>NC_142517.1:188638916-188945500 GCF_057876585.1 Rhinolophus sinicus | reverse complement strand
GCCTGTCACACGTTATGTCCCCAGCATCGACTGCTGATTTTAGGTTTTCACCATAATGATCAGTCACAGAGATCATAAGGTTGGATTTCATTTATATTAAATTCATGGGAGATTGGGTCACAAGTCATGTTTTCTGACAAATAGTGCAACTAATCATCCATTCTTTATTGACTACATTAATAGCAAAAATTAATGCTGACATGACTCTCTTAAGGGGTGCCAAGCTTTGCCTTCCCGATAGGCATGGCTCCCCCAGCAGTCCCTGAAGTGGCTGCAAATTCATCTCTGTATCCCCTACAGAGCCCAGTCCTGTCCTAGTCAGGTCTGCCTAAGGCAGCTTAAGTCTACCTGAGCACGCTTTGGGCCCGTGGCTTCTCCACAACCCCTTCACCACTGAGTTTAAGGGGAACTGGCCCCTGAGAGTCCCTGCTTATTCCATCCTTTTCTTAAAGAGCTCCTGTCAGACAGGCCAACTTATACATCTAAACCACGGCAGGGAAAAGCCCTAGGCGTCACCCAGATGGGAAGTTGCCAACATATTTCTGGGCTTGGCTTTTATGTCATTATTTACCATGTGCATCCCCTGCGCATGCCTAAAGAAGATATCAGAAAATGTCTTGCGAATTCAGTCTGCCTTGAAGATGGAGGCAATGGGAAAGAGGAACAAACCAACAGCAGGAGTAAGCTTTAAGTTATCTGACCCTGCCTTCGAAAGTAGAATAGTATATTCCTACCTCTAAAGTGCTCCAAAATATCTTTTTTCTTCTTTTACTTACATTAGAAAGCATCGCTAAAGAGACACATTTTAATATCTCTCAATCTTCCCTCTCAGGGAATTTATTCTCATATTTGACTTCAATGCTTTCATGCTTCAATATCTGTCCTCCAGGGATAAGAAAAGCTGATTGGCATTATCTGTCCTAAAAGTCTGTATTTTTTATGGCCACCACTAAATCTGGACACAGCATCTTCTCCAGACACAATAAGCTCAGTTCCTTTATCTTTTCTGCATACATTGCATTTTCTAATTCTCTATGTCTGTTATGACTGACCTCATGTAAATAATAGTATTAGATACTGAAGAGTGATAGAAGAAAGTAGGGAAGGTGCTGCTGGAGGGGCTTAGAATCTTTTCTAAAGGCAGAGAGAAAATAACCACTTGTGAAATATATTTAACCACGTAAAAACACTAAATAAATGCATAGCTAACTTTAGCTATTCAAATAGTGTTGAAGGAGTATTAGAAATGACTGTGCCCGAAGTTGGTTAGTTATTGTGAGAAGAAGAATGAACTGTTTAGAAGCAAAAAGGACCTAGCCTTGTAAGGAAAAGCCTACAAATAAACCCACATATATATGGTAAATTAATTTACACAAAAGAGCCAAGAATATACAATGGGGAAAGAACAGTCTCTTGAATAAATGGTGCTGGGAACACTGGACAGCCACATGCAAAAGAATGAAATTGGACCACTATCTTACACCATACACAAAAATTAACTCAAAGTAGTTTCAAGACTTGAACATAAGATGTGAAACCATAAAGCTCATAGGAAAAAAATACAGCTAATAAGCTTCTTGACATAGTTCTTGGCAATGAATTTTTGAATCTGACACCGAAAGCAACAAAAGGAAAAACAAGTGGGACTCCATCAAACTGAAAAGCTTCTGCACAGCAAAGGAAACAAACAGAAAGAAAGGCAACCTACTGAATGGGAGAAAATATTTGCAAATCATATGTCTGATAAGGGGTTAATATCCAAAATATACAAAGAACTCATATAACTCAGTAGCAAAAAAAAAAAAAAAAAAAAAAAAATTGATTAAAAATGGGCAGAAATGGTATCCAGAGAAAATCAGGTGTAGTCATACTGATATCAGATGAAACAGATTTCAGGATAAAAAAGGTAACAAGAGACAAAGATGGACATTTCATAATCATAAAGGGGACTATACAACAAGAAGACATAACAGTCATCAATATTTATGCCCCCAATTAGGGAGCACCGAAATATACCAAGCAACTATTAACAGAACTAAAGGGAGAAATTCACTAAAACGCAATTATACTACATTGTGTTTATATCATTGACAGCTATGGATAGATCATCCAAACAGAAAATAAATAAAGAAATAGCAGCCCTAAGTGACACATTAGATGAAATAGACATAATTGACATTTATAGAGCACTTCATCTTAAAACATCAGACTATATGTTTTTTTCTAGTGTACATGGCACATTCTCAAGGATAGACCATATATTGGGACATAAAACTAGCCTCAGCAAATTTAAGAATATTGAAATTATACCAAGAATAATCTCTGATCACAAGGCTTTGAAATTGGATATCAACTGCAAAAGGAAAGCAGGAAAAACCACAAATACATGAAGATTAAACAACATACTTTTAAAGAACGACTGGGTCACAGAAGAAATAAGAGGAGAGATCAAAAGATACATAGAAACAAATGAGAATGAAAATACATCCTACCAAAATTTTTGGGATGCAGTGAAAGCAGTTTTAAGAGGGAAATTTATATCATAACAGGCCTATCTCAAGAAACAAAAAAAAAAACCCAAATAAATAACCTCACGTTACACCTTAAAGAACTAGAAAAAGAATAAATGAAACCTAAGGAAGAAGAAAGGAAATAATAAAAATCAGAGCAGAACTAAATGAAATAGAGAACAAAAAGACAATAGAAAAAATTAATGTGACAAAGAGCTGGTTCTTTGAAAAGATTAATAAAATTGACAAACTCTTGGCTAGACTCACTAAGATAAAAAGAGAAAAGATACAATAAACAAAATCAGAAATGAAAGAGGGGAAATTATCATGGATGCCACAGAAATGCAAAGGATCATCCAAGAATACTATGAAGGACTATATGCCACCAAATTCAATAACCTAGAAGAAATGGACAATTTCTTAGAAACATATAGCCCTCCTAGCCTGAATCATGAATTGGAAAATCTAAATAGATTGATCACCAGTAAGGAAATTGAATCAGTCATGTGAAACCTTCCCAAAAGCAAAAGTCCGGGACCAGATGGCTTCACTAGTGAATTTTACCAAACCTTCAAAGAGGATCTAATACCTGTCCTACTCAAACTCTTCCAAAAAATTGAAGAAGAGACAGTACTCCTTAACTGATTTTATGAGGCCAGCATTACCCTGATACCAAAACCTGGTAACGATAACACAAAGAAAAGAAAACCAGACCAATATCTCCGATGAATACAGATACAAAAATCCTGAACAAAATTCTAACAAATCGAATGCAACAATGCATTAAAAAGATTATTCATCGCAATCAAGTGGGGTTCATGAACCCAGGGGCACAAGGATGGTTCAACATATGCAAATCCATCAATGTGATACATTGCATAAACAAAATAAAGGACAAAAATCATATGATTATATTAATTGATGCCGAAAAAGCATTTGACAAGATACAACATCCATTTATGATTAAAACACTTAATAAAATAGGTATAGAAGGAAAATACCTTAACATTTTAAAGGCCACATATGACAAACCCTCAGCTAATATGGTAATTAATGGTGAAAAACTGAAGCCCTTTGCTCTACGTTCAGGAACATGACAGGGCTATCCCCTATCACCTCTACTTTTCAACATAGTGTTGGAAGTCCTCGCCAGAGCAGTCAGGCAAGACAAAGAAATAAAAGGCATCCAAATTGGGAATGAAGAAGTTAAATTGTGACTCTTTGCAGATGATATGATGCTATATATAGAAAACCCTAAAGACTCCACCAAAAAGCTCTTAGAAACAATAAATGGGAGCAGACAGGTGGCTCAGTTGGTTAGAGCCCGAGCTCTGGGCAACGGGGCTGCCGGTTCGATACCCACATGGACCAGTGAGCTGTGTGCCCTCTGAAACTAGAATGAAGTCAATGAGCTGCCACTTAACTCCTGGGTGGCCAGATGGCTCATTTGTTTGGAGCACTGGCTCTCCACCACAAGGTTGCCGGTTCGACTCCTCGACTCCTGCAAGGGATGGTGGGCTTGCCCCTCCAACCAATAATGGCAACTGGACCTGGAGCTGAGCTGTGCCCTCCACGACTAAGATTGAAAGGACAACTTGACTTGGAAAAGTCCTGGACGTGCACACTGTTCCGCAATAAAGTCCTGTTCCCCTTCCTCAATAAAATCTTAAAATAAAAGTAAACGAATACAGTAAAGTTGCCTGCTACAAAATCAATGTACAAAATTCCATTGCATTCCTATATACTAACAATGAAATCTCAGAACAATTTTTTTTTAAATTCCTTTTGCACTTGCAACAAAAAGATAAAATACCTAGGAATAAACTTAACCAAGGATGTAAAAGACCTGTATGCTGAAAACTATGAGGCATTTTTAAAAGAAATTGAAGACACAAAGAAATGAAAAGGTATTCCGTGCTCATGGATTGGAAGAATCAACATAGTTAAAATGGCCGAATTACCCAAAGCAATATACAGATTTAATGCAATCCCCATCAAAATTCCAATGGCATGTTTTAAAGAAATAGAACAAAAAATCATCCGATTTGTATGGAACCACAAAAGACCCTGAATAGCGAAAGCAATCCTAAGAAAAAAGAACAATGCTGGAGGTATCACACTCCCTGACTTTCGCTTATAGTACAGGACAACAATAATCAAAACAGCATGGTATTAGCAGAAAAACAGACACATAGATCAATGGAATAGAATTGAAAACCCAGAAATAAAACCACATAAATACGGACAATTTTTGAAAAAGAAACAAAAAAAAATACAATGGAGAAAAGACAGCCTCTTCAATAAATGGTGCTGGCAGAATTGGAAAGCCACGTGCAAAAGAATGAAACTGGACTGCTACCTGTAACCATGTACCAAAATTAATTCAAAATGGATCAAAGACTTAAGCATAAGACCTGAAACAATAAACTGCATAGAAGAAAACAGGTACTAAATTTATGGACCTTGGGTTCAAAGAGAATTTTATGAATTTGACTCCAAAGGCAAGGGAAGTAAAAGCTAAAATAAATGAATGGGACTATATCAAACTTAAAAGCTTCTGCACAGCAAAATAAACCATCGACAAAATAAAGAGGCAACCAACTGAATGGGAGAAGATTTTTGCAAACAGTGCTTCCGATAAGGGGTTAATATCCAAAATATACAAGGAACTCATACAACTCTACAACAAAAAAACAACCCAATTGAAAAATGGTGGGCGGGGGGGTGGGGATAAGGGGGAAGGTGAGGGGTTTAGAAAATAGTTGGTAACCACAAGATGGCCATGGGGTTTTGAAAATTAATTTGGGGAACGTAATCAATAATGTAAAGATTTTGTAGGGTATCCGATGGACACTTGTCTCATTAGGGAGACCACCTCAGGGGTGATGTAGATGCCTGATCTCTGCACTGTACACCTGAAGCTGAACAATAATGAATGCCAACTATAATTTTATATATATATGTATATATGTATATATATGTATATGTATATATATGTATGTATATGGTTACAGGAAGCGGAGTACAGCATTAGGAATAGAGACAGTGGAAATGTAATGGCTCTGTGCGATATCAGAGGGATAGTGGATGGGGGGAGGGGTGTTCACACAGTGATATAAATGATATAATGGGATATAAATGATAAACGTCTAAGTATTGCTTTGTCTTGTGCACCTGAAACTAATAAAATTTAAAAATAAATAAATAAATAAATAAAAATGGGCAGAGGACATGAAAAGACATTTCTCCAAAGAGGACATACAAATGGCAAATAGACATATGAAAAAATGCTCAACATCACTAATCATCACTAATAAAAACCACAATGAGATATCACCTCACCCCAGTCAGAATGGCTATCATCAACAAGACAAATAGTAACAAGTGTTGGAGAGGCTGTGGAGAAAAAGGAACCCTCATACACTGTTGGTGGGAATGCAGATTGATGCAGCCACCATGGAAGGCAGTGTGGAGATTCCTCAAAAAACTAAGAATAGAATTACCATATGACCCAGCAATCCCTCTCCTGGGTATCCACCCAAAAAATCTGAAAATATTTATCCATAAAGACAAGTGTGCTCCAATGTTCACTGCAGCTTTATTTACGGTGGCCAAGACATGGAAACAACCAAAATGTCCTTCGATAGATGAATGGATATAGAAGTTGTGGTATATATACACAATGGAATACTATTCGGCAGTAAGAAAAAATGAAATAGGACCATTTGTGACAACATGGATGGATCTTGGGATTATAATGCTAAGCGAAATAAGTCAGACAGAAAAAGTTGAGAACCATATGATTTCACTGCTATGTGGGATATAAACCAAAAACAACAAAAGAACAAGACAAACAAATGAGAAACAAAAACTCATAGACACAGACAATAGTTTAGTGGTTACCAGAGGGTAAGGGGGCTGGGGAGTGGTAGATGAAGGTAAAGGGGATCAAATATATGGTGATGGAAGGAGAAATGACTCTGGGTGGTGAACACACAATGTGATTTATACATGATGTAATACAGAATTGTATATGTGAAATCTACATAACTTTACTAACAATTGTCACCCCAATAAACTTGAATTTAAAAAAAAGGGGGGGGCAGAAGATCTAAATACTGTGTTTCCCCGAAAATAAGACCTAGCTGGACAATCAGCTCTAAAGTGTCTTTTGGAGCAAAAATTAATATAAGACCCAGTCTTACATTATATAGGACCTGGTATTATATTATATAATATAAGACCGGGTCTTATATTTTTGTATATTATATCGTATTATATTATAGCCAGTCGTATATTATAGTAAAATAAGACTGGGTCTTATATTAATTTTTGCTCCGAAAGACGCACTAGAGTTGATTGTCCGGCTAGCTCTCTATTTTTGGAGAAACACGGTAGACATTTTTCCAAAGAACACATACAGATGGCCAACCAGTACATAAAAAGATGCTCAACATAATTAATCATCAGGGAAATGCAAACCAAAATCCACAGTGAGATAGCCACTTTAACAGGTTCAAAGTGTTATCATAAAAAAGACAACAAACACTAAGTGTTGGTGAGGATGTGGAGAAAAGGGAACCCTTGTGCACTGTTGGTGAGAATGTAAACTGGTGCAGCCACTATGGAAAACAGTTTGGAGGTTCCTCAAAAAGTTAAAAATATAACTACCATATGATCCAGCAATTCCACTTCTAGGTATTTGTCTGAAGAAAACAAAACTACTAACTCACAAAGATATATGCACCCCTCTGTTCATTGAAGCATTATTTACAGTAGCCAAGTTACGGAAACAACCTAAGTGTCCATCAGTGGATGGATGGATAAAGAAAATGTGGTGTATATATACAATGGAATATTACTAGGCCATAAAAACAAAATCTTGCCAGTTGCGACAACATGGATAGAACTTGAGGGCATTATGGTAAGTGAAATAAGTCAGACTGAGAAAGACAGATACCATGTGATCTCACTTATACATGGAATCTAAAAACAAAACGAAAAACAAAAGAAACCAAACTTACAGATACAGAGAACAGATTGGTGGTTGCCCGATGCAGTGGAGTGGAGAATGGAAAAGGAGCTCAAAGGTATAAACTTCCAGTTATAAAATAAATGAGTCATGGGGTTGTAATGTACAGCCTGGTGACTATAGTTAATAACGCTGTACTGCATATTTGAAAGTTGCTAAGAGAAATCATAAATGTCCTTGTCATAAGAAAAAAAATGTGTAACTCTGTAAGGTAATAGATGTTAACTAGACTTATTGTGGTGATTATTTCACAATGTACACAAATATGGAATCATGTTGTACACCTGAAATTAATGTAAAGGTATAGTTGATTATACCTCAAAAAAAAATTTTAAAACTGGATATTCTCTTTGTTGCTCATCAACTATGTTCACCAACATATCCATCTCAAACACTCAGCACAATACCTGGCTTATTGTCAACACTCAATAAGTGTTTGTTGACTAGATAGCTGACTGGCTACAGTACTCTAGTAAGGGAAGACCAGTAAGATTTGGTCTGTAAATTTATAAATAAAGCTTATATCCTGTATACTGTCAGTCATGGAAGTTTTAGGATTTTAGAGCAGGAAGAACTTTTAAGTAGCAAAACATTATAGATATGCTCCCCTGCATTTATCCCTGCCACAGTTCATTGCAGTCACCTTCCTTCTTCTAACTATTTCTCTAGCAGACCTACGTTTGTATAAACCAATGGAAGAGGCAGAAGCTAACCTTGATTTTCCAGCCTATTTACTCAGTTCACTGTGTCTCCATTTTTCAGCCCTGCTGCCACATTGCTTAATAATGAAATCCCTTAAATAAGGTAAAATGAAAGCAATCACCTTTGAAATAATTATGCCTTCCATTCAACCATACTCAGACATCCTCTGTCCCCATATTAGATGATCGTACATTGCTACCCTCATAGCCCCACTGAAAGACTGTTTCCTTTTCTACACATATGTTTAGGTCTCCAGTCTTCTTGCAAATGCACACACACACACACACACACGCACGCACACACACATTCCCCCTTATCCATGGGGGACACGTTTCAAGACACCCAAGTAGATGCCTGAAACCCTGGATAGTCGTAAACCCTATGTATATTATGTTTTTGTGGTATGCATACATACCTATGATAAAGTTTAATTTATAAATTAGGCACAGTGAGAGATTAACAATAGTAATAGAATAGAACAATTGTAATAATAAAATAAGGGTTACTTGAACACAAGCACTGCAGTACCGCGACAGTCGATCTGATAACCAAGACAGCTACTAAGTGACTAATGAATGGATGGGTAGCGAATACAGTGTGGATATGCTGGAAAAGGGGGTGATCCAGATCCTGGGCAGGATGGAGCAGGATGGCATGAGATTTCATCACACTACTTAGAACAGTGTGCAATTTAAGATTTATGAATTATTTCTAGACTGTTCCATGTAATATTTCCGACCATGGGTAATTTAAACCCTAGGAAGCAAAACTACAGATAAAGAGGGACTACTTTTTTTTTTTAAATGAACTTTATATTTATTTATTTGACTTGAATCTGTTTTCTAGGAAACTAAGTATGTTTTTTATTATTAGTTTCAAGTTGGTTTAGTCTTTCCCCCATCTTTATTTTTTATTAGTTTCAGGTGTACAAAACAACATAATGATTAGACATTTACACCCCTCACCAAGTGATAACCCCACCAAATCTACTACCCATCTGACACTGTACATAGCTATTATAATACCATTGACTGTATGCCCTATGCTGTACTTTATATCCCGTGACTATAATTATAATTGACATTCAATATTATTTTATATTAGTTTCAGGTGGGACTACTGTATTTTTTAAAAAATCTGTAAATGCAATGTTGTGTTCTGGATTGGATCCTTGAACAGAAAGAGGACATTAGTGAAATAATTGGTGAAATCTGAATAAAGTCTAATTTTACATAATAGTTCATTTCTTAGTTTTAATCAATGTACCATGGTTGTATAAGATGCTAACATTAGGAGAAGCTGGGTAAAGGGAGGATGAATGATTTAATCTCTAGGATTTGTCAAGTAATGTATGCTTAACTGAAAGACTAACGAATGAATTTCCTAGTGAGCTAGGTATTACGCCAGTGGTTGCAAACTTTGGCTACACTAATTACCAGGAGAGTTTTAATCAGTTTTTAAACACTGATTTCTGGGTTCTACTCATGCTTATGCCCTGTGATTTTCTAAAAGCTCTCCACTTGATTCTAATAGACAGCCGGGCTTGGGATCCATCGTGTTAGACCATCCCAAAAATAAATATCTCGTGCATAACTCCTCTTTTCAGTTACCACATTGTATTGTAATGATCAGCCTCTTACTTGACTTTGTGCTTCCTGAACTCAGATCCTAGGGCTGTCTTATCATAACTGTCTTCCCAGTGCTGGCACAGTGCTCGGCCCGTAGAGGACAGCCGTGGACGTTAATTGGATAAATGGGTGGTTTCTTTCATTTTGAACACAAGAAAATTGCATAGTACCGTGTAAGACAAAGAGAAAATGCTAGCATCATGAGTTTTGTTTTTGTTTGGGTGTGTGTGTTTTCTAACCATCTGCACTTTGGTACCTGCCTGCTTATCCATAATCTATTGATTTTTAAGTTCATTCACTGGCATTTATCCAGATGCTGTGAATTGACCGTAGCCAGAAATACTGGACTTCGTCAGGGAGTCGCAGTTTGAAATATTTTGTTCCATTATTCCAATTTGTACCTAGGTTCTAAAGCTTACCATCACTATGCAGGTAAGAGGGTAGTTTTGATGTGATATTCAACGCTACTGTCACTAGTAATGAAATCGGAGCCTCTAGACGAAAGACACAGGTTGCCACTCCAATTGATTTTCTCAACTCAAAAATCTATTAATTTAGACAGAATAGTAGAACTGGAAAGATATTTAGAAACATGGAATTCAGTCACCTTCATCCAACAGTGAAGAAACTGAAGCCAGGTTTTGCGACTCGCCTGAGATGACACAGTTTGTTAGGGACACAGATGGTACAAGAAACCTGAGGCTCTGGCCCTCGGGCCTGGACCACTACATGGTACCTGGAGCACCTCAGATAACATTAGAAATCCAAGATCAAACTTTTACTTCCATCTTGGTATCTGTGTTAAGAAGAAAAAGATCTGGAAAAAGGTATCATTACAGGTTTCTAACAGGGTATAGGAAGGAGTATAGTTGAAAAGGGGAGAAGGCAGAGGAAAGAGATCTTGAATAATAAGACTCTGAAACTTCTCAGAAAAAGTGTGTTTTGTGGCAGCACCACGATTCATTTGTGTTTCTGTCCTTGTTTCCAGAATTTTCCCCAGAGAATACCTCTTTCAACAGATCCACCTGTACTCCCTCGCTGATCTACAGCAGGTAAGCACTCAGAGGGGCCATTTCTTTTCTGTTTTGTCGCTGGGGAAGTATATTTGTTGGTTATTGTCGTGGCACCGAATTCTGCCGTCATTAGGGTAGTTTTCTTTACAAGTCCTCATAGTCAATTGATTTCTATTCAGAATGGGGAAAAAGAAACAGTAGGAAAAGATATTCCAGGACAATAACAAATGTTGGCAAGGCTGTAGAGAAACTGGAGCTCACAGATTGCTGGTGGGGATGTAAAGGGGTACAGCCATTTTGGAAAGCAGCTTGGCAGTCCCTCAAAGAATTAAACAGTTACTATATGACCCAGCAATTTCACTCCTAGATATAGACCAAAGAATTGAAAACATATGTCTACTTTAAAACCTGTCCACGAATATTCGTAATAGCCAAAGAGTGGAAACAACCCAAATTTTCATCAGCTGATGAATAAATAGGATGTTGTAGCCACACAGTAGAATACTATTTGGCCATAAAAAGGAATGACGGACGGATGCATGCTACAACATGAATGTACCTTGAAAACATAATGCTAAAACATAAAGACAAAAGAATATATATGATTCATCCACTTAATGAAATGTCCCAAACAGGCAAATCCATAGAGATAGAAAACATAGATGAGTGTTTGCCAGGGCCTGGGGAGAGCAGGGGAATGAGGAGTGACTGTCCAGGGTTTCCTTTGGGGCTGATGAAAATGTTCTGGAATTAGACAGTGGTGGTGGTTGCACAACTTTACGAATATACTAAAACCACTGAATTGTATACTTTAAAAGAGTGAATTTTATGGTATGTGAATTATATCTCTGTAAAAAAAATTGTACGAGATAAAAAGATATAAAAGGCAGTGAATATATTAAACTCTTTGTGCTCAAGCCAAACAGTTGGATGACTTTAAATTTTAATAAAACATAACAGAACACATAAGAATCAAAATCGTGCTTTTATATTTTAATGAGTATATGTCTTTTTAATGATTGACAGGTTAGCAGCCAGGAAGAAAAGCAATATTTTGTCTGTTTAACCCGAAGTTTTGAATATGTTAAGCTTTGGTTAATCATTTAAATCAACAACTCGTTCCCTAAGAAGCTTTCCCTCTCCCTCTCCCTATTGATTCTTTCAAGAGTCAATTTAAAAAAAATAATTGTGACAATTTTCAGAACATCTCAAACTGCTGTGATTCTATTCTTTTGTTTGTTGTTGTTTTCCTCTCTGGTTGTTTTGCTCAGAAGAAATGAGGTTCAACTTAAAAACTGTGTTCAAATCCTTCAGTCATTTTTCAAGACTTTAAAAAACAATCTTAAAAAGTCATTTAAACTGAAGACTTTTGTGTTCTTTGTCCCCAAAGGTAGGAACTTTGTTTTAAATAGTAAGCATAGTTTTAGAGCATTTAGTGGAAGAGGTCTGACAGAAGAGTAGGGTTTTTATTTCCACTCGTGCATCAGGTTTAAACCTGTCTGCGCATGTCAGCTCCCTCCTCCTTCAGTCCTGCCTGCCCATTACCACATAACCCAGCAGTGGCGATCTGCTGGCTGGGGTGGAAATTGCCCGGTGGTGTTCAAGGGGAAGAAGCATCGATGAAAATACCCATTATGCATTTATGTATTTTCTAGGACTCTACCTGACCATAGTGTCTGAAGACCCAGACTCTATCACTGAGATGTTTAAAGGCACCAACGTATTTCTCGTAGGTGGTTTAAAACAGAATGGGTAGGCTCCAAAGTGAGTCCTCTTTGAGGAAACTTTTCAGAAGTGAGTTTTGATACCAGATGAAGAGAAAGAATCCGAATAATTCCATATTCATTTTAGAGTGTCAAAGTAGTGTGTCCATTTGCCATAATAAAACCTGCTTTTTAAAGCTTTCTTATACCCTGGTGTCTTTTTCCCCCCCTTTCATTTTCTGTTCTTTCCCTTGTAATAATCAAACCACACATGCCAAGCAGCTTACTTAAATCTTGGTGGGCTAGATCATTAGCCCCCAGAGCGCCATAAGCAGCTTAATCATTTTTCAGCCTCAGTAAGAAAGGGACAGAGGCAAAGCAGCGGCTCCTGAAACTCCCTGTGGGTGGGGCAGCTCAAGTTCCCTGCATCCATTTACGCTAACTGGTTCTTTGTGCCTGGCTTTAAGATCCCCAAACTTATCATATTTAGAGGAAGTTTAATTCAATTACCTTTTCTGCCTGAAATGGGTAAAATTGGATTTAGCTTTTGATCTGTCTGTATCTAAGCTATCAGTCCTGCAAGGCACCTCTGTGCCACCATCCCTTGGTTTTTGAGTAAATTTCAGGCATGTTTTCTGGATCAGAATGGTTTTTGCAAATGAATATGTAAGGAAAGGGAACACAGAAGAAAAGAAAATACTATTGCTTTGTGACTGAGCGTGTCGCTGGGAGCAGGCAACCCAACCTAACCGACCCAATGGCCAGCCCTGTGGTGTCCTGTGCCATTTTGGCCTCTGTCTGGCTGCTTCGTCATCCTGTTTTATGTTAGCTTCAGGAGTCGTAGAGTAAATTATTTTCCCGTTTCATTCCTCTCCTCACTCCTAAAATAAAATTCTCTATAAAAGCAGATCTTTCAAAACAAAATAATATCTAGAAAAATGCATGTCAGTTTATAATTTTGCAGGGAGAAGACAAACAAAAGCAAGTAACATGAAGAGTTATAGATCTCAGTAATGACAATAAATATCCTTAAAGGCATAGATTCCTTTCTACATATTTCTCTTGAATTTGATTTTTTTCCCCATTAGCTTTTATTTAAAAAAACAAAATGTAGATATCTAAGACTCTACCTGACCAAAAAGAAAAAAGGTAAGAATTTAACAGACATTGTAAAGGTAGATTTATAATTTAAGTATACATAATTTTTAAATAACATAGTACACAAAACACTAATACCTAAAATAAAGATGCTGAAGAAATTCTGATACCAAAATATTTGCAACCTTCTTTACCGCTCTGTTTTCATTTTTGTAAGTCACAGTCCCTAAAGTTTTAGCAGATAGACTCAATTCAAAACTTTGGCTGAAGATTTCAAAATACCTCAATGCTTTTGATGTTACATTTAAGACAGGTTTTTCCCTTCTTCTCATTACTTGAGTGTACTGGCCTCTTTGCACACACACTCCCTTACGATGATACACTTGGACAACCGTGAGGAAATAAATAGTGCAGACTGACATTGCTTAGCCAAGGGAGTGCCCTCTAGTTCTCGGAGCTGTGGTCCCCTGCCCACTGGCCAGTAAGGGCCAGTTATTGGCAAAAGTTGTAGCCTATGCTGGCACCGAGTCTCGAACTGTCTGTTTCACCAGTGATTAAGGTGCTCACGGGGTCTGACTAGCACGTCAGGAAGCTAGTAGTCGAACCACGAAGTCATTGGCCGACTATAATCAGTGTCAACATTGTAACATGTAAGATAAGAGCCACGTACTCTTCCTGGCCTAGTAGTGGGGCCAAGGAAGGCAGCAGATGCGGGGGACAGAGGCTTTCCAATCCTTGAAGCTTGAGTTATGCATTTCTGAAGTCTTGAATTTCAGATGAATTTCTGTTCAGCAAAGTGAATATTGCTAGAAAAACCTATTAAATCTGTGCTCTTTGAATGTGAATCTAACAGAAAATAAAATCTTATGTAATAAACAGAAGATTTCTTTCAGAAGGCGAGAATGCACGGTGGATTTTTTTGGAACTGATAGAGTGGTTGCTTATACAGGCCTGGCAGGCAATGGCTAAACACATGTGAACAAATGGACAAGTATCGGTACATGTTTGGAATGGGGAAACTGAGGTATTCTTTTTGAGAGCTTTTTCCTGGTTTGGTACTTCGAGAAGGGGAAATAGAATAGAATTTGTGTTTTGTTATTTTCAGTCTATCCAGTATTATCACAATCCATGGAAAAGCTTTAAGATGGAAATACAATCAAAAGAGAAGCTCCAAAGGGACAGCAGGAAGAGGACGATAACTCTCAGTGCATTCCCTCTCTCCTTTCCCCGTGCAGTATGTGACAAACCATCTCCTGACTCACGTCTCCCTGGCTGTTTTAATGCTGATAAGAAAGTTCCACATTTTACCAGTAGAATACATTAGTATATGTAAGTTAATGTTCAAGAGATTGTAGTTGGTCGTAAGGAGCCAATCAAAACCCTGGTTTAATATGTCATTCCTCGGACTGTGTAAGTGATAGGAGAATTCTTCTAAAGTTCCTTCTACTTGCTGAAAGGAAAGGTCAGATTTAACTTCTAAATTTTGGCTACCTGTGCTCTTGTGACAAAAACCTAAAATGTATATTAATGACTAACTCTTCTGGTGTTACTCACCTTTGGGGCATATGTAAGTTAAGCACTGAATGATCGTGTTTGTACGTGATTCATGAGAAAGGATACTGGATGATCCCAGGGGTGAGGCAGCCGGTTAGAGTAGCCCCTCCCCACCGGTTCCCTCCACCGCCCACCACCTCACCCCTCAACACACACACTCTTCTTGTGGGACAATCTGACAAACCGATTTCCCTATTGTTCACCTTCCCTAGGCCTTAAATTTCCAAACTAGGCTGTACCTTCAGGTTAAGGCAATTTCGATTCTAATTAATACGAAATATAGTATCTGAAAAGAACAAATTATTATTTTGGCACAAATTCATGTGTCTTATTATTAATAAGCTGAAAACATAGTATGATATTCAAGGGGAGAGAGATTTCAACTGATAAGGTTGAATGATGAAAAAAGGGTGGAAAAGTCTGGAATTTGGAATACTTACGAAAGAGATGTGAAGTGGGGAAGGATGCCAGAGGGGAGGACTCATAGCACTTAAGAGCCGTGAAGAGAGAGAGGAGTAAATCAAATGCACACTACCTTTCTCAAGTTGCCTAGGTCGGTCTGCACTGTTTGTTTTATGCTAACAGAATCAACACTTATGCTAAGCAGCTGGGCTTGTACTTTTGATGAATTAATGGTGATGGATGGATGAATACATACAAACACTATCTATCCTAAACTCACTAAACCAAACTAAAAGAAAACCAAACTAACTACTTTACTGTTAGCCCTTAAGCAAAATATTAGAACTACTGATCTGTAAAATTACAACACACAGAATTCTAAAACTGAATAAAAGTTTCTGCATTTTATATGTCAGAACAACAGTGAGTTGTTCAATGTTGCACGCTTTCTGAACACTAACCATTCCCGAACAGCTAGCTAACTTTTCAGTTACCTTTTTCGCCAATCCTCCTTACCCATGGAGCTTAGGAATTGTCATCTGTGTGATCTAAACATTTGTCAAAATTGGCCTCTGAAGAAGTCAATCAAATGGTGGTCCTACCGTGAAGATTTTCTAGTGTTTTCTAGCTAGCAAATATGATCACCAAAAGGCAATGTTTAAGGCATTTCAAGGCCACTTTTTAACCACATACTTTACTGAATTCTCCGAGGAAGTTATGCAAGTGATTTTGCATAGTCCTGCCCCACCAAGCAAACACAAACTCAGAGAATGTTATTCTCTGTGGGCCCTATTCAGAGCCAGCAGACAAAGGCCGAGCCTAAGTGCGCACCCAGTGCAGTAGCCCTTTCACCGGACAAGTAACAGGTGATGACCCTTTTCACACAGGGGCTGACATCTTTGAATTCACAGCCCACGGGAACACGATGGCTCCATCCCCACAACCAACTCATCAGTCCCCAAGCCTCAGGAGCCCCAGGAACTTGTATTCATAGCCTCTCAGCACCCCTGATCCCCACGCCATTGTCTACCCAGGCATTAGCAGGCAGGATAACTAATTAGGAGCATTTGGATTTAACAAGCAGAAAAACAAAGCGTGACAGCCTGCCTGTGTTGTTCTGTGTCCGCTGCTGCCGGCACTGCCTTCAGACACCCCTTAGCATAACCTGGGGCGAGACAGCAGTGAGGCCTCCATTAAAACATCACTAAAACCTCCATTAACTACGTCAGCCAGGGTTGTTCCAACCAATGAAGGAGTTAGGAAAGAGGACCGTAAGATATCTATGGAAAAAACTATGCCTTTGAAATAAGTGGATCTTTAAAAAGTGCAAGTGTGTGTGTGTGTGTGTGTTTCCCTTGGCAATCTTTCAGGGGGGAAGGGAAGGGATTGAATGTTATTCTTTGAAGGATTGGCAGGTTGGCAGCAGAGCAAATGGAAAGCCACTCTCTCTCAGGAAAGCAGGTGTATTGTGAGGAGGTGCTGAACAATTCATGCCTCCTGTTCAGTCTCCCAGGGTATTTCAGATCATGGGCGGAGGGAGAGGGATGAGTGACAACCGCTGCTAAGGGCCAGGGCTGGAGCCCCAGCCTTCTGACTGCTCCCAGAGGCCTTCAGTCTTGGGAGCCCTGCTGATCACAACTTCTGGGGTTTGTGGGGTGGGGGTTTTTGGTATTTTGGTGATGGGGCCAATTAGTTGAGTGAGTTAAAGCAGGTGATTAACAAGGTGGTGATACAGATTGTTCTTTATACCAGCTGGTTCAGTCTTTGCCCAGAGGAATCTTTGTATTCAGGGGCTGTGGCAGAAAATGTGGCTGGCTAACGGCAGAGTTACCGCTCGTTTGGGGAAACCAGGTCAGAAAGATAACCATGTGTTGTTGACTGTTGGATACAGAACCTTTTCTGCCAGGTAAGAAAGAGCTCAGCTGAGATAAGGACTCCAGAAGCCAAACCTGAGCCCCTCAAGTATAAACAGCATGGTACTAGATGAGGAGGCAGCCACAGAATTGAGTGGTGTTTAGTCAGTGCTGAAGTCACTTTCCTGGAGGCCCTGTCTCCTGGCCCCCTCTTCTACTTTGGTATCTAACCCTCCAGATCCAACCAGTGGTGGAATTGGACTCTCCACTTCCTGGCCCCACACCCTGCACCTCACACAGAAACGTGATTATTCACTAGCAACAGGTAAGAAAGGATTTGGGTCAAAACTAACCTATCACAGGGTCAGAGAAACAGAAATGCCTGCCACACCATCGATTGGTTAGTATTACCATGTTTCCCCCAAAATAAGACCTAACCGGAAAATAAGCCCGAGCCTGATTTTTCAGGATGACATCCCCTGAATATAAGCTCTAATGCGTCTTTTGGAGCAAAAATTAATATAAGACCCGATCTTATCTTCGGGGAAACACGGTTGTTACCTATTACTGTATACCAAACCACCCCAAAACTTAGTAACTTAAAACCCAAGTCAACCTTCATTGTCTCCCACAGTTTCCGTGGGTCAGGAATTCAGAGTCTGTTTAATTGGGCTGTTTGGCTGTGGAGTGTGAGGAGCCACAGTCCAGAGGCTGGTCAGGACTGTAGTCCTCTGAAGAAGCCTCTGACTGCCAAGGTGGGCTTCTCCCACAGCTGGCAGTTTGGCTGGTGCTGGTCATTGGTGCGAGGCCACTCCTCCCCACGCAAGCCTCCCCACAGGCTCCTTAAGTGTCCTCACGACATGGTGGCTGGCGTGTGAGTGATCTGGGGACTGGAAGCCAGGCGAAGCTGTCCTTCTTAGGACCTTTCCTTGGAAGTCAGATAGCCTCACTTCTATCACATTCTATTCATTTGAAATCAATCGCTAAATCAGGCCCACATTTATGGGAAGAAAATTGTAAAACCACCGTATCCTGTAATAATAGCATTTTGTATTTGTATTTTGCTTTACCCTTTAAAAAGCATTCCCACAACAACTTTGTAAGCCAGGCAGGTCTGCCTTTGTAATACCCCCTTTATAGGCAAGAAAAACGAGCCTTACAAAAATTAGCTGGCTTGCCAAAGCTACACAGCATCTACTGAGTGATGGAGCTATGACTGAAGCCAAGGTTTTCTGCGTCCTTATCCAGTGTTCTGTTTGCTGTACTACACGAGAGAGTGTATGAGTACAAAAAACAGGCAGCGTCTTGGGTAATCTCATACTTGCCATGCTTATAGCACAGAGATATAAAGGGGAAAAAATAGTTTCAAAAAGCTCAAGAAGAGAGAAATAGGAAATCGGTCATGATTCTTATAGGTGTTTCCTGTGTACAGCCTAAGAGGCCTAGAGAAGCAAATGCTCCCCTCTTGCAGGATACACTCACAGGGAGTAGCCTTGGCCCCAGAAAGGCACGTAGGTGCTTTTCTTCACCTGTCCTCTATTGCCCTGGTGAAACTTCCCTTATGCCACCAACAGCCAGAAATGAAATGGGGCCCCAGGAGCCCTTCTGCTTCTTCCTTTTTATTCAGTTCAACTCAACAAATGTGTCAAATGCCCCCTGTGTGCCAGGCAATGTGCTGGAAACAGAGGGCATAAAGCTAAATAAGTCACAGGCCCTTCCCTCCCGGAGCTCAGTCTAATGAAAGAGGCAGACAAGCATTTTTTATGTCAGTGAAGCGGAACCCAGGGTACTTGGGAAACATCTAACCAAGTGTGGCAGATTATATTTTGCAAAGACGACCGCAACAGTATCTTTCATTCCACCTGCCCCTCTTACACTATGACCTTGACATTCCTCCCATTGAGAGGTGGCGTCTATGTTCCCTTTCCCTGAATTTGGGTGGGCCTGTGGCCACGGAAGTGATGTGATGTGACTTACTAAGCTGGGTCATAATAGATGATACATCTTCAACCTGGTGCTCTATGAGCACGCTCACACTTGTTGACCAGCCACCATATTGGGAGGGAACCCCAACTAGCCCACAAAGAGAGACCCCATGGAAAGGCCTGACAGCCTCGCTGAGTCCTGGCTGACAGTCATTAACAACCACCTGACAGGTGAGTGAAGATACCCCCAAATGGTTCCCACCCCTTGCTTTCTAGGAGGCTGCAGGTGAGGCTACAGGTATCATGCAGCAGAGACGAGACATCTCTACTCCGTGCTGCCTGAACTCCTGCCCTACAGAATCTAAGTATAATAAAATGATTATCTTACACCGCTAGGTTTTGGAGTAATTTGCTTTGCAGCAATAGTAAGCAGAACCCCCAGTATCTCAGCTGCCAGGGAAGGCTTCCTAGAAACTGTACTTCTGCACTGAGATGTGAGGACCCATGGATGTGAGCCAGGCAGAGGAATGGGAAGAGGACTTCCGGTCTCGGTCGCCTCAAAGCCCTCAATAACCTAATCCACAGTGTTTCTGTCATGGAGAAAAGCAGGAGAAAATTTTGATTACTGACTTGGACATTTCTGAAGAACATTCGGTCTGCATGCTTCAGGATTACTTTGTAAATTATCTCAACAAACCTTCACAGAATGAGTATGTTGGGATCACTTCACTTTCCTCAGAAATGAAAGTCTATTATAGAGTCTATGAAAGAGTCTCCAGCCTAGAGCTGCAAAGAGGGGAGAGTTTATAATCTTTCCATCCCACCTGTGCACCTGAGACATGAACCCGATTCTCTAACACCAAACCCCTGGCTGGGTGTTTTCTCCCTGTTCATTTATTCATTCAGCAAATATTTATCAAGCACACACTATGTGCCCAGAGCCATGGTGGTCCTGAAGCTGAGAGGGCTCATTTTCTCAGAAAAGGACAAGTGTTTCTCACTGATTGTAGTCAAACTCCCGTGCTCTGCCTATGTGCCAAGAACTTAGAGTAGAGGTGATCCATGATTCTGCTCAATCTAGCGATGCCCGCTGGGATTTTACCCAGGGTGCCTCACGTCAGCCCTTCTACCACATTTTCAAGTGGTCCTCAGGCAGCCAGAGGAAGCACAAGAAGGCTTTGTCTGGTCAGGTGTTGAGGGTTGAGGAGGTTTCTAGCACTTTCACCAACTTCATTCACTCAATGGTGCTCCAGAAATGGAACCAGCAAGCATGGCAGCCTCACAGTCCAGCATTAGCACGTGTGTGTCTTAGCTAGAGAACCGTTGGCTGTATATAATGGCGGCCTGCAATTCCACTACATTTGGGACTTGCTGGTTTTCAACAGGAGCACCCCCATCTTTCTGAGGAAAACTTAGAAGACTGAGTGGGACAGCTCTTCATGTTATTGTGTTTTTATTTTAATTTCTGGCTAAATCCTATTAAACCATCAACACATTCGCTCCTGGAATGTTAAACAAGATTCAAAATCATTTGTGACAGCAAGGAAGATCTTCATAGCACAACAAATCAAGAGAAGGTATAGGGAGCAGCACTGGTCATTCAGAAAGCTGCTGAAGCCGTAAGAAGCCTGGACTTCTGTAGCTGTTGGGCAGGTTTCTTGTCACTCAAATTCACTTTCTTCCTGAGAGCTAGTCATTCATTTATCCATCATAGAAGAAGAAAGCGACACGTCTGTTATGCACCACTCACTGTGTCAGGTGCCGGGGACAGGAGGAAAGCTACTGGTATGCTGGGCACAATAGAAGACGCAGTCTCACCAATCGCTTTCGCATTTAAAGGAGGGCAGGATGGCTTTAGAACAGGGTTTAGTTGACTCAGATTCCTGAAGAGGCCAGACAAGTGGCACCGTGCCCGAAGCAGGGCCAAAGTGAGACTTCCGGTTGTGAAAAGAAGCCAGAGAACGACCCCTCTGAAGGGGACAGCTGTTACTCAGTGTCCCCAGAGTTGTCATCCCTTCCCATTTTCTAAGAGAAGTCGGAAATCCGTATTTTTATGTGAAATTTCTCAATATTTAAACACTCTGCAGGCCAAACAAAACACAGTCACTGGTTTTGACCTCTGCTTTATAATAGAGAATGCCTGCTTTTGTTCCGTCAAACTAATGAATACTCAATTACGAGGAGGAATTTGGGGGTTAATGTTAGATTGTGCTCCTCCAAAGGCTGCAGACCCCATCCCAAACCCTTGAGATACTAATTGACAGACTTACACAGGCTGACAGCTGGGCTCTGAAAGTGGACACACACAAGGAAACAAGCAAGCTATTCCAGGTCACTTTGCAAGGTCAGAGTAGCAATGCAAACACTGGGAAGGCCGAAGACAAAGGTCAGGTGGCAGCAAGGACACCCTCCATTTCCTTGAGCTGTCAGTTAATAAATCATATTTAAAACATATCACCACATTCCCTCTCCCTGGCACTGCTTTTTGAGGGAGAAAATTAAATAGAAATGAAAATTAAGATGGCTGTCAGGAGACCAGCAGGCCAGTGTGAGGCCAATGTGAGATGAAGTTTCTGCCTGGAGCAAAGGTCTTCAAAGAGGTAATGATACCTGACCTTGGGCATCGCAGAGGGGCTGGATGGTCTAGTGGTTGTGCACTGGAGCCCTGGAGCCTGGCTGCCCACACTCAAATGCTAGCTCATGCGAGACGCACTAGGTGACCTTGGGCAAGTCACCTTTCTTCAAGAAGCACTTCATCTCTGAAGTGGGGAATAATAGTACCTTCCCCAAGCAGTTTTTGTGAGGCTTGAGGAGTTAATATGTGTACAGCACTTAGAACTCTGCTTGACACCTAGGGCTGAGGAGATATGAGCTTTCCTAGTGGTCCAAGTTCTGGTGTTAGTGTTGCTATGAAACGTAGACCTTTCCTAAATGGCTCCCTGTAGCTTTCTTCAGCATCACCAAGACTCTGCCTCTGTGCACACCAGACTCATGACCACAGAAGTAATGTTTGCTACACCCCACTTTTGCCCCTCAGATTCGGCAGGGATGTCTAGGCCCCAGGATCCTGCTGTAGCAGCAGCTATGCAGTCACCACATGGAGCAGCACCTTGGTAGGGAAAGCTTCCTCCTGCTTCCAGGGTGGTCTAGACCAGCCCTCCCCAGTGGCCCCAGGGGAATTGTACCTGGAGAGCCCTCCCCCGAGCCCCTCCCCTCCCCCCCAGGCAATGAGAGCTCCCCAGAGCTATGCTAGAGCAGTCAGGTGTTGCCCTCTGAGCCTCACCACCTTGCTTTGGTCTGGGCTGAGAGGCATTCAGACTTTGAAGGCCTCAGAAGGTGGGTTTTTGGCTCCCCCAAAAAGGAAGGCATCTTCAGCACCTGTGTCTTTAAAGAATGCATGCCTTTTGGGTGGGTAATGCACAGATACGGTGTCCATTTTAACAAAAAATATTTTCTCTATAATCATAGAATACATATTTTTGTGCTTAAACAAAATATATTGAGTTCACACTATTTCTGCAGATATAGAAGGGAGGGGCTTACCATACTAAAATGTGGGCAGAAACAAAGCGAACCCATGTTCCTTCCCACCTGCAATTATAGTTTTACTGGCTTGTAAAGCACACGTAGAATTTGCAGTACATTCTCCCTTACAGTAGGGGAGAGGCCCTGCTGAGAGTGTAATTGGCTTTCTAGCTCCCTTTAACGCTGAGGCGGAAGGGAGCTTGGATTGAACAGCCTTTACTCTTAGAATAAACTGCTGTTGAATTGTGTTTAAATTCCACGCGTCCCTGTGAATGCATGTATTCTATTAAGTCTTAGGAGTGGAAGCACAGCTTATTCTGAAAATACCCCCATCCCTGTCGCTTCTCAGGGCTCTATAAAAGCAGAGTTCTTTTTCTTTTTTTTAATGGATTTTAACTTAACCCTCATAGGGATTATTCTCAACCTTGTCAACCTGTGTTAAAGATATACAAGTATGGCATCTTTAAATGACAATTTTATACAGTACATCCAACTTTGGACTACTTTCTTTCCCCAGGCTTTGGCTTTGTATCTGTTCCCAAGAGGAGAGTCACAGGCATATTTTGGGTAGAAACAGCCTTCATCACTTCACTTTTTGGGTCCTAAGTTTCCTCATTTGTGAGGTGAAAGGTTGAATTCAGCAATTTTTATAGCCCCTTTCAGCTTTAGGACTCTCATTCCATTGAGAAGTAGTTAGATTGTGGAAATCACTCTACCTATATCTACTTTCTGGGGTTTGCATAAAGCAGCCGCGCAGTGGGCACAGCAAGGTACCTGGGCCTAGAGACAGACAGGTCTCAGCCCCTCCAGTTCTGCATAATGAGTATCAAAATTTCCATTTGCCAGAGGTTAACTGGGTGTTTTGATTCAGTTTTAAGCATTTTTACAAATATGAAGGATAGCTTATAAACAAGCTAAATATTTTGATTTCACGTATTCCTTAAAGACAGATAAATGGTTTTCTTAATATCATACAATCCACTGGCAGTTAGAATAATGCCCAGCGCACCCAAGTTGGCCAGTAAAAATATGCAGAAGATAATATGCCACCTAGTGGGTTTGCTACATCAATCAGGTTATCTGGTGAGCTACGCGTTTGTGTTTGTATTGGACTAACAGCAGAAAGCCCATCGCAGCTCAGGTGTGTCTAAGGGACAATAAAAGGATGGGGCATTGCAAGTAAGGGAAGGTTTAGAGCTGAAGGAAAAAGGAAATCAGGGTAAGGGTATTGTGAATGGATTCTTGACTGGAACAGAGGTCAAGGGTACAGAGAGAAAGTAGTCTAGAGAATCGCAGGTAATAAAACTACCGATTTGAGTTTCACGTTTTTCTCCTTTCTCTGCCCACTGCCTGCTCGGAGCAGGGACTGATCACGTGACAGGCAAAAGGAGCTAGAAAGGGCCAGGTTCTCAGTCTGCTTGCTTCATCTCTCAGTGAAGGTACAGTCTCACAGCAGACAAGGGGCCTGCTCATTTTACTGTCGTTTCCTATCCCTTAGTCAAGGAGACAAGAGGGACATTTAGAAACCCACGTGACCCAGGGTGACAACAGTTTATCCTTTACCAAAGTCACAACCTCTCTGGTGCTTAAAATCTTTGGAAAGTGAAACAGTTGCACTAAATAATTAGATTAACCATAATCTACTTTTTATTATAAGCCTCCAAAATGTTAGTTACTGTTATTATTGAGTGCCTATCTTTAGGCGAGACCCTGTTCCAAACCGACACGGGTTACCTCATTTAATCCTCACGACAGCGCCCCGAGATAGATAGTATTATTATCCACCGTTTACAAATGAGATGAGCTTTCCCGGAGTCGCCTGGCTAACGTGCAGGCGCTGGGATTTAAACCCAAGCTGTCCTGTTCTAGCTCTAGCACACACACTTTTTGGTTTCTTCAGTTTTGTATGAAATGTGTCAGACCTAAAACGTGTTTGTGTCAAGAATCACGAACACACCCAGCAGCACACTTTCCCCAGCAGTCGAAGGACTGCCTCCTGCAGGGACACACACTCTGAACTGCTGCGTCATGATGCCTGCTTCCAGCACCAATGCTCTGTTTCTAGAGACAAACTGGTACCAAGATGGACCGGGCAGTGAGGCCGAGTCCTGCCATTGCTGAAGCTCCACCAAGTCCTTGCACTGGGTGGAAGGAGGGAATTACAGGGGAAAGTGGGGAACAGACCTAGGTGCATGCACCCATCACTAACCCCAGAGTGCCAGCGCCACACATGCCAAACATCCCAGCGCCCAAGAGACTCGGTATAAATGTGATCGGGCTCAGCTTCCTGCCCAGGTCCCCTCTAGGAGGCCATAGCCCCTAAAATCTTCACAGGTCAGTTTTAACCACTACCACGGTGGTTAAAACAGTCCCACTCTGCCCAACCCAGTGACTGGTAGTCGTCAAAAACAGAATAATTCTCGAACAAAGAACTACGTTACCAGAGAATATATTAATTTGTAGTCCCAAAGGGAAAGCAGGTTAATTACATATGGATTTACGTTACTATGAATTTGGTTTTCATTGTGTTTTTCCAAATTTCAGAGTTAGCACATTCTATATTCATAGCTAGGGCTGTGTGTGTTTATGTATTTATAGCTAGTCTGATTCCAAAAGGACCTTTGCGGTAGAGCCTCTCTCTCTTTCTCTCTCTCTCTCTCTCTCTCTCTCTCTCTCTCTCTCTCTCTGTCTCTCGCTCTCTCTCTCTCTCTCTCTCTCATGTGTGTGGATGTGTGTGCACATGCATATATGTGCACGTGTGTGTTCATAACTGTGACTATGTCTCATTCCCATCCTTTCCCATTGGTTTGAATCATCGGCATATACACTTATCAAAGATCATTCTTGGCTGCTCGGGATCCTGCATGCCTGGAGTTCTGCTAGCATCCCTCCCACAAATGTGGTTAGAAAACCCAACTCTTCTAGCACTGCCTTCAGCTAAAGGTTCCCTTCAGCTACTGGAAGGCTAGAGAGCAAAAATCTCTGATGCAGCTGACATTTTAGGTGTGTATATAATTTACCAAATTGTTGGCCACTCAGCTCTTAGTCAGTGGTCACAAGAGGAATTAGCAGTCCCCCCCTGCTACCCCAAAACCCGAAGAAGGAAGGGTGTTACTTGGCTTTGGCACAGAGGCTCGTTGGCACACAGTGTCAGACAGCAGCACAGTGGTACATTTTGGCCACAGAAGACTTTGGGGTGGTAGAAAGGGCCAACATAGTTGTGGCGTAAGTTGGCCAACATATTAAGCAGATCTGAGTTTAATTTAACGTAGAGATAACTCTTTTTTTGTTTTCCAGCTGGCTGCTACTTTCTCTGTCTCCACGGGTCCAGAATTTTCAGCCAGGAGTCAGTTCATAAGGACATTCAAGTCCTTTCAGAGGGAGACATGGAATGGTCTTTACACAGGCTTTCACATTTGGCCAGGCAAGATGGAGTAAGGATAAAAAGACACATGGGGATCTGGGGAAAGCTGAAAATGGATCTGGAGGCTTGAATTCCTTCTGTGAGTTTGCTTAAGCCACACTGCCTGAGCTTAGAATAGAGAGGCAGGCAGTCTGTCTCCTTGGGATAAGGAAGGATTTGGAACTCTGCTACTGTGAGGTCTTGGCCCCTACTGTGTTTTCTGGTTTGTTTTGTTAGCAGGAGCAAGTTATTCTAGTTTCTTGCTTCTGGGGTTTTCTTCAGCACTTATAAACTATGAGTCTCCACCCCACTGATGGCAGTGGGGTGGATGGAATGGGATAATGAAAGGCGTGGAGAGAGAAGTTGATTCAGCTGCCCAGGAGGAGGGAGGCAAAGAAACTTCAGACCTCTGAGTAGCTTCTGAATCCATCAAGGGTGGGGAGAGAAGAGGCACCACAGAACCAAAGGCACCTCAAGTTAGGAGAAAAGCTGGTCTTTCGGAGATGCCAATATGGCCAGCCACGCGAGTTAGGAAATCCAGCTAATTGTGTGAATTACGATTTCATTACCCATGAAACGGCTCCAAGTGGAGGAGAAGCTCTAGTATTTAGAAGAGGAATCAATGAAGTGTAAACAAAGGTGATTATGAGATATGCCTAAAAATGGTTAAAAGGGTAAATGTTATGTATATTTGCAATAAAAAAAAATTACGGTCCTCTTAAAAGACGACTGTGAGCCAATCAGGAAAGGATGAGCACTCCCTGACTTACGGGCTATATTTTACAGCCTGTTAAGTATTTGTGAAGTGGTAGGCACTACACACCGTGATTCCTTGAATTCAAAGTGTGTGTAAAACAAGACTCACATGCTCGGTGGGCAGTGTGCTGCCAAGCCCTCCTAGCAGGGTGTCCTCAGTCCCCAGGCTAAGGGCAGAAAGGGGACCATTTTATGATTCTTGCCAAGACTGTGTTACACATTTCCCCACACGAAACGTCACCTAAGTCACTTAGTTCATAAGCCTGCTCCCAAGAGCCTTTAAAAATAATCCATAAGTGAAAGACTCCACCTTGAATGCAAGCCTTTATCTTATCTTATGCATCCTGGTCTCACCACTAAGAACAGGCCTGGGCAACAGCAGGTGCCCCATAAGTTTGAGGTAAATGAACATATCAGTTCCAGGAAGATGAAGACAGGGATGAGAAGGAACTCCGAAGGGGCTATACATTAATTCAAGCCTAAAAAAATGTGTTTAATAAGTGAGCATTTGCGAACTGAGGACTTCACTGACATTTGTCTTTTGTTTCTGCCTTAGGACTGTTTGGTCCTGACTTTCCAGTAAACCTTTAAATAACTGTAGTCTGTTGTTTAGCTGCGGCATGTTTAGGCAGTTTAGCATAATGGTTGAGGGCATAGCATCTAGAGCCAGACAGCCTGGCTTTGCATCTTAGCCACATCCCTTACAACCTGAGCAAGTTACTTAAACTTGTTATGCCTCAGTTTCCTTATCTGGGAAATGGGGATAAAGTACGTACCTCACAAGGCTGTGAGGCTGCGTGACACATCTGTAAAGTGCTTAGAAGAATACGTGTCCCATAGTGAATGCTGTGTGAGTGCTGTAGTTGAAAGTCCCTCACCGTCATATTAACAGGTTTGGCTGCTTTATGACAGTGTAATGAGTCTTTATCATGTACCCAAGGACCACAGGTGCTTTCCTCCTCTATATTTTTTTGTTCTGACTGCAGTTAACACTGTCCACGAAAAGCAAGAGCACCTTAACCGACACTGGAAACTTTGATATGTTACAAAGGGGATTCCCTGCCTGGACAATGAGACATTTATTTCATATCCTATTTCTACCACTATTACCAATCTTTTCTAGTTTAGATGGCCTCAATTTCTCCATCCCTGACGTGGATAATAATTTACCTTATGTGACTAATAAGGAAACTAATAAAAAATACAGAGAGTGCCAAAAAAAAGTACACACTTTAATAAAAGAAAAAACTGTATTAAAATTGTAATACAATGAATGATGCTAGCATTCATTTGATTAATGCCATCTTTTGAACGAACGTCATACTACACATTGCTACATCATTCAATTCAACTTCGAAAAGCAATACATAGATAACATCTCTTAAAGTGTGTACATTTTTGTTGGCATCCGGTATATTGAAATTCTGGTATATTGAAATTCCATTGAAGTATGTTAAGCAAGTTATTAAAATGTGTAATAAAAATGCTTTTGCAAATGGCTCAGCAAAAATCACCACTACTGGCAATTAAAAACTACATTGAAAATAGTAGTTGACATACTAGTAACCACACCCTCTAAAAGCCATATTATAAAGCTAAGTGACAGTAGCCCAACTGAAGAAGCAAAAAAGACAATATGTCTTTTTTATATACAATATAGAGCTAAAACTCATAATCGGTTGGGTGTGCTGATAATGCTAAGTAACAATGCATTTAAGAATGAGGGCCTTTTCTATTATCTGGTCTTATAGTATATTCTTAGTAGTAAATTACTTTATATGTAAGTGTGCACGAGTATATGCATATATATGTTATACACGGTCATGTATTTAAGGTAATCATCTCCTTTCCACAATTTGAAAATTCCTGATAAGTCCATTTTATTTTATTAAACACATTTTCGCTGGATCCAGCTACCTGCTTCCTAGGATGGCCTATAATTTGTACTGCTCACGTGACGTTGGGACAGGAGTTACGAGTGCTGTAGCCAGTTTGGGATTCTTAAAAAATGCATGCAAAACAGAGAGGAGAAAGTAGTAACCTATGAATGGGGAAGGGCTGGAGGGTGGCAGGAGGAAGGGAGGAAGGCATTTTGGCCCAGGAATGGTATTAGAAACGGCAGAAGAGAGGGAGCTGGCTGCCTCAAGGAGTGTTATTTTTCCTGCGGCTTCTTGCTTCTCTCCACCCCCACCTCTTCCAGTCTGAGCTTGGAGTACAGTTGAATTTTCACCACAGAACTTGGCGAGGCCTCCTCAGGGACTTTCTCCTTCCCATCCTTCCATAAATTATAGGTTAGCACATGAAGCAGGACAGATGATTCCCATTATCTTTTGGGTTGGGTTAGGATTTTTTTTTTTAAACCTCTTGCCCCCTCTTAAATGTGTATCCTAATTCAGGGAGGTGGAACATTGGTTAACATAGTGGCCCATCCACCAACGAAGTGGTCCCCTCCTCCTTAGTAGGATGGTTTTAACCAGTTTCCTTGACCAGTGTGACTGCCATCATTTTCCTTGGCCCTTAAACACTCTCAGGAAATCATTGCTCCAGGAAAGCGGGGCCTTGTCTGAGTGGTTCACCCATAGCCCCAGCACCTGGACCAGTGCCCAGCATACTGCAGACTCCCCACGGATGTCTGTGAAGATTTTGCTCCTTATTTGGGTGGTAAAGTGACATTTCTAGGACACTGTTATAGTTTCATAAATGACCCATTCAGATCATTATAAAGTAATCAGACAGATCCAGAAGAGTTAATTTACCCCAGAACATAGAGGCCATTTGTAGGTAGGGTGTAGAGCTCACTAAAAGCTAGAGCCACTGCCAGTAGTTAAGATTTATTGAGCGCCAACCCCGGGCATTCTTTTTGATTACAGACCCAGACCAGATGCGAGCTCGGTAAAGGAAGGGGACAGGAGTTTTTACTGCATTGCATCTGACCTTATTCTGCTCTTTTTGGTCTCTAAAGTACTCAAGCTAAGCCTTCTAAAAGAAGTACATCCTAGGGAAAAGGGGCAAAGAAAAATTAGAAGATGTGACCTAATTCCAGTTCCAGGATCTGGAACATTCTATTGCTTATAGACATAATAAGAGTACAGTAAAGGAATTTTTTTAAAAAATGTCCTTGACAGTGTGGGAGGAAGAAGAGAAGTAGGCAAGGATAGGTAACATTTTTAAGAAAGAATAGTTAATGTTTGATGCAGAATTCAATACAAAAGTTGAGAGACCTGCCTGAAAGAGCAAAGCAAATGAGGACGATAACTTGGCCAAATCGGAAGAAGCCTAGCAATGAAGAGGTCTATAGAGAAAAGAGAGGCAAGTTACAAATGGGGGGTCATCACAGCAAAAAGAGAATGCTGAAATGCTCAACCTGGGGCGCTAGAGGAAGAAACAACCAAAGTCGAGTGGTGAGGAAGGGAAGGCGATAAAGATGTTATTACCAAGAAGCATGTTACAGAGATGGAAGAAGCTGTCGTACAGTGAATGGACAGGGACTGAAGAAGACAGATATTCTTAACATCAAGATCCTTCTGAATGAGGCCACCATCAAGGTGGGCCCAATATAGGGTCTAGACGTTGCTTTAAGTTTCCAATATGACCTTATCTTGTAGTTTAATAAACTACTGTTCTTGTCCACTATCTCCTGCCCTAACCTTGACCAAGATCTACTAAATTAATACCCTCTCTTTCTACTTGTCTGCCCTGGCAGCGCTGTTGTTCTCTCTGTACTAAATATAGTTCCAGGGACAAAAGGGATGAGACATGAAAGGCAACAGCTTGGGATATGTTAATATGTCTTTCTTGTTCAGGACCAACTAATCCATCTCAGGAGCCCTCTAGACCTACTGCTTTTTGATGTTAGCTTATTTATTTGATGATTTAGTGATGAGTAAGTCCTTCCTCACTGTATTTCATAATATGAACTAAATCATAACGTGTGTAGCCATTCTGAGGGTTAAATCTGACGTTAATTCTATTGTTTATTCTAAACAGAGGGAACATTGATTGCATAATTAAAAGCCTAATGTATTTGGATGGCCTTGCAGTTAAGTGACTTGCAGTTAAGATCCTGAAGCCGTTCTCTATGGTGTGACCTTTTTGTATGAAACACACTGTGTTCTATGTCTTAAAAGCAAAAATGAATCATTCAGACTTGCTCTTGACCAAGAAAATGGGGCATGGCAGGAAACTTAAACCAAATGAACAATAAGTTGCCTTAGATGCACATGTACTCAGTTATTTGTTTTGACTCAAATTAGCAAAGGAATTTTCATTATCCCCTAGCTATGTGTTCTTTCCAGAAATGTGTGACTCTATTACTATATGCCTGGTATAGTTTAACATAAGCCTAGACTTTTTGGTGTTCCTCAAAGTGTGGGATAATAAGAGTAACTATCATTTTTGAGCTCTTAATGCGTCGCTTACAGTGCTAAAAGCTTTACATCTATCTATTTAGTTAATCCTCACAACTAACCTGTGAAGCGGGTATTATTGTTATCCCCAATTCGTAGATGAAACCTTAGGCAGAAAAGGTAAATTACTTGCTAAAGGTCACCACTTCATACCTGGGAAAATCAGAATTTGAACTCAGGAAGGCTGATTTAGCGAATGCTCTTAATTACTATTTTTTTAAGGTGCTCTATTTTTTAAAAAACTTTTATTTATTTAAGTGTGTTTTTCCAGGACCCATCAGCTCCAAGTCAAGTAGTTGTTTCAGTCTAGTTGTGGAGGGTGCAGCTCACAGTGGCCGATGCGGGGATCGAACCGGCAACCTTGTGGCTAAGAGTACCGGCAACCTTGTGGCTAAGAGTACCACACTCTAACCCACTGAGCTAACCGGCTGCCCCTGCTCTTAATTATTATACTACGTAAGGACACCTCTGAATCCATGACTGTCTACAAGATGATATTATTAGTTTGTGCAAGATATGCTCTTAAGCAGTACATGGTCATGGCATTAAATGACATTAAATTACATAAAATGAGAAAGATACCCCTTCAGTTCTCTTTCGGTCCTTCAGGTTAAATCAAACAGAAAATTTTGTTCTGGTGTTGGTATGGCATGAACCATATTAATCTTCCTTTTCAATGAAGAGTTAGCTGCAGGCTTAGAGCCTTCCAGCAGTTGTGTTATCTTGATTTTTATGGCAAGAGATACTGGCTCTCCATTTATGGTATTCATATAATACTTTCATTTTTAAATAAATTTATTTAAGTCAACAAATGACTTAATTTAAATTCAGTAAATAATAACACAGGTGGAATGCAGTTATGACGTTTGTGAAAGTGTTTTCCCATGATTAAAGTTTGGGAAATACTGTCCTGATTCTTCTCTTTTGAAATTCACTTTAAAGCAATGGTTTGGCAAACAATAAGGTCCTTTGTTCTCATATCACAAACATTCCCAACTTCCCTCCATGGGTTGAGGGCTCTTCTGGGATGGAGTATTCACCAGGTCATACAGAAGGGAGAAAAATAATAATAATGTGGTGAATTTTCAACACCACATGTATTCAGTTTAAAATATTTTTTCCAAAAAGCATACTGTTTTCTACTTTTTTGGCGTTCACATCTTCCTTTCTTGGGAAATGATGGTGACAGATGATAGGTTTTGTTTTTAGTGTCCTGACTAGGTTTTGTTTTTAATGTCCTTAACTTGGCAAAGTTAAAAACTGTAAACTTTTTAGAAGTTGTACTGATCTAGAAAACATGAAATGTGGGTGCCGTTGCTCAGCCTCTCTCTGTTCATGGTGTGATGCCACTCAGTTGCCTAGCAGCCCTGAGTACTTCAGGAAGGGTGATATGGAATCACGCCAGTCTTTCTTTCTAAAGTGCATTCAAGCATTTTCTTCAGGGAAATTATTAAAGAGCTCCTGCTTGTGAAATTCTCCTATATCTATTTTCTAGGTTTATAGTTTTTATATCGGGATTGCAATGCTAATTATTAATAAAATAATTTTTAAAAGATGAGGTATTGCTGAAATAACTAGTTACTGTGAGCAACCCGTCCATTGGAATACATACTTACACTTGCTAAGATATGTTTATTTCTTTTTCACTTCCAAAATGGAGAGTTCAGAGCACAATTTAGAAATACTTAGTCTTTTTTTTCTTTTTTTTTCTTTTCTGTTGCTGCTGTTGTTACTGGGACTTAGGAGAACAGAGAAGCTGAAAATCTTGGACATATTTAAGAAAATTTTTTAAAGGTCATTATTTTCCTGTTCTTCATTGCTTTGATGAACACATTATTTTACATGAGATTTCAGAGTTGGTCTAGAACGAGGCCATTTGGAGATATAGAAAGATTTATAAAAGGGAGAGCAGGACGCCCAAAATGTATGATGTCAAGGAAACTAGACTTGGAAGGATTAACTGTAGGGCCAAAGCACAAACGAGAAGCAAAGTTCAGACTCCAGCAAGATTTAAGGTGGTTTGTCAGGATATGTCTGAGTTGGCTACAGAAGGTCTGGCAAGTTCAAGGCCAGCAAACCCAAAGCAACAGGACTGCTGCCATAGTCACCGCTCCGAGGAAGAGAGTAGAAACTAACTAGAGAGCTCGCAGACCAAGACATTCCCAAGCACCTGGTCACTCTGTAGACTCAGTGATATGACTGGCTTGCGTGGAGCTTTTATTTTACTAACTCTAAGACATCTGAGTAGCCTTGCCCCTTACATGGCTTTCCTTGTGCCTTAAAGGATCTCTGTAGGGAGACATACAGGTTCTCATCCTCATCGACCCCAGTGGTCTCAGTTTTAATAATGACCATGGCTTGTTTCTAGTCTGACTCTAAGCCCCACGTCCACATGGAGTCTTTCATGATTCAGTACCGGGGGACCTGGGACAGGCCTATCGGATTAATGCCTTCTTTGTTTTCTGGGGGAGTAGCCATGACCCAGAGTACTGCAGAAAGCAGAGCCAGACTGAAATATGTGGATACCAGGCAGGCTAATTATTTGGCATCCTACTCATTGAGACTCTTCAAACATATTTTCAATATGTACTCAAATAGTATGAAACATCGTATTTAGTAGAAAGGAGAATGGAAACTGATTTTCTATTAATAAAAATACGTATAATCCCCTTCCTTTAAGTTGAAAATGAGGAATTTATTACATGCTTTGACAGTAACACTACCTTTTTTAGCATATTTGCAACGGGATTACTAATACGTGTTTCCATAATTCTGAACTGGATAGTGTTAGTCACTCAGACTTTCCAAGAGTACAAGCAAGATACGAGGATCTAGTTACACAGTCTTGTTCAAAGATATATTTAAACTTTTTCCCCCCTGACTTTCATGTCAGCAAAATGTTTCCAGCTTTTCTATATACCAAATCTTGTCATCTGAAACTAGAGATGGTTTTACTTCTCCCTTTCCAATCTGGAGTGTTTTTTTTCTTTCTTTCTTTTTTCTTTCTCCCCCCACCCCACACCCAATTGCCCTGACTAGAACCTCCAGTACCATGTTGAATAGATGTGATGAGAACAGACATCTAGTTTATTCCTGATCTTATGGGGGAAACATTTAATCTTTTACCATTAAGGATGATGATATCTGAGTTTTTCATAGATAGCCTATATCAGGTTGAAGAAGTTACCTTTTTTTCCTAGTTTGAGTGTTTTTATCACAAAGGTCTTGGATTTTGTCAGATGCTTTTTCTGCATCTATCAAGATGATCATGTAGTTTCTGTCTCTTATTCTATTAATATTACATTGTTTGATTTTCAGATGTTAAACCAACCTTGCATTCCTGGGATAAATCCCAACTGGTCATAGTGCATAATTTTTTTATATGTTGCTGGATTCAGTTTGCTAGTATTTTGTTGAGGATATTTGCATCTTTTTCCAGCATTTTTATGGTTCTTGTTTTATCTAAGTTCTTTGTTTGCCATTTTTACCAAATCAGTCAACTTTAACCACTACATAATAAGATTAATCCCTTGCACTCATATTAGTTGATGGCTAACTCAGATGACTGTCAGCTGCTTCATTCCAGGACTATTTCCTTGGCCTTTGGTTGTTCTGTACACCCTACAAATGCTTACCACCAACATGCTCAGTACTCAACATATAAAGAAGTTTTGTTTTGTTTTGTTTTGTTTTCACTGCTCTCTACTTATCCTCAAGTGGGACTAGTTCACATTTGCCAGTAATTTCAGGAGTGTCTATGGAAACCTGAGCTCACTGGAAACATATTTCCAATCTATTTGGTGATAGTGTAATACAGTTTATATATTCATGCCCGGGGACGGGCTGGACCACACATTAATTTAGCTGAGAAAAACCTCATCATTGGACTCTGATGTTTGGGTTTATAATCCCTGATAGAATAGATCTAAGGCTACAGAAGAGAACTTGCTGGGGACTTTTTTCCATTTTGTACGTGCGAGTCATAGTTTTGGAAAACACAGTTATAAAACAATACTCACATCTTAGCTTCCCCTTTCAGTCACGTGTTTTGGGAGAAAGGAGACAGAACACCTAGCTGAGTACATGGTACCAAAGCCTTGCCAACTGGTGTTGAAGTTGTATGTGTGAAGCCTCCCAGACTTAGGGTGCATGGTTCAATATAACTGAGCTTGTTGAGCAGGTATAGCAGGTACCAAGACATAGACTTGATACCTTGGAAAATGATTTTTGTTATTTGATTAGAGCTGTAGGATTAGCCAACTCTCATTGTGGTAACTCAGACCTTTTATAACTGTTTTCAGAGAGAGAAAGAGAAAAGAAAACAAGAGAGAACAACTCTGACCATGGTCTAAAGCCAGGCTTCTGTCACTAAGCAATAAAGAAAAAGCTCAAGTAGCCCTTGCATAAGTGGGAATTTGTGGTTTCTAAAGCTGCCCATTCCCCAAACGACTAAAATATGTTATTGGCATTTGGCACTGTTTCCTATGTTTTGCTCTCCTTAAATTTCTCTTTAAAAGGGTTTGAGTTTAAAGGCAGAACCACTGAAAAATGCAATTTAATCATAGAACTGTGAAAGGCCAGCCCAGAGTTAACCCCAGGATGCCCTGTTTTGTTTTGTTAAACCAGAACCTTGAACCAGGTTTATTCCCAGGGGGTGCTAGAAAGCCTAAGGGTCGGGGGAGGGAAGGACAAGAGGCAGAGGAAAGAAAATGAGTAGGCCAGACTGGCCCTGGGATGGTGCCGCCATGCACCATCGGCTTCCCTCCCTCACCCAGCTGAATGACTCCATGATTCACACTGTAGAGAGGAGGAGAAAGGGAAGGGAAGTTGAAGAACCACCCACAGCCCAGGAGGAGAGCGAGAGGACTCGGTGATGGTACAGGCTCTCATACCACAGGCTGTCATGGGGCAGAACATAAAATTTCCAACAGCCTCTTGGCCCCAATTCATTTTCTTAATATTTGTGGGTTTTTCCAGATTGTTAGTGTATACTCATTGCAGAGAATTTGGGAAGTATAGACAATTACTAAAGAGAAAATAATCATCAGGCAGCATGGCAGAGAGGTTTAGTTTCCAGCCCTGGGTAGACCTGAGTTTGAGTCCCAGCTCCACTGCCCAGTGTTCTCGTCTAGAAAACACGGGTAGTAAGATCCCTGATATGACGTGAGGATTAAATGAGATCCTATACCTGGCTGATGTTAGCTGCTGCTGTCAGTGTTATTATTAGCCCACCACCACAGCTAACATTTAGATACACATCGGCTAGTTCTTGTCTATGCATATATATATGTATGTATAGAACAGGGCTCATGCTTTACAATATATGAATTTATACCTTGCTTTTTTTTAACTTAAATAATCTTCAGAAGCACTAGCTATTTTGAATTCCTGTATATCACTACTGTTAAATACCTTCTCCTTTTTGTTGGACATTTAGTGGTTTTCAATTTTGTATTATAAATACTATGATATACATCCTTGTACAAAATTTTTTAGTTTCTGATTAAGATAAATTAAGAACAGGAACTACTGTAATCAGAGGGTTTGAACTTTTTAAAAGCTCTGGATACAATTTATTCTGTCTATACCCACCAGCAGTATAAGCAAGTTCTCTCTTCATATCACTGGACCATTAGCCGTTGTCAGTAAAAAAACACATTTTTGGTCATTTTAGAGACCAAAAAAAAAGGTTTCTCATTATTATTTGACTATTGCTTTTTATCATTTGTGAGGCTAAACGTTTTTTTATATGTTCTCCTATTTTTTTTTTTTTTTTAATGAATTGTTTGATCACATCTTTTGCCCGTTTGAAGACAGGCTCTTTTCATTTGGTTTATATGAGTTCCTTATTATTAGGCTATCAACACTTTGTGTGTGATATTTTCCTAGTTTTATTGTTTGCCCTTGGAATTTATATATGACATTTTTAGATAAACAGAATTTTGCAACTTTACATGGTCAGTCAGACGTGGTTTGCCTTGTGTGAGTTTTTTCCTGTGGCTTTAAGACCTGCAAAACCTTTCCCCGTGTTCAGATAAATGATATTTTGCCTTTTCTTGTCTTTTCCTTGTTTGTTTGTTGTTTATTGTATATCTTTAATGATCAATTGCTGGGATTTATTTTACTTCGTGATATAAGGTGAGAATATAGCTTGATTCCCCCCTCCCTCAAGTGGTTAAGCAGTCATTTCAGGTCCACTTTTTAATAATCCTCCTTTCTGTGCTGACTTTGGTTCCAAATTCATCGTAATCTAATTACACGTGTGTCTTGGGGCCTGTTTCCTCAATACCAGTCCCAATTATTTGAAATTTATGATCTAGTTTGTTTGGTAGCACAAATACGTCCTCCCTTCTTGTTTCACAGAATTGTCTTAGTTATGCCTACTCTTTTATTCTTCCAGGTCACCTTTAGAATCGTCTCGTCAATCCAATTTACTTTTTAAAGTATTTCAATAATTGTGCCAATTCAGAGTTGGATTTTTGTACTTTTTCTCAACAGTGAGACTTTTTAGCTTGGGACTTGAAGAGATGCATGTGTAGCTTACATTTATGTAAAAACAGTAAGCTAAAGAATTAAGTAACTATTTTATCATCTGAAATACAAGTATAATTGAGTGATCAACAATCAGAGGCTGCCAAATCTTGTCAGGAGGCAGTTGCAGAGCCAGCCTCTGCCTGTCAAGTTGTGAGACTTTACAGATTGCACATTAATATTCACTTCTGAGGTACAGAAGGAGCTGAACATGTACCAAATGTTCAAATGCTTTGGTATTTTTTATCCTACATAATCAACAAGAATGTTAGCTATTCCAGTGATAAAATGTTTTTCAAGATCAGTTCAAAAATTGCCCAGTTTGGCCTTTCTGGCTGCCCACAGAAGACATCCTCCATTGTCCTCATGTTTGGAGAGCTGGCTAGCTCATCCTTCAGGAATTATGCATGTCCCAGGAGCTCATGAATCACACATCCCCTAGAGGTTCTGCTAAAGTACATGTGGTGTTTAACTGGCAGCAACTTCTCCTTTTGCCGTCTCGGTTCATGCCATTAGACCATAACCCCATCTGGTCAAAGACTTGCCATTTTATTTGGACAAAGTTGCAATTTAAATGTTTGGTTCCGAGGCCTGCAGTAGGCATATTCCAGAAATATTCAGTTTCAGCTTTTTTCATGCAATTGTTGAATGCGCTTGGAAAAACCTAGAATAGAAATGGAACAAGAGCCATCCCCCCTTAACTAGTGATCTGTTTATACCTGCGAAAGGCAGCAGAGCAAGAGGGGCAAATTGGTGGCCAAGTCAAAAATGCCTTAGAAACTAAGTAACATTTGAGCCAGGTATAAGAGCACGTGAACGGAGAGGAAGGACCAAGCACTGAAATCAGCTGGCCTGGCTTCAGACTCCAGCTTTGAAGCATCTTGGCTCTCTGACCATGAAACAAGATTAACAGTAATCTTTCTGTGTCTCAGTTTACTTATCCGTAAAACGAGTGTGATACTACTTATTTTGGGTAGCTGCTGTAAGAGCTGGAAATACAGAAAGCATCCAGAAATCACACATGATAACAGCAATAAATGGTAGTTATTAAGATCAAAACCTTTTCAGGGAATGATGAGAAGACAGGCATCATGAGAGAAGGAGATGAATGGATGGTAGATAAAAACTAGAATCAAGTATGGAAAGACAGTCTGTACTTAGCTGGTGGGAAGGCCTTTTAGGGCTGAATACGCTAAGGAGGTGAGACCTTATCCTGTAGGGCCTGAAGAGGCTTCAGGGGGCTTCATTAAAGAAATGCAGCTCTAAGAACACACTCAAGCGTAGTGGTTAACACCTGGGCTCTGGGAGTCCAGCTACTTTGTACATTCAGGCTGAACAACCTCGGGCAAATGGTTTAAGCTTTCTAAGCATCGGCTTTATCACCTATAAATTGGTAATCATAAAAATACTGACCTTTTAGGGCTCCAGTAAATAATAATAATAAGTTATTATTTTATGCCCACTGTGTGCCTGCCACTGTTCTAAGTGCTTGACTTGTGTTATCTTAAAGAAGATAATGAACTAGAGCTTAGCGCAGTAACTGACACATACAGAGGGTGCCAAAAACATGTATACATATTTTAAGAAAGGAAAAGTATTAATTCTAATACTCAATATATACTGATAACAAAAGATGAGTACGAGTCACGTTTGACTTCTGCAATTACAAGAGGTGCTCAAAGTGGTTACCATCAGTGTCCAGACAGTTCAGGTTACAGCAAACTACTGCTTGAGCATATATAACATCTCTTAAAATGTGTATACACCCCCAGTATTAAATAGTCGATCACTGTTGTGGGGGTGCTGTAACAGCAATGTCCCTATTCTTATTGTGTGGCTAACTCTTTATTTTATGAGATGCTTCTGGGAGTGGCTCACAGAGACTGAATTGGAGTGGTTGGGGCTGGAACCAAGAGAACAGACAGGACAATAGTTTCACAGACATGTTTACAAATTCATTGATTTGTACACTTAAGATCTGTGCACTTTATCTTATGTATCATACCCCTTAATTTAAGGAACTATAACAAAAGAGACAACCGATGAAACCTCTTCTCCCAGTTTTTATAAGCTACTCTACAACTGCTTGGAGTTTCGATTAACTGAGCTGTACACACACACACACACACACACACACACACACACACACACAGAGATTGTGAGAGACTAACTAAAACTTTTTCAATCAACAATGCTCCTGAAGGACAGGGAGCCCAAGGAAAACTGAAACCTCGACAACGCTTACAAAATCCTGCCCTGATTGATAGTTTTCCCCTTTGCAAGAGCTACCAGCAGTAGCGAGTGAATCTAAATGAGTCTCTCTCTTCTTCTGGCCTGGTGGTACAGAGATGCTAGAACAGAGAAAGGCAGACCATCGGGGTGGTGTGGAGAAGGATGTTAGATGCCGGACCGGGTTACAAACTCTGTCCTCAGCCCTCGGGAAAGTTGACTGACTGCTCACTGGGTTTCCTTCCTTGGGGCACTTTTCCATTTAGATTTTACTGAACCTCTGAACATGTCACAGGTGGGCACACCATTCAAAATGCTTTTCTCTTTGGTTGTCTTTGAATGTCCTCCTATTGTAAAACCCGTTTTTCTTTCTTTCTTACGGCCAAGTCTAAGGCAGGTCAGGCAGTTCATTGACTTTTCTTTGGATTGACACCAAACTAAGTGGTTAAAAATGTTCAGACTGGAAAAAAAAAACATTCAGATTGGGTAACATACTTCCTCTGCCCTTGGTGATGTGAAATTATTGTGACCTCTGAATAGATGGGGAATGGATTTTTTAAAAATCTGATACCAATACTGTTTCTCTTTCTGTTATTACAAAACAATCTAAAAGTTTTGGAATTTCCAGACCAAACAAGTGATGGAGATCACATAATGTGCTTCTGGGGATGGAATCAGTGAGGTTATTTCTGATAGGGTAGGAAGGAAAAAGCCCTGGTCATTTCAAAACATTTAAGTGAGATTCATAGAAAATGCAATATGCATTCTAACTGCTTGCTTACTTACTAACTCCCAGTTAGGTATTTAAAGAGATAAGATTAAATGTCTAGAATTCAGTGATAATTATATAAACAAAAACCACCTTAAATTGCCTGGCATTAGATATGGTTGTTGACACTCTGCATATCTCATAAGTCACTCTAATTGAATGGGGCAATGTTACCTTCCAAAACCTCAAAAACCCATAAGTCAGGAAACATTCTGATTAGACAGACAGGTCTCCGTGGATACAAGCATTGAGTCTGATGTAGTCACGACAGATTCACTAATAGGCAATTTTCAAGAATCTTAGTGAAAACAAACATATTATTGGGGAGAAATGAAAACACAGGTCCCAGAAAACCAAAACATGAAGGTTTTCTGCATTTTTACAAGGTTTACATATATGCATATGGAAGTCACACTCATATATTTCTAAAGCCATGTTTTGTAGAGCTGTCATTGGGTTTTTTAAAACAATTTAAACATTATAAAAGTGGCAATTCATATTCATTATTTAAACATCAAAAAACACAGAATTTTTTGAAGGTACAAAACAGCTTATTACTTACGTAATTGAGGTCTCTGGGATGAGCTGCGTGGTTCAAGTCGATCCAAAATGGCTGGAGAGAGCAAGGAAAGCAGACTGACTTGGGACTTTTATTGTGGTTAGGGGGTGGGCCTGCGTGAGGATTCCCGTAAGTAGGCAGGAGATTGGGTGGATTGAATCTCCTCCAGGTGCTAAAGGGAGAACACTTGGGCTTCCTATCAGCTTGCCCAGGTGTGGGGCAAGAAGAGGCAGGCCTGAGGCTTCAAAGCTGTTTGCAGTCAAACATCAAAATAGAGTTTAACTCTATTACAAACATCATCCACACAATCACCAACATAGTCTTCCAATGTTAACACCCAAATTTTTCTTGAAATTCTTCTTCCCTCTCCACTTTTACTACCCCTTTTTAGTTTTAAGAAGTTATTATCTTTGAATCTTTGTGATAGATTTCTTTTTTCAACTGAAGTATAATTGACATATAACATTATATTAGTTTTAGCTGTACAACATGATTCAATATTGGTATATATTGCAAAATGATTACCACAATGTCTAGTTAGCATCCATCACCTTACATAGTTAAACAATTTTGTCTTATGATGAGAACTTTTAAGATCTCTCTTGGCAACTTTCAAATATGCAATACAATATTAGTTATAGTCACCATGCTGTACATTACATCCCCATGACTTCATCTATTTTTATAGCTAGAAGTTTATATCTTTTGACCCCCTTCATCCATTTCACCCCACTCCTCCCACCACCCACCTCTGACAACCACCAATCTGTTCTCCATATGTATGGGCTTGAGGAGTGTGTGAGTGTGTGTGTGTGTGTGTGTGTGTGTGTGTTCAACATAAAAGTGAGACCATACGGTATTTGTCTTTCTCAGTCTGATTTTTCCACTTAGCATCATGTCCTCAAGATCCATACTTGTCGCACATGGCAAGATATTCTTTTTATGGCTGAATAATATCCCACTGTGTGTGTGTGTGTGTGTGTGTGTGTGTGTGTGTATCACATTTTCCATATATTGGCTATTGTACATAATGCTACAATGAATGTGGGAGTGCATATATCTTTTTGAGTTAGTGTTTTCATTTTCTTTGGATAAATACCCAGAAGTGATGCTGCTGGGTTATATGATAGTTCTAGTTTTAATTTTTTGAGGACCCTCCATACTGTTTTCCATAGTGGCTGCACCAGTTTACATTCCCACCAACAGTGCATAAGAGTTCCCTTTCTTCCACATCCTCTCCAACACTTATTTCTTACCTTTTTGATAATAGCCATTCTAACAGGTATGAGATGATATCTCATTGTGGTTTTGATATGTATTTCCCTGATGATTAGTGATGTTGAGCACCTTTTTATGTACCTGTTGGTCATTTATTTGAATGTCTTCTTTGGGAAAATGTCTATTTAGATCTTCTGCCCTTTGTAATCAGACTGTTTGTGTTTTGCTATTTTGATAAGGATTGCATTAAATCTATAGGTTACTTTGGGTAAATTACATTTTAAATATTAATTCTTACAAATGGAATATCTTTTCCATTTTCTTGCATCATCTTCAATTTTTTTCATCAATTTCTTACAGTTTTCATCGTACAGGTCTGTCCTCTCCTTGGTTAAATTTATTCCTAGGTATTCTATTATTTTTGATGCAATTGTAAATCAAATTGTTTTCTTACTTTCTTATTCTGATAGTTCATTATAGAATTCTATTTTTAAAGCCTGCCCTTCTCTCCCCGACATCCCACTCTGTGGAGGTAGCTTTTGTTAACTACCATGTTTCCCCCAAAATAGGACCTAACCGGAAAATAAGCCCTAGCATGATTTTTCAGGATGACATCCCCTGAACATAAGTCCTAATGCGTCTTTTGGAGCAAAAATTAATATAAGACCAGTCTCATTTTCGGGGAAACACGGTACAGCTATTCTGCTCTCTTCTATAATACATTTAAACACATTTACAATTGTTTCTTTTCTTTTTTTTTTAACCATTTTTATTTTTCTTTGCACATAGGATCAAATTATACTATCTTTCTGCATCTTGCTTGTTCCAGTTAACAGTACACTGTGGACATTTGGGCATATGTATATATTCAGTACATATAAAGGTTTACCTCATTCTTTTATCAGCTACGTAATTAAAAGTTACCTTCATTTTTAACCTGTGCAGTTTTTCTCTATTAGAACCAGTACTTCAGTGAACACCGTCATACATTTCCCTGTGCACTTGTGTAAATGTATCCGTAGTATAAAATCATTAACATAAGACTGCCAGGTTAAAGGATATGCGTGCTTTGTAGTTTCATAAATATTGCCACCTGCCTTCTGAAAAGGTGGAACCAATTTATACTTCTACTCAGTGTCTTTCGAGTGCCTGTTTTTCTACACCCACAATAGCTTCCTGTAGTAACAATACTTTTAATCCTTACCAATCTGAAAAATAAAATATAACTTCACACAGTTATTTTATTTTTTTCCATTGTAAGTAAGGTTGAGCATCTTTTTAATATGTTATTGGCCATTTGTAGTTTTTGTGAATTGCCTATTTATTTCATTAACTTGTATTCCAATTATATTGTTGGACATTTTCTTATTAATTTGAAAGAAATCTTTCTATATTAAGGAAATTGGCATTTTTCATATAAATAGGGACTATTTTTCCCCCAGTTTTTTTGGTCATATGACTTTGTAAATGGTATTTTATATCGGACTAATTTTTAAGTTTTATGTATTCAGATTTACCACTCTTTTATGGTTTCTAGGATTAGAAAAATATATACCCCATGTAAATGTCTTTCTAAGATTTTTCTCCAATATGTTTTTAGAGTTTTAAAAATAATTTTATAGCTTTCTTTTTGTATTTAAATCTTCGAGTTATCTGGAATTACATTTTTATGAAATAAGTTAGAGATTCAGCTTTGTTTCCCGTGATAGCTAACCAGTTGCCCTGGCATCATTTATTAAATAATTTCTTCTTCCACATTTTTATTGTCTACTAAATTCCCATATGTATTTCAACCCACATCCTGGGTGTATAGATGTCCAGCACACAGACACCTTACAGCAGATAATATTCTTGAAAAACAGGATGTGTGAAGTAATCAGTGCTGAGTAGTGAGTGGTGGTGGTTTACTACTTGTTGACACCTGAGGCAAAGAATAAAAATTACCCACCATCTTAACACAATGGCATGCAAGCTAATAAAGAGCCCCTATTTCAATTTATATGCACGATTTGTTTTTCCTCACATCAGTGACCCAGCTATTTATTAGATCACAATGTTCTATCCAGGAACTTATTTTGGTTTCTCATTTAATCTTAGGCATTGCTAGTCTCATAAAACCTGTTAAGTAATAATAATGTTGAGCATTTATATTGTACTTTTCATCCCTAAGTGCTATCTAAACATTAACTAATTAAATGCATTGATGAAAGGAAGGGATTTCCAGACGTCTTCAGGAAAACTGATATCTGGTTGCACACCTGTGAGGGGATGAGTCCTAAAAAGCATTAACTCCCTTTGAATGGCACTCAGCAAGCAGAGGAATAAAAAGCTGGTGACATTATTTCACTTCTTTTGAAAATTCCCTTGGGTATCTTCTAATTAGTCTGGCTAAACTCACCTTTTATCTGTCTCCCCAGATATTTCCTTTCTACATTCCTGGGGGTATTCAACAAGCTTCTTTTGATGTTTCCCCTGTTCCATTAATCACAAAATTGTAGAATCTTCAAACTGAGAGGGATCCTTATTGATCATCCAGTTTTGAATGACTTAGTACAATCACTTTGTTTTGTAGATGAGGAAACTGAGGTCTGGAGAAGTTAAGTGATTTACAAAAAAGGTCACACAGCTTACTGGGGACGTAACTAGGAATAGAAACCAAGGCTTCTAACTCCCATTTCAGATCTCAGTCAGCTTCGTCCTTTTTTTCCCCCCCTCTTTGTGAGCTTCTGAACTGCCTTTCTCTTATTTTTCTCAACTTTTTTTTCTTTTTTGCTTCCATCTTTTCCCTACTTCTCCTTCCCTTCTTTGCTTTCTGCATTTTATGTCTCTCCCAACTCTTAATGTATCATTCCCTTACATGATCAGGTAATGTTGCTTTTATTTCTCCTCTATTTCTCTATTCCCTTTATTTTTTAAATTAAATTTATTGGGGTGTCTCTATTTCCTTTAAACACGGGGTCTTTGTTGTTTTTCTTTTAAGGTGTATTACATGGTCAGCAGAATTTTGCTTCTCTGTTAAGTTAGTTATATACCTGAAATAAATCTGAGGGTCCTCTCTGAAAAGCCATATTTCTTCCACTTCTCCCACATACATGCATGCATACAGGAAGGTGCTTTGTTTTGCTTTGTTTCTTTTTTCCAGTTGTCAATGCTTCTCCCTTTAATAAAATCACTTCTCTAGTTTTGGTAAATAACCTAGGGTTCATGTTGATGTTAAGTCCATTTTTGTCATAGTTTTGTGTTACTTTATGAATTTCCCAGTAGTTCAACCAACAATCAGATGCTATTCAAAACTATATTCCATATTCAGAAATTGACACAAGATGCGATCATTTAAGAGAATTTTTGTACAAGGAGTAAATATGTTGGACAATAAATCTAGCTATCAGCCAAAGGCAGATCCAGTTCAAATCAAAACTGTGTGTGTAAAGTCAGACCAATGCATCTTGCTTCCATGCAGCAGGGACTGAGTCAGTTTCAGAAAACTTCCGTTTCTGCATGGTAGGTGAGGAGGCACCCAGTGACCTCAGAATTCTCAGGCTGAACCAAACCCTGAGGCTGCACTCTGACCCCAGATGCCCTCAGAAAGTCCTTTCTCTACAGCAGTAAAAGGTGTTTAAGGGGACAGTCCGGGTCTGTCACTAAGCAGCTGGGTGATCTTAGGCAGCTGACATTCCCTCTCTGGGCCTCAGATATTTTGTATGTTAAGTAAGCAGAGTTTAAAAAAACATTGAGGACCTTTCCTTGTTTACTATTCGGTGAGTCAGTATTGTCCTAACTAAGGCCAAAATGAATAATAGATACCTAAATCAGGTTTATTTCAGGCATATAACCAACTCAACAGAGAAGTAAAATTCTGCTGACCATACTGTAAGAATTTTCTGGAACGGTCTCAGTTTAAAATATTTTCATTATTTTTCCTCATAAATGATACTTATACCAGACTGTGTTCAGGGCCTGTTCCAGGGCTCAGAATATGTGGACCACATAATTGTACTTTAAATTTGCAAATACTTTCACTGAAGTTCCACGAGGTTGTGTCTTGACTAGACCACACACCCCTTGAGGCACTGTCTGGTAGTGCAGAAAAACTGTCTGAAGTAGACCCCATTCCAAATATTTTTCTGAATAAGAAACTGACGTTCTTGGGTTCATCTTTGCCCTTCAACCACTGAAGAAAAATGAAACTGAAGTTCCTTTATCTTTTATTCCCTAAGACTTAGTTTCCAGCAGGAAGCAAACTGTAATTTGATACAAAGGATGATGACTACTCACAAATTGACCCAATTACATCAACCCAGCTTAAATTATCACACAGTTTCCAAAGTCTAAGTAGAAATTGTCACCTTTGGGAGAGGATTAGATAAGAGCTAAATGGTGACATCATACTCCAGCCTCAATGAAGCGTTTGATTAGCCAAAACCTGTCAGGTTAGAGCAGTCTCATAATAGATAAAGAGGGGTGGGGAGCAGCTAATTAGAGAAGACACCGTTTTCTGTTTACATACAAACATCCCAGCACTGAGCCATGATAAGGAGCTCAAAGGTTAATTATGGGAAAATGGAGTTTCAGCAAACTTTTTTAAATAGGAAATTCCCCTAAATTTGTATTTTCCATTTTTAAGAACAATATAGTGGAATGCTTTTTATTTTCTATGTTTTAAGGACTTATGATAAAGGGGAGTAAAATTTAGAATTGAATGAGGACTCAGAATATTCTGTGTGTTAGGGTTTTCAAACTTGAGCGGAATCCACAGGCTGTTTTTTGTTAACTCTCCATGAACTCACCTGGCCTAGATCCCTAGACTTCACTGCACCCACCTGTTAATGCTGAGAAATGGTGCTCAAAATAGTGAGTGACACCTTGCATGGGCCTCTGGCACACAATTGCAAACTAAATTATATTGGAAATCAATTTAAAATGTGTGACAATTTTGATTCTTCCATTTCATCACGCTAGCTTGTTACTAGTGAGTGGCAGGTGGCTTTGTTTACCGTGAATTGAGGTCTTTTGGTTAGACTTTTAGAGGAGGGGCCATTTGTCAAGTGCAGCAGTCCTCTTCATCAAAGTATTCCCAATAGTTGTCCAGAATCTAAATGCTGCACAATGGCTGAGGAATTCTTGTATTCAAATGGAAGGTAACTTGACACATCAGGGGGGAAGGAATTAGCCGATACATAAAGAAATTCAGGAAGAAAGCTTTTTCTTTCTTTTTTCTTGTCCAAGTTACTAGCGCTCTGTCCCTCTCCCCCTGTAGATTTTGCATTTTGTGGTGGTGCCAAGGGAGTGAAGGTAACGGACATAAAAGAATCATTTTTGCCCTTTTCCCAATCCCACAGATCTCTATTGGCTGCAGACCTTGAACATGACACTGCAATTTCCTGGTGCCACACATGAGTAATAAGCAGCTGTTTCTGAAACTGTGGTTTGGAGAAGGCAGCACTAGGTTATTTTTTAACTTAATTGTAATTTTTGATTGGTCTGCAAGAAAGTAAATCAAATAAAGTCTGTTGTCTTAGTCTGCAAGAAAGCCACGGGCCTCAAATTCCAATGCTGACCATCTTGACCAGAATAGAAGGGGGAAAACTGTGTGTATCCCTGAACTGGAAGTTGGACCAGGCAGCTCTCAGGGGCTGCCATCAAACAGGAAGGGTGAGCGTATTTGGCGTATCTGTCAGCCAGTTGGGTCATGAAGTGATCTTTGATGGTTCCTTGAATTCTAGAAGTACCTGAAATGACAGTAAAAATAATTTGTAGGGAGACCGTAAAAGTGAAAAACAGCAAAATCAGGAAGAAGATATCAGCTTGACATGGCATTTTGTCCTTATCCTATCATGCAATAAAAGGACACATCATTTTAAGTTACAAATGGAAGTGTGTATTCTTTGAATATCTGGTCAGTAAAATGCCTCTGAAATAGTCACTTACGCGCACTCTCCCAGTAAATAAATCAGACTGGTACCTTCCTTAGTACAAGAAATTAAGTTTAATGGAAAACAGAAACAAACTCTCACCCTATTTTGCACATCTGCCTTTTCTCAAGGAGATAGGGCATTTGGTATATGGAGAAGGTGAGGAGGTGGAGTGCAGGGGAGTGAGATGGGGGAAGAGCTACGTATGCTTCCCACTAATTTGTCGTGATTTTGCTCACGTAGGCAGGCACTTTGCAGAACACACATAGAGGGATAACTAACCTCATCTCAGAGGCCTATTTCACCATCACGTATGACATATCCAAATGGCCACCTGGTTAATGGCCTTGTGACTTTTGATGAGTTATTACAAAGTTGTATTAACCAGTAACTGATTTAATTGCAAGTGGGAAAAGAAAAAGTAAAGCAATTTCCAGCCTTGCGTTTTCCTCTCCATCCCACTGCTTCCCAACACCCAGAGACAACTAAGTTCTGAGGGAGTATCAAAAGCTCTGTCATATCAGTCGCTCTGGGAGACTCCCTAAAGAATCTAACTACGCACCAGAAAAGTGCACCCCAGTTGTCAAGAAGCAAAAACTGTACTGTGGTTAGATTTTTTTTAAAAAAAAAAAAACAAGCTTTGTTCAGTATTATTAAGGAACTACTTTTGTGCTTTACTGTGTCCTCGTCAGTCCTGCTTGCCCTCAGCAATGTTAGATGCCCCTGGATCAACTCTAGATACACGGTTTGTAGGACATTTCCTCATGCTGGGCCCGTTGAGGACTGTTGTCACTCTAGGGGCACTCCAGTTGGGGCAGACACAGTAGGCTTCACACTTCTCTCAGGCGTCACACTTACTTGTTGGCCAGTTTGTTGACTCGTCAGCCATTTGACTTTGCCCAGCCCATAGTCCATTTCCAGGTGAGTTGGCATCATGATAGTTCTTTTCTACTCTTTGCTTTCATGGGAACCTGAAGTAGCCGTTTCCTCGGTCTCTGGTCTTCTTCAAGGCTGACACCTTCCTGGTGTTTGTGGAACATGGCCCTAACCTTACGCCCCCTCCAAGATGGCTGGGAAGTGGAAGTGAAAGTTGTAAGAATTGGGGGCAGGAGGAGATGGTGGGAGACAGGACACATGATTTCTTTTTAAGCAATTATCTAAAGTAAAGCTATATCTGACTTGTAAAAAGAACCCTAGGCGATGTCACACCTGGAACCTACTTCTTTGCAGTGATGAAACCTCTAGACCAGAAGCCAGAAGAGCTGGATTCTGTTCCCAGTGCTGCAAGTAGTTGCATTCAAAGATAAGACTTAAACCTCCTAAATATATCTTTATCCCTGGAAAATTCTAAGTATAAAGTTTTCCATTCTGTAATATTAAAGAAATGTTTGTAAATTCTAAAATATACTTATAGACTATTACCTCACTTTTCTGGAGGAAAAACTTTCAGCAGCTTCAGCCCTTTGGAACATGGCCATGAACCTAAGCTGACAAATAGGAAGAACAATTAATCAAGTGCAAAGGAGCAAAAAGCGTCCCTGAATAGCTGAGCTGTCACCAGGTTCATGCACTCTTTGTGCGCCTCCCTAAATCACACAGCAGAGTGATTGAAAAAATTTGTGACCCAAAGATAGCCCTAAGCTGTGACGGCTGCAGCCAAGGAAAAAGACAAGAAAGCATCCTAGGTCAGTCAACAAGAGCTTAGATGCCTGGAAAAGGGGATATTTAAGACAAGTATGAGACTCAGTCTCTGCCTTCAAGCAACTTACATTCTCTTAGGTTGCTCCACATAAAATTGCCCTTTTTTAGGTAAAATCACCTTTTTATAGATAGTATCACCAATCTACAATTGAATAAGCAAAACCATCACATGTTAAACAATAGCAAAGAGTACAAAACAACATCGAGTTCTATATTAAATTACATGATGTAAAAGTAAATTATGTCAAGCACAAGAGATCCAAACAGCTGAAGTAGCCAAAGATGGCTTTCCAGATCAAGCCAGAATAGATCTGAGCCATGAAGCCTCGGCAAAATTTAAATAAGTGTTAAGAAGTGAAACTTCAGATAGAGGAAATGACATTGGTGAAGACACAAGAGCGAGAGTAAGTCTATTTGACACAGGGTAAAGTTTGCTCACAACAGAATATACGAATATATAGTAAAAAATGGAAAATGAATTTGAATAGTGTAGAATCAGCTTACGGAGACACTCGCACATACCACGCAAAATGTAATCTCCAGTTTTGTCCAGTTCAGTCCTGTATCATGTGTCTGGGACATAGTAATTCAATATATGTTTATAAAATGATTGAGTGAAGTTTTTATTAATGATAAAATAAGAATTCACCAAGATTTGAGGGAAAAAATGATACACGATGAAAGTTATATCCAAAACTGATTAATATATATGCTGGATGGATGAAAGGAAAAAGAGTAGCATTGGAAATAAAACTAGAAGATTATTTCATTAAGTTAGAGAGGAATAAGAGCCTGGGTCAAGATGGGAAAAAGAGACTTACACAGAGATATTTAAAAGAGAATCAACACAAACCTTGAAATCATTATGCTAAGTGAAAGAAGCCAGTCACAAAAGACCACATATTGTGTGATTCCATTTATATGAAATGTCCAGAATAGGTACATCTGTGGAGACAGGAAGTAGCTTATTGGTTGCTTAGGGCTTGGGCGAAGGGGGATGGGGGCAAGTTAAGGGGAAAAAGGGAGTAATTGCTAATGGGTCAGGGTTTTTTGGGAGAGTTGATGAAATGTTCTAAAATTGATGGGGGTGATGGTATACAACTCTGTGAATAAACTAAAAACCATTTAATTGCAGACTTTAAATAGGTGAATTATGTAGTATTTGAATTATATCTCAATAAAGCTGTTATTTAAAAAGAGAGTCAATAAAATGTGGTGAATGACAATATTTATGTATCTGATGGAGAAAATGAGCCACTCACTGTAGACTCCATAATTTCCAGTTTGAATCTCTTTTAAATAACAAGAATGTTCGCTAACACCATCATTACTTAATATTGTTTTAGGAGTACTGGGCAATGCAATAAGACATGAAACATAAACGAGAGGTATAATATTAGAAAGGAAGGGACCAGGTTATTACTTTCAGAAAACCCAAAAGAATCACCTAAAAATGATTTGCGTTCCTATAAATGCAGTAATATATAGTCATATAAAAGATGTACACAAATGTCAATATATTCTAATATACTAGCAACAGCTAATAGGGAAAAATATCATACAAAAGTTTAACTTTCAAATAACCTAAATAATAAATATGAGTGGCTTGTACAAGGGAAGAAAACATATTTTTATTAAGCAATAATAAGATTTAATAAAGGGAGATATAGATCAGCTTCTTTGATGGGGAGACTAAATGTTATAAAGATATTAATCCCCAAAGTAATTTTTTAAAACTTATTAAATCCCTAGATAGGAATACGTATACATTGCTGGCAGTGTAAATTTGATGAAATATTTCAAAAGCCTTCAAAATGTTCAAATCCTTTGTCTCAAGGAAATCATCTCTATGGAGCAAAAGCTTTATGCACAAGATGCCCAATTTTCCCCTTTAGATTCTTAATGATAACTCTCATGTCTTCCTCAAGGTCTTCTCTTCACAACCTCAGTTCCTTCAAACAACCTTTACTCACCTGGTTTTCAGAACTGCTCTGTAATATATCCTGATGTTTTCCCCTAAATGGACTTTAGTTTGTTTGTGCCTCTCTTTAAATGTGTCATGAACCTTGCTTGTTTAGGGAAGAGTAATGTAAGTAAAACCAAACAGAGCTGAAGCATTTTTACTACAATTTAGAAATAACCCTATGACACATCAGAAAGTGTTTACTGGTGGTTAGGTATATGATTTGGTAGTGGTTATTTCTTAGAAAGTGTGTATTATGTGTTGGTATTAGAAGTACACTTTACTGGGGTTTATCAAAGTTAATGGTCCTTGAGAAAATAAAAATAGAAAGAGGTCTATCTATGGCTTTCTAAAGGTAATAGAGAGGAAAGTATATTCAAGAATGGTGGAAAATGTACTTGCTTGACTCAAAAATCATCCAGCATATTTCTACCCTCTTTATTATGAAAAAGAAAATCCAGTCTTATAAAGAAGTAAACTATTCGCTTTCTGCATCTTAATGTAAAAATAATACACATTGTTTTTAAAATTGCAAAAAGACAACTGTACATAAAGTGGAAGACTTGCTTTTCCAGTTTGTTCCCTTCCCTAGTTAACTACTGTTACATTCATTTTGAAAACAACATGAGGTTATTCTGTGATGTTTTAAAACCACTTTAGCTTTTATCTCCAGTATTATGCATAGCTTCATTATTTTTGCAAACTACATTATTGTTACATTCCTTGTAGTCTTTTATTCTTGTAATGTCAGTTACTACTCATTTATTCACCTTGGCCTTGTAATTTCTCTGTAGGTGTGATTTACTACATTGCTCACAGATGTTATTTTCATGTAAAATTGTCATTTTAACTGTGTATTCATTTGAAAGTATCCAGCCGTTTCCAATTATTTCCAACTATTTCCCAATTAAATTTAATCTTCATTTTTTTTTCTTTTATCAAAATCAGCATGTATAGGCATATGCATTAATGAGAGAGCGTTTTCCCTTGTTAGTGTATGAACTGCTGAAGGCTTTGAAGCCCACGTAGGAGTAGTTACGTGAGGGGAGATCTGACTAACCATCGGTTCCAGACTCCTGGGTGTTTGCAAGCCAACAGGTGACGTAACTGTGGGAGCCAGGCAGCTGTAGGACGCTGTGGCCTAGTGGGGACAGCTGTCACAGGAGCACCCTTGCCCCAGCAGCCACAAGTGGCCCCTGTTCACAGCAGGACCAGCATCATCTTGGAATTCAGGCCTCGTTTTGCTAGTTCTAATGATGTTTCAAAAGAAGTCCCCAAATCTGAATTTTTATGTGAAACCTCCCAATTATTAATTTGGCTCATTTTTTTAAATGCTAGGAGATTTAAAAGGAAAAAAAAATCTTGGGTGACCAGTTAGTTCAGTTAGTTAGAGTGAGGTGCTGGTAACACCAAGGTTGCCAGTTTGATCCCTGCATGGGCCATGGTGAGCTGTGCCGTCCTTAAAACAAACAAAAAAGTTTTTTTTAAAAAATCTTCGGTCTGAATATGGCCCTCAGACCGCCAAGTTGCAACCTCTTTATATTAACGTACTTGTCAGCAGCAAAAGAAACCTATTTTTCCACATTTGCTATAGGTTCTTGGGGGAAAACTATATTGAAAAAGCAATCTTATTAACTCATCAGAGAAAAGGTATTATTGAATTTACAATGTAAGAGTCTACATTCGTATTTACCCTGTATGTTTTCTATCTATTTTGGGAAATCCACCACATTCCTCTTACCCTACACCATAACTTGTGAAGTTGTTCTAAGGAAGTAGGGTTCCCCATTTGCTGGTCCTCCATCTCCTACACCACACTACAAAGAAAGACGAATACAAAAGAAATTTCAACATGTTCATTTGCCAACCTCCAGTGGTTTAAACCAGAGAGTTCTTTTGGAGCGAAAATACTATGTCTTTTCTTTCTCAGAGTTGCTGAGAAATTATAATTAGAGGTTTTCCTGTTGTGTAAAGGAAAGGAATTCCAGTCCTCATCTGCAAGACTTCAGTTTCAATGAATCTGCTTCCCTGTCCCATTTCTCTTTCTGCAGGTGATAGAGGGAAAGCTGGCCCCGTTCTTGGGCAAGGTCATTAAATTTGCCACCTCACACGTGTACAGCTGCAGTCTTTGTAGCCAGAAGGGGTTCATCTGTGAAATCTGTAACAATGGAGAGATCCTCTACCCTTTTGAGGACATTTCAACAAGCAGGTACAGAATCTTTTGTCTTATAAACATTTACCTGGATGTGTCACATGGAGTTTTATTTGGCCAGACCAGGCCGACTTTTAGTCAAGTACTGTATCTCTGTCTCTTACCCTAGATCAGATTTACCTTATTCTCGGAGCACATTTTTTTCCCTTCAGTTTTCTATATTTATTTCCAACTCACTTCGCTACCTTTCCCCAGGATGAGGTAACAAAGTTGCAAAGAAACATTGCCTAGCTCTGCCTTATCAGGTAACAAAGAGTGTTCAGGTTCATTTTTAGAATGAAGACAGGGGAGGAAGAATCCTCACAACCATTTCAGAACAGAGAGCTAGGCGCTGGGAAATCACAGTCTCAGAGGAAGGCCAAAACTGGATCAATTACTAGGAATTAAACTAGATGACCCTAGTGAACAGCTGTCTGGTGTACCACATGCTTTCGTCCACAAATGCACAGCAGTGCGGCGATGAAAGTTTTAGGACCAAAGGAGAGAAAAGTGGGAGTTTATGTGGGATTATTTTTCTAACCAAAGTAATATTTGGGCATCATCACATCCATTGATTGATGGATGATTTTTTCCCCCACTAACTTGAGAGCAGGGTTTTTACTATTGCTTTTCTTGAATCACAAATGATACATATCACTTTTCCTTTCATCTGAAAAGCATAATAGAAATATGCAGTGTTTCTGTGTATGTGCACTAGCTTCTTTGGTCATGAATGTCATGGCTCATTTCCCACCCTGCAGGCCTCACTTACACTGTGGTTCAGAACAGAAGGGAGGCATGTAGCCAGGGAGAGTTGAAGGATATAGGGTAGAGTTAAGATATTAAGAGTTGACTCAGCCCTCTGGCTTCTGAAACCCAAAGACTCTGTAAACACCCAGAAACTTTGGTTGGCCCCACACATAGAAATATAGATGCATAAACACACAGACACACACGTACATACACACACATGCACACACACACACACACACACACACTCTCCAGCCTCCAGTTTCCTGAGTGGACAGGTACTTAGCTCATAGCCTAAAATCATATGCTACCTGAAAATGTACAATACACAAAAACTTATACACAAATGTTCATAACAGCATTATTCATAATAGCCAAACAGTGGAAACAACATAAATGTCCATCAGCTGATGAATGGATTAACAAAATGTGGCCTGTCCACACAATGGAATATTATTCAGCCTAAAAAGGAATGAAATCCTGAGACATGCTGCCATGTGGAAGAACCTTGAAAACATTATGCTAAGTGAAAGAAGCTAGACACAAAAGGCCACATCATTTATGTTCCATTTATATGAAATACCCCCAATAGGCTAATCCATAGACAGAAAGTAGATTAGTAGTTGCCTGGGGCTTGGGAGCGGGGAAAAGGGACTACTAATAGGTACGGATTTTTACCATACCCATGGGGGTAGATTATGGTTATAGTTACATGGTCTTGTGAATACACTAAAAATAAGTGAATTGTGTACTTCGAAAGACTAAATTTTATGGTATGTGAATTATATCTCAATAAATATTTTTAATAAAAAATAAAAATTAAATTAAAAGAAATGTTTCTAACTGAATTAACCATTGCTAGGCCACAACGCAAGTCTCAGTAAATTTTAAAAAATCAAAACCATAACAGATATGTTCTCTGACACATGGAATTAAGATCCTCAGAAAAAGAAAAAACAATCTAAAAAACACCCCAAAATATTTGTAAATTAAACAATACACTCTAAAAATTCATCAGTTAAAGAACATACCAAGCACGAGAGAAATTTTAAAATATTTTGAAATGAATGAAAATGAAATACAAAATTTCAAAAGGTATGAAGTGCAGCTAAAGTAGTACATAGAGTGAAATTTATAGTTATAAACACCTATTTCAGAAAATAAGAAGTTCTCAAATCAATAACTTAAAATTCTACCTTAAGAAACTAGATGATAAAGAGCAAACTAAATCCAAAGCAAGCAGAAGGAAGGAAAGAATAAAGATTAGAGCAGACATCAATGAAATAAATAGAAAACAGAACAACAATAAATCAGTGAAACCACAAGTTGGCTCTTTGAAAAGATCGACAAAATTGACAACATTTTAGGATGACTGACCAAGAAATTAGGAGAGAAAACACAAATTGCCAAAATCAGGAATGAAAAAAAGTAATAGCAATTAAAAGAATTATAAGGAGGTACTATATAAACAATTTCATACCAATCAGTTATACAACTTAGATGAAATGAATACATTTGTAAAAAGACAAATTACGAAAAGTGATTCAAGAAGAAAGAGAAATATGAATAGACCTATAACAAGTAGAGAAATTGAATTAGTCATTTTTAAGTCTTCCCATAAACCAGATGGCTTCACCGGTTTCAACAAATATTTTGTTGAATATTTAAAGAAAGAATACCAATCCTTCACACAAGGATAAAGAGGGCCATTACATAATGATAGAGGCCAATTCTCCAAAAAGAAGACATAACGATCCTTAACATATATGAACAGAGAATCGAAATGTATGAGGCAAAAAGTGATAGAACTGCAAGGAAAAAATATAGGAATTTCACACACACACACACACACACACACACACACACACACACACACACACACACAGAGTATATCCCCACTATTTATACTTAGAGATTTCAACACTCCTGTCAGTAACTGACAGAAACAGCAGACAGAAAATCAGCTAAACTGAAAAGCCTTATCAATCAATTGGATGCAATGGACACCTTTGTCAATTCACATGATTTATCCAACAACAACAGAATGCACATTCTTCTCAAGCTCACATGGAACATTCACTGAGAGAGGCCATATTCTGGACTATAAAGCACATCTGAACAAATTTTACAGAATAAAAATCATACAAAGTATGCTCTTAGACCGTAATGAAATTAAACTCATAATAACAGGAAGTTACCCAAATCCCATATTTCGGGAGTAAACAATGTACTTCTAAATAACAGAAGTTGATAACTTATGTCCACACAAATACCTACACACAGATATTTGTAGCAGCTTTATTCATAATCACCCCAAACTGAAAACCACCAAGATGTCCTTTAATGGGTGGTACGGTTGACACTTGAACAACACAGGGGTTAGGGTCGCCAACCTCCCTCACAGTCAAAAATCTGAGTATAACTGCAGTCAGTCCTCCACATACGCAGATTCCCAGCCTTGGATATGACCCTTGAGCAACGTGGGTTCGAACTGACACCTGCTGTTCAAGGGTCAGCTGTATATCCATACACTGGAATATTATTCAGCGAAACTAAAAGAAATGAGCTCTCAAGCCACAAAAGGACATGGAGGACCCCAATTGCATATTACTAAGCGAAAGAAGCCAATCTAAAAAGGCTACTTACTATATGATTCCAACTGTAAAATATTTTGAAAAAGGCAAAACTATGAATGCAATAAAAATTCCGTGATTCCCAGGGGCTCTAGAGGGGCTAGGAAGGGATGAATAAGTGACGCACAGGAGATTTTTAGGGGAGTGAAATTATTCTGTATGATTCTGTAGTAGCACATACATGGCATTATACATTTGTCAAAACTCATAGAGCGATACAACACAGAATGAACATTAATTTAAATGGTGGACTTTAGTTAATAATGTATCAATATTGGTTCATTAATTGTAACAAATATATGGCACTAATGCAAGACGTTGATAACAGATAAAACTGGGGGAGGTGGGTCGTAATATGAGAACTCTGTACTATCTGCTCAATTTTTCTATAAATCAAAACTGTCCCCAAAAATAAAGTCTACTGAAATAAAACAATTCAACTGAACAGTTGACCCAAAATTCAGAGCTGAACAGTTTTAATAAACTTTATTAGAACAATTTCAGATTTACAGAAAAATCACAAAGACAGTACAGAGAATTCCCATATACCCCACACGCAGTTTCGCCTGGTAACATCTTACGTTAGCGTGGTACATTTGTTCATGAGTCAATATTGATACATTATTATTAGCTAAAATCCATAGTTGTTTTTTTTCTCCCAGATTTCCTTAGTTTTTACCGTCTGTTCTTTATATGTTCCAGGATATTACATTGCGTTTAGTTGTCACATCTCCCTAGGCTTCTCTTGGCTGTGACAGTTTCTCAGACTTCATTTTTATGACCTCGATGGTTTTGAGGAGGACTCATGAAGGATTTTGTAGAATCCCTCTACTGGGATATATGTAATATTTTTCTTATGATGAGACTGGGTTTTACAGGTTTGGGGTGGAAAACCACTTAGTTACTTTTCTTCACCCCATCCCCACCCCCTTTCCATACTGTTCTATTTGGAGGGAGTCACTACGTGCAGCCCACACGTAGGAGTGGGGAGTTATGTACCCCCTGCCTTGGGAGAGGAGTTTGTACAAAATTATATGGAATTCTTCTACATGAAAGACCTGTCTCTTCCTCTGCATTTATTTTTTCAATTGCATTATTCAATTATCAGTATGAACTCATACATAGTTAGTTTATACTTTAGGTTATAATCCAGTACTACTTTATTTTGTTGCTCAAACTGTTTCAGCTTTGGCCATTCAACTCTCTCATTTGGCTCCTGTGTCCCTTTGACATACCCCAGTCAGGGTAGGGGTTTTGTTTTTGAACATTTCTTTCTGGCACTACCAGAAATTCCAGGCTCTTAATTTTTCCTGCCCTAATCTTAGAGGTAGCCATTTCTTCAAGGAGCCTTGGTTCCTTTTCTTGGAGAATATTAGAAGCGGAGATCAGGACACTGGGTTACGCACACTTTGTTTTGTGTTTTTTTCATTTGTTTTGTTTTGTTGTGTTGTGCACACACATTTTGAAAGCCCTCAGTCCCAGGACTCATCCGTTGACTAGAGCAAAGGTGCTTGCTCCCTTCTGGCTGCACATCAGAATCTCCAGTGAGACTGGATGGGTTTCTTTAACCCCAAGAATCTATACCTTTAAAGGCTTCCCAAGTGATTCTGCATCACAGCCAGAAGGAAGACAGTCCTCCAAGATAGCTGTGGTCGTAGTCAGGGTGCTGGATTCTCACAACCAAAATGACCACTTTAGCACATCTTTGGGCTTATGGGGGTGGTTACCCAGTAGGGAAGGATACGTACTTATTAGCATCCTCTGCTTCTTGCTTGGTCAGTTGCAATGCTCTCAGCTTGCACAAATATCTGAGTCCGAAGGAGCCCTGATCCGCCTTCCTGGAATTCCAGGATGATAATGCTTTCCAGGAACCCAGTGAGCTATCCCTTGGTGTCCAGTTTCCAGTTCAACACTGGGAGTGGTTTATACAAGTCTATGGGAAAGGACAAAAAGAAACACGAATAAAAGACTTAGTAAAAGAAAACTGTAATCAGAAATAGAGTTGCAGATTTAAAACATGCCCATAAAAGATGTGCTGAACAAATGTGATAAACAAAACTAAATTTGAATGTGGGTAAATTTTAAAATCTGTACGTAAGTGAAATCTTTATGTATGAAGTAGTATGATATCTGGAATTTGCTTCAAAATAATCTGATGGTGAGAGAGAGGGGATAGCTATAGATGAAAGAGATTGGCCCTAGTTGAAACTAGGAGATAGATACACATGGGTTTATTATACTATTCTCTTTCCTTCAGAGTATATTTGAAATTTTCCATAATAAAACATGTTTTAAAATCTGTACGTAAAAATCTCAGAAATGAAGTATTTAGTGAATTTGTTACCACATATCCTTGACCATCTTGCTGAATTCAGTACCTCCACGTCCTCAGCAATATACTTAAATATCCTCTGAAATCCAAATACCATTGAATAGCATAATTCAGTAAAAAACATTCCATAAGCATTAGAACTATTCATTCTTTCAACAAATGATTTATTGAGTGTACTATGTTTGTGCATTGGGCTAGGTTCTGGAGACACAGAGTGAACATGGCATGTTCCTTGCTCACAAATAGTTCACCATCTCTAGTAAGAGAGACACTTACGGATCCATTAGGCAGTTGTGCTAAAGTGTGGGAGAAGCCATGGCGAAAGGTGTGAGCCTGGAGCTCCAAGAAGGGGTAGCATCACCCATAGGAATGATGGACATTGTAGGTGAAAAAGAAGTTTCACAGTTCCTGAAAATACTAGAGAGCTCTGTATTGTACCCTAGAGCACTGATTTATGTACTTCAGCATTAGAATATAGTCGGTTTTAACAGGCTTATTTGATTATGACCATGTATCAAACATTGGTCAACTCTTCAGACTTTCTTTCCTTTATTAAATTGTTATACAGGAGGAAACTTCATGAATGTGTAATTTAAAAATATAGCCCTAGTGTTAATTTCTAGAATACCACCTCTGGCAAACAAAGAGAATGTTCTGGGACTGTAGGGGGAATGGCACTAACATTTACTGGTGCTAACGCTAGCAATTTACATATTTAATCTGTATGCCAGTCATCTGAGGGAATATCATTGCCTTCATTTTAGTAAGAAGGAAACCTAGGTTCAGAGAAGCCAATTACGTTGGCCCAAGAGAACAAGACAAAACTTGAACCCAAATATATCTAACTCCAAAATCCAGGGTTTTTTCCATTAGAATCACTATTTCTTCTGTACCTGTATTCTTCAAATTGTTTTTGCAGCATACCCCCTAAAGAAATTAGAAAAAATTGTGTACTTCTATCATTAAAGAAGCCTCCCCAAAACTATTTTGAATTTTCCATGTATTTGCCACCCTGGATGTTTTCACACTTAGAGCTGAGACCCAGAGTTAGACTGAGGTGAGGGGAGCTGTTGTGAGGGGAATGGAGAAGGGGATCACAGCGGAGCCCCCACCTCTGCGCATCCCTAGGCACGTCAGGCTGGAAAAGGTTGCCTTCATCAGGCTTGTAGGCAAACCCGTTTGTTGCACCACACACACCCTCCCCTGCGTTCAGAAGATAATGTTGACAGTTTTACTTAGAGATATTCTTTCCTCTCAGCACAAATTAAAGACAGACCTCTCTCTAATTTAAATAGGAAAACCCTAAAATCCAAATCACAAGGTTTTAAATACAATAGGAAGATCCAGAGTCCTAAAACTGCTTTCCTTAAGCCTAATCCAGCATTTAACCGCCTAGAGCACTAAAACAAAAGCCCAGCTTTCAGAGAGATAAACACTCAGTTAACAAACATTCAGTTAACGCAGTGATAAAATTCCACATCCTAAAGAAATAGAAATGACAAAACATGCCTTCCTCGATTGAGAATATGGAATCAGACCTCTAACTTTTCAGAATTATGAATCAGAAGATTAGAATGTAGATACTGCTGTAATACTTCTTGGAAAGCAGTGGCTACAAAAGCAAAAAAGTTGCATAAATCAACAAGGGAACCCAGGACTTAGATTTTAAAAAATCCTTAAATCACCTCCTGTCCAGCTTTCTGATATCTCTACAGATCACCAGTCTTCTCTTGTTAGTAAGGACACAACACTGCTAAGGAGACCATCCTGCTTCACACTTTTCTGGGAAGGTGCCATTCCTGAATCGTGAAATGCTTCCAGATCCCAAGTGTATAAATACTTCACCCTCAAAACACTCAGTATGCATTTTAACGTGAGACTTACAAAATACACCACCTACCATATATCAGTTCTGTCCTTTCCATCTGACCCATTTGGCTTTGTTGATTTTTTCATGTGACAGATAAAAATCATCCCCACAAGTTTTCCTTATGGAAAACATTGCACTTCAAGACTTGATGCCCCCTGTGCCATTTCTGGCTGGATTTATACTCAAAGATGATACCTAACGCTGAATTCGGTGTGTTTCATGTAGTAGGCATTCCATAATTATTTGTGTGTTTCGGCTTTCCCAAGTATATGATGAGCCTTCATGAAGAACACTGACAAAGCTTTTTAATTACACTGATTGGTTAAGAGAATTTAAAATACTTGCACTAAGTGAAATAAGTCAGAGAAAGACAAATCCTGTACAATCTCACTTATATGTGAAATCTAAAAAAAAAACCCAAAAAACAAAAAACAACTCAGATACAGAGAACAGACTGGTAGTTGCCAGAGTGGGGTGGGGGGGACAGAGGGTATGAAATGGGTGTAGTCGGTAAAAAGGTACAAACTTCCAGTTGTAAGACAAGCAAGTTCTGGGGATGTAATGTACAGCATGGTGACTATAGGTAATACTATACCACAGATTTGAAAGTTGCTAAGAGGGTGAGGTGATGGGTGTTAACTAAACTTATTGCGGTAATCATTTCACAATATATACATGTATCAAGTGATCGTGTCGCATACCTGAAACTAATACAAAGTTGTATGTCAATTTTATCTCAATAAAACGGGGAAAAATACTTGCAAAGATAGAGGAACATGGTAAAAGTCTGAAGTAGCATTACAGCCTTATATATAAGGTTGAAGCAACTGATCTACCATGTAAAGTATTTCTGTGGCATGAGCATCAGCCTGCCCAGGTCAACATTCACTGCCGTCAGGTAAGGCATCCAACGAGGCCTTCTTCCTGTGTTAGGGGGGCATCAACAGCTCACTGGTTACTCTTCTATACGGGTTATGTGTTTTTTAAAGCACTGGGGTTTGGAGAAGCAAATTGAGCCTTACTTGCCAATTTTTCTTTGTGTGCACTGTTGACCACTCCCTCCTCTACTCCAAGAAATAACGATTACACACAGGACCTTGAACTTATCAACACCAAACTCTTACCAGTTGAGTTAACATACTCTGACACCACATCCAAGCTACACACATTTCAAGAACATTTCCTACATCTGTCTAGAGAGAACAAACATTGGCCTCATGGAAAAGTCCATAGCAAGTGAGTTTCTAACAGAGCGCATCCTTTTTTTTAATTTTTAAAATCTATTCTGTCAGGTTAGCTTACAGAAAAAGAAGCCCTCCCAAAGAACTTAGTCAAATCAAGTCCACTGCTTTCATCCATCTCGCCAAACTCCAGAAATGTCTAACTTGTGCTGAAGAACGTGAGGACTCCTCCCAGCCCGCTTGACCTTTTGAATTGGTCTTTGTCATGTTGCATTTCATTGCAATCCATACCACCCTGCCCCTGAGGACTTGTTGGGGCATGGACTTTGTTCTTTGCCTTGGCACTTTATGCCTTTCTTGAAGCTTCATGAAGCTTCCAATAGCCAATTGTAGTCAAACTTTATAAAGATTTGTTTAAAAAGAGAGAAAGAAATGGCTTTATTATAAAGTATAGAATTACTTCTTCCCATAGAAGATGCTGAGATGCACAGCTTTTCTCAGCACAACTTGAACAGTCCATGAAGAGCTGTGTTTTCTGTTGCCCTTCGTTCCCTTGGATTTGTCCATGGAAGGTAAACGTGCAGATGGCTTTACCTAAAGTTGTCACATTTATTTATGTGCCTAGAAAATCATCAAACCCCAAATTTGCCAGCAACCTTACAAAAGCTCTTCCGCTTTTCTGGGGAGCCAGTTATAGTTTGTCATTTTTTGAAAGAGAGTTTCATGTTCAGGCAGGATTTTTTTTCGGTGGGAATGGCGGGGAATAGAACAAAACTCCAGAGGAGGCAAGAGACGCACTCCCCAGAAGCTGGTCTGGGGCTTCCTATTTGTTCAGCCTCCAGTTTTTTGCGAGTCCTTGCACAAACAGACTGAATACCTGGATTATGCCCTCATCTGGACTAGAATACACATACATTACATACCCTTTGCTCACTAATCAGCTTGACACATTCCTTTGTTGGGAAATGGTTCCAAAACAAACACTGTCAGTGCACCTAATTAGCAGGTTTGTGGGCAGTGGTTGGCAGTCCTGTTACATCCTGTTCAACAATAGAGAACAACAGCCTTGGCTAGGTCGAGCTTACGGGAGGGAACAGCTTACCCCAATGCATATACACTTTTTTAATGATATTTCCTTTCTGTGGCTTTTCTTGGGAAGCAGCCATTCAGTGAGTATTGTAATGAGGTGTGGGATCGTCGAAACAGCCAGAGGAAATTTGGACTTCTCTTCACAGGTACCTTTGCGGAGGAACCATTCATTTTTATCTGCTTGTTGTTCTTTCCTGTCACTGGTATCAAAGAGGAGCATATTGGAGAACTTTCTCCGTGGCCCTCTCACACTGATGGTGGAGGACAAGACTCCTGCCTGTATTCTAGAGTCATAAACAGACACAGAAGGGAGTATGGAGAGCCCCTTAGACATTGTGGGGATAGAAAACCTGCAGCCCAGAGAGCTCACAGATTTTCTAAGTGGCAAAAGCAGGGTAGGGACTTATCAAGATGGGATTCTGCTCTTCTGTGTTTGTGTCCATAAAGGTTTTCCGTGATAAAAACTCGAGCACAATGCTAGTTTTCTTTGGGCTTTTCAATGTTGGTCAAAGAGTAACTTGGTAAATAACACTTCACCTTGGCCTGTGCCTCCTATATTCCCATGTCAAAATGTCTCAGAATGGCTAACACAGACACGACTTTTGTGAAACCCTCAGGGCTGACCTGACCCTTTCTGCCATTAAGCCACTTGATAAATACGGTACATTTATAAACACAATCCTATCTGGTGAGGCCACCATTGTTTTTTTGAAGCCATTTGGTCACTTGAATAGATGGCTGTCATCTCCACCTAAACACATTTCTTACCAAGCTTCTAGTTAATAGTGTGCTAATTATCTTACTACTAACCATTTCAGACAACCTAATTTTTTGTTGATTGGAGGGGGAAACGTTCATCAGTGTTTAATTCATATTTTAACTTTCTAACTATAAAATGAATTGATGTTCAGTACAGAAAATTTGGAAAGTACACAAAAGTATGAAGAAAATTTCTCCAACATATACATGCATATATACTTTTCAATAAAATTGAGATTGTATACATAATTGTATATCCAGCTTTTTTATCAGATCCAGGAAGATAGTCACATTTAATCTATAAACTTTTATTGGTGGGTAATTTTGCAGGAAAAAACCAATTTAATTGGCTCTAAAAATGATTGAGATCCATTTAATAAGTACAGGCGAGCTAGTCCACAGAAAGATCACTGGCCGAGGAATAAAGAAGCCTCCATGTCATCCTAACTCTGCCACTAATTTGCTGTGTGACCTCTGACAAGCCACCCCCACCCCCACCTCATACTAGGCACGGGCACTGTTTTAAGCTCTTACTGACAAAAGAAGTAAGAGCTTTACTTCAGCTTCATTGCTTAGCATTTTGCAGTAATCTGTTTGGTAGTTTGTCGTATTTTCAGTAAAGTTGACTGATTTTGCTAGAATTTACCCAAAAGGATTAAGACATAAATTCAAATTGTGATTCAGCCCACCATTGTGAAATGATGTGAGCTCCATAAGGAAACAGACTGTTTCTGTTTTGCTCACTGCTCCATCCTCTGCATCTAGTAGAGCCCACAGTACATGTTCAGTAAATAATTCATGAATAAATGAAGAGTTTGCTTTATTTTAGTTTTTCAAATCTATACTTAACATATTTTATTTTAAATAGCTTTTAAACTAATTCCAGGGAAATTGTCTCCTTCACTGTAGTCGTTACCAAGATACGTGACTTTATTGAGTGATAGCTCTATACGTTAGGGACAGATGTGTTTTACTGGCCCGATAGAGATTTTAATGTCAAAAATATGAGCTTTGCTAAGCTACTCAGATAATTTAATTTTCAGAACATCTCGTAGGTCATTTTTCAGTGTGTGCTTTTTCCTTCCCTATGGGACTGTAAATAAGTAACCTGAATACACAATAGGGAAGAGAAGGAGTATTTACCTTTCCATACAAAAAATGTTGACTTTTCAGACTGAGCAGTAGGTTCTGAAATGAACTGTTTTATGCTTTACAATTACAAAAGGTATAATAGTATCTCAGTTTGGTTGGTATGTGTTTATGATATTCTACCCTTTTTCATCCAACTAATCATGGGAGTACAGATAGTAATATTAAAGTTGTTTTTAAAAAAGTCCTTTCTGGTTTTATGTCAGTATCTAATGTATGTTATCATATCATTATTAAATCCCTTCAGTATTCTGAATGTTAAGCCACTCAATGCTGCATCAGGAAACTTCTGCATATGTTACCTATAGCTACCAGTAATAATCATCTGTTCAGTTCTGGATGCCTTCAGAACACTTAAAATAGGGACAAAGGCCCAGTCCACAGATGTTCACACACTGTACAAAAGTTGCCATTTGGAGTGAATTATATCAGAACATAGAACCTTTGTAGAGCCAGGGGGAACTTAGCAATCATCTTCCCATCACTTTCATCCCCCGCAACACTCACCCTTCCCCAACCCACCTCCAACCCCTAACCCCGGTACCCCACCCCCATACCCCGCATCAAACCAAACCAACATCCCCACCCAACACTGCAGCCATAGCTAGTGGAAGATTCAGGCAGTGGGATCCCAGTGCGGTACCCTTTCTGCCTCACTCTTTTGTCAGAGCTTCATACACCATCTTAGGAGGGCAGAAGACTCTACTACCTATCCTTAATGAGTCTCAGCTACTTCCGGTGATGGTTGATGCTTTCTAAAGACTGCCCTGAAAACACTGGAAGCCACTCACTTGAATTGATTTAACTTAAACTGAAAGATCTATTTTGGCCATGAGAGTTGGGCGGTTGAAGGATCTTAAAACCTTTCTTTAAGAGGGGTGTTAACACTGTATTCCTAGAAAGAGAATCCTTGAGGGTGTAGAGAAAAGAAATTTAAATTGAAAGACTTAGCTGGAAAGCAGTTACATCAATGATGTGAAAGAAAAATTTCCGAGTTGAGAACGAAAAGAGACAAGCAAAGTTTCACTGGCAGTGGGGAAGGCGGAGTGGAGGAACAGGGCAGGGTGCAATAGTGGGGGAGTGAAGCGTGAAGACACCTGAGCCAGGAGGAAGGTTTTCATCAGTGCCTGAAAGAGGCACCAGCCCAGGGATTCAGGGACAGAAATGACGTGGATATCAAAGCAGCAAGCAAGACAGAGGACTTCTCCTTTCCTCTGGCTTCCCTGAGAGCATTCTTAAGGTATACTGTTTAAAAGACAGAGACCTAATCAGAGGAAGAACCTTAGAAAGTACCTAAGAGCAGTACTTAATCCTTCTTCTCCACCTGAAAGTTTCTTACCTCAGTTTTTCTCACTGTGGGTTCTAGAAAGCTTGCCCAGGCCACCATCCAGACACAATAAAAGAGAAGAGGCTAATTACTAGTTAGCACAGCACACGGCTAACCAGACCTCAGCTAAAGGCTCCCCTGGGATCCCCCCAGTGAGCAACTGTGTTGTTGCCTTTCAGTTTCCTTTGCTGATATACTACCATCTAGCCTCACCCCGTATTCCTTCCTGTATGTTATAAATATACATAGTGTTGAAAGAAAGAAAATTTTCAGTAACTTCCGGGTGTCTTGCATGTCTATTGCTTGTGTACACAGCATAACTGTTTTTATTACTGTGATTATCCATTCCACCCAACTTTTAATAATATGCAGATGGGAAACAAAAATTCTAAAGAATGTGTCACTAAATGAAAGGGGCTGCTACAACATGCATTGTTGTTCACATCTTCTTCCATCATTCAGTGTTAATATATACCAAGTTTTAAGCATCATTGCAATATTTTTTCTAAGATAGTACCTGCTTGGTTTATAAAAAGTAGGCTAATTTTAATTACTAAACATTTATACATTAAACAGTTGAACCATGTTTCCTAATTTTATAAACATGTAAACAGTCTGTTAGTTTAACCCACCAAATTTGTACAATACCTTTATCAGTATACGAAGATGAAAAAAAAATCTGTGTTTCAAAAAGTCAAATATCGAAAGCTAGGATTAGTCCTTGACCACTTGAGATATTTATACAAGTGCATCTCATTTTAAGTAAACCTTATAAATAAAATTATAATGTAATTTTTTAGTTGATCGATTATATACATTTCGAATTTTTTCATTTAACATTAAATTGGGCAGCAGTAAACTTTTTTAGTATATTCAGTATAGAATTTGACCTCTAAACTTGTTTACATGAAAGGACACTTTCTACCAGACATAAAAATGTATTATAAAATACATAGTATACAGTTGGCATAGGAACAGACAGATCAGTAGAACACGATTTCAGAAAGTACAGAAGTAGACCCAAATAATATGGGAATTTAGTCCATGATAAAGGTGGTACAGCAAATGAGTGAAATTAAATATGGATCATTCTATAGAAGGAACTGGGAACTAGATAGCCATTTGTAGAAGGAAAAGTAATGCTAGATTTTACCATGCTCCTTACATCACGATAAATTCCAGATGGATCAAATATTTTAATGAAAAAAAATTAAACCCATAAAGTACTACAAGAAAAAAATGGGTGAATATTTTTATAATCTTAAAGTCGGGAAAGTCTTTCTAAGCTTGACAGAAACCCAGAAGCCATGGAAGCAAAACTCTTTTAAAAACATTTTTAACATGTTAAATGATTAAAATTCTATAGGTAAAGACAAACGTAAACAGTAAACTTGGAGAAGTATTTTCAATACGTGACAAAGCATTAATTTCCTGAATATAAAAAATATTTAAAAATCAGCAAGTAAAAGTCAATATAAAACAGGCAGGGACATAAACTAATTTATTGAAAAAATATGGACAATAAATGCAATGAACCATGACATAGTGTGTGTAATTAAATAAAATGAGATTTACCTATTAGCTTGGAGAAAATAATAGCTCTGAAATGTAAAGCCCTATATGAAAACAGTAGTTAATATCACTTCCTAATTTCATTTTGCAAAGTCCTTATTTTTGTTTTAAATATTTAGAATAGCTCTGTCTAATATTAGCCCTGCTCTCTTTGGAAATGATTGACCTAGCACAGTGGTTTTCAAACTTTTATGTTCATAAGATTCTCTGGAGGGCTTGTTAAAACACAGATTGCTGGGCCCCACCCTAGAGTTTATGATTCAGTAAGTCTGGGCTAGGACCCGATAATTTGCATTTCTAACAAATTCCCTGGTGATGCTGGTTTGGCTGGTCCACGGACCATACTTTGGGAGCCATGGGCTTAGAACACACTGAGTATTAGAAAATTGTGTAATAGCCTCTTGTTAAGAGAATTGTATTGGTGAAAGGAAACAAATGGCGAACAGTCTGAAGTTATGAGGAAACACTTTGGGTCTTTTATTTGAATGCCTTTCTCTTTCTAAATTTACATCGCTAACTTATTCCTAAGCAACTAATGAGGCTCCCCATAAAACTAGATTTGGTTTACCTTCTGAACTTTTGCATTTTTCTAACGTACGCATGCTTGAAAATTTATTTTTGTTTTGGCTCCATTAAGTGTCTTAGTCCTTTGAGGAACTGAAATACAATATGTTAAATAGAAGTAAATCCTTATAAATTATTATTTCTCTTAAAGAAGCTTACATCAAAACTTGACATGTACATGTTTCAGTTTTGCATAAAAAAGGTAAACCGGTGAATCAATGGAATCCATATAGAAGCCAAGATTATTCAAGATTATTGGTTTTTTTTTAATCTGCTTTAGCCTAATAATAGTCTCCTGTTCACTTCCTTTGTCTTAGATGTAGCAAGACATTTTGAAACATCTCTTGGACTCTTACGTTTTTTGAACCACCTTAGAAGTTCTTACAGAAAGCCATTGCTCTTAGTAGTTGTGATCCTCTATGGCTATAATTACATTCTAACTTTCCCCAGAAACTGTAGAAAATTTTTGAATCCTCCTGCAGTTCTTTTACTTTCTCTAATAATAAGTAAGATTTTCCTAAAGTAATTCCCAAAAGAGATGGACATGTGTAGTTGAGAATTATATGACCTGCCAAGTGAACAATAAGATAAAAAAATATATTTAAATAAAAACACTTAGAAGTGTCAGCAATATCAGTTTTTTTCCTATCCCCCAAACGATATTGCATTCAGGTCAAATCTATTATGGTTTTATACAGCTACATAGAATATGACTGAGAAGTTTTGTCACCATCCACAAATCAGCAAGAAGCATTTACTAAGCATTTGCACTAAAGGTAATGGAGTCACTGTCCCCAGTAGAGTAGCAAAATTAACAAATGCATTAATTAACCCTTGTTTACATTCTATTTCACAGCCAAGATTTTAAGTAAAGCTTTTGTCAAAGGTATTAGCTGAGCTTGGTTTACAAACTAAAAGTGCAAGACCTGTGTTAAGCCAAATGCTTTGTGGGGTGCAGTCCGTGGAAAAGCCTTCCTTAATTAACTCTGGGGATTAAGAGGTAAATAAAAAGATCATTGCAGGACATACCAACTGTTCTTCCCAGATTTCAGTCTTAGCAGGTATTTGGGGATGTTTTGAATAACTTAAAGGAGCATGTGGCTGGTAACCAGGGTAAAGGGCTAGATTTCAAGTTAGAAGACTGAAATCAAATCCAAAGTTGATCACTCACTACTAGTTCTGGGACCAGATAACCACCAGTATTTTATTATTTCATCGCATTGTGTCTATATACTGACTTTTTAAAACTAGAAAACCAAATGTACTTAGCTTAGAGAGCTACTGTAAGAATAATTTATGTAAAAACAGGGCAAAGGGCCATACAGATGCTGCCTAATTCAAATGTCTAGTTTTGATCGTACTGTATGTGCATTTACCGTCCAGAACTAGTGGAATAGCTTTACAAGCTAGCACATACACGCCTTAATCTGCCAGACATTTGGCCAAAGGAGCTGGATCTTTTCCAGTCTCATACAATTCCAGTCAAACCATATGGATACCTTTTAAGCCCCCACCTCCCTATCCAAAGCCAAAAAAAGGAAAAGAAAAGAAAAAAAAATACAATGAACAATCCCAAATGGGATAGGCCACATGTGGTCCATTTCTCGCTCTGCAAGGAGCTATGCTAGTCCTGGAACCCAACGTTTCCAGACCTTTTGCTCTCTTTCCCCATCCCTCCTGCTTCTCTTGCTGCAGAGGAGCCGGGCATCTGGGGAGTGTGGATTGAGTGTGAATTTCTGGTAATCCTGGCGCAAGGCTTGACTGAAGGTGGTGCTCCAGGGGGCAGCTGTGAAACTTGGACTCTCCTCAGCCCTCGGCAGCTACCATAATCAGTTTCTTATTGAAATTATGTGTTAACGTTTCTTTATTTTAACCCTGCTATTCCCAGTAGAATGACTCTGTTAGATCGTATCATTTGTTTAAGTCATGTTAAGTTCATTTTACCTTAGCATATTTAGTAACATGTCCTGTGTATTTTAAACAGCATACATATGTAAGTACATACATAGTACATACACACAAATGCAGGTATACACCGTATGTGATATTGGCTGATTTCCTACTGAAGCAAATTATAAGTTGTTTGCTTGTGTTCATTTACTTACACAATAACAGAAGAAAACACCAAACCAAAACATTAAAATAACCAGGCCCCACTAATTGCCTCCCTTAGCTGAGAGATTTAAATCATCATCTTGGTTTCTTGGAAAAACCAGTAATAGGTAGTGGTCCTATGGGGCGTCTTACATAGTAGCTACACACCAAACCACACTCGCATGCCTAATAATGTGCACTTATTTCTGCACCCCACCCTAATCGTTGTAGGCTCTGCCATGTGGAAATCAGCCAGAGCTCTGCCCTGCTCTGCGGGCCTGTCCTTTCACTTGTCAGAGATCCACCAAACTGAAGCCTGAATTTGAATCCTAGTGAAATATCTGAGGTCATTGCCTGAGCCAAAAATAAAAATATAGCAGAAGGACCCAGCATCCACAGAGCAGAAGTATTTCAGTGACCTCAACTTGGGGCAGGGGCCTTTAGCAGTTTCCTGTGACCTCCCTGTGTGCAGCTAGAATCTGGAAGGGCGCAGACAAAGCCATCGAGCCTGTCTCTAATTGGTCTCACATCATCAGCATTCCAGAACAGGAAACTGTCTGCAGCCGGAAATTCTTGCTTCTTTGCCATAATATTTGAGAAGCAAACCTTTTTCCCCGGCACATATTTAGTTCTGTTAGTTTGCAGCAGGTTGGTTTTCTTGGTTTTGATCGCTCTAATAAGAACTTCGTGTCTGTTCGATCTCTAAGGCAGTTTACTTTGATATTTGTAGGTTATGAGCTTCCCCCTCACTTGCCATAGGTCAGTCAGTAAGCTAATTTTTAGGTCAAAGACTGTTTAAAAAATGTAGAGTCTCATTCCATGGTGCCTTTACTAAGATGTAGAATGAGATTTGTGTTGTCCCAAAATGGTAGAGATGTCCCCTGCCCCTGTTCCAAGAAAGGGGACCAGTTTGCCAGGGGGCACATGGATCATTGATGGTATTGCCCCATGGAGCTTCCACCAAAGCAGAATGCGAGTTCCACCTTTCTCATCCCACATCCTCTGATGTATCCAGTGCTGATGGGTACTCGGTTCACTCCAGTGTGGCTGTCTCCATGGTTAAAACACAAAAAGACATCCATACAGGGTGGTAAATGACCACTGCCTCTAGCCAACCCCCTCCCCCAAACAAAAGCCCCACAACACTTAACAATTCTTTGTTTTCTTCTTCTTCTTGGAGACGGGGTGCTGATGAGGGTAGGAGAAGGCTTAGAAAGCAATCTTTAATGTTCAGTGGAAATTTTATGAGCTAGGGGCAGAGTCAGTCCCTTTTGGCCAAATTCCTGACAGTCAGAGCTACATGTACTAACTCATATAAACTATTTCATAGCTTTTGATTAATCAATGCAAATAAATAAAATTTAAAGTAATGCTCTTTACTTGAAGGCGCATCTCATCCAGCCCCAGCTTGTCAGTTTGAGGCTACATTCCCACTCATTCATCCACAGACCTCGGGGCAAGGAAATTTGGAAAGAGAAGGGTACAACCCAGAGTAGCCTTTTTCCCTCCTGCACAAAATCTGCAAGTTGGTAGGCACCTTAGATACCACCTCCTCCAACCTTCTCTTTTTCGTCTGTGGAGAACAAGGATCAGAGATGAAGGAACTTACCCAACGTCCCAGTGATACCAGGGCCAACCTGGGCCAAGAACTCAGAGATCCTCATTCTAGCCGAGCTCTCCCCTCTGCAGTAAGTGGCCACGTTGATATTTACCGGTCTTGCTTTCATTATAATAGTTGTTGAAGCCTAACTGCTTCAGTCACATCAAAGCACTTTATTTTGTGAAACAAATACAAAAACTTTTTGGTTGTGATTTGCTAGATGACCTAGACAGAGCATGAAGAAGAAAAGGGTGCCACAGAGAAACAACCCAGAGGTTCTGAGCCAGAGGATAAACAAGTGTGACTGAGGGCCAGCCACCAAGATGGCTCTCGGGGAGGACTGAGAAAGCAGAGTGAGCTGATAGGAAGTTAAGGGTTACTGAGCAATGCACAGAATTATGTCATGGGTATTGACTCTTAAATTATGTTCTAAATTATTTTCAGAAACCGCAGATCGTTAATGCTAATGTGTTTCAGCTATTTTAAGTAAATGATGTATTAAACTATATATTTGTGAAAGTGATATGAATAAGTATATTATGCTGGACCTTACTGATCAGTATAAGCGTGGGGGGAGCAGTGCTTGAGTCCTCCCTGGGGACCAGCTGATGCCTTCCCCAGATAGGTTAGGTCAGCGGTTCTCCACCGGGATGACCACCCCCTGGGGACATTTGGACCTTTGGCCGTGTCTACAGACATTGTTGGTCATCACCAATGGGGGTACTGGAGGATGGGTGGTCCTAGCATCAGTGGGCAGAGGCCAGGGATGCTGCTAAACATCCCACCACGCACAGCACAGCCTCCCCACCACAAAGAACCATCCAGCCCAAAATGTCAGTCGTGTGAGGTTGAGGTCCTTCGCTTAAGTAAAGCAATGGATGTTTTCAGGGGGGAAAAAAAATGGAAAAACCTATAGGGTGGCTGTGGTCTGTAACCAGTATGTCTCCCTGCAGTCACATTCTCAGCCACACTGGAAAGGGAGGACACAGGTCTTTGTTCTCTGTGGTGCAGCAGCCACCAAAAGCAGGGCACCTGCTGATGGCTGGGACTGGGTGACTTAGGAACGAAGGTGCTGACTTTCCTTTGATTTACCACTCGGGAGCACCGAGGGACATTTCTCTTTCATTATCTGTTGCAATTTTCTGCACAGATGATTACACTAGATTTGTCTTATGTAAAAGACATATTCCTGAAAAGTTGTGTTAAATCGTATTTTAAATGCAGTCAGGACATTCTGTAAATACTAAGGAGCCAGTGACTTTTTAAAATGAAAGGTCCTTTTTAATGAAGTTCTATTCTCAAAGGACTTTAATCCAGTCCGATTCTCAAAGAGGAATATGCCTACGTATTGCATTTTTAATGCAAATATTTCATTTTTCTTGTTCTTGTACCTTACATTTGTATGACAGAGCGCCACAAAATTTAAGTTAGAGAACAGTTTCTCTTCCTCCGTAGTCTTCCTGCCCTTATTCTTTTCCTTTAAAGAAGAAAAAATCAGGGGGGAAATTAACAATAGTCTCTGAATTTGGGAAGGTCATTGATCAGTCTATCCATTACACAGTTCAAAAGATGCCTGCTGGGTTACAAATTGTTAGAAAACAGGACTTGGTTCTATTTTGAAATCATTAATTTTTTATCTCACTTTCTTTTTTTTTCAGTTACTGACCTTTGACTAGAAAGAGCAGGTGTACTTGGTCCCTCCATCACCCTGTGGGTGTTTGTGGCACCAGAAATATTCGATAAGACTCAACCTCTACCACCAGGTGGGGGTGGGGGGGTGGTATCAGCAGAGATAAGGCCATGGCACTGAAGGAACCCAGGGTTTCCTCCTTATCAATCACTGCCCTAGGGCAACATCCCTAGGTGTATAAATCACTAACTCAGCAGAGCAAAGGGGGCAGGAAGGAGGAAATTTATTTGATAAAGTTACCATTAGTGTCACTTCAGTGACAGGAGGTTACAAAGGTATGACCCAGTGGGGACAAAGCCACTGCCACTGGGGAGGAGCCAGCCCAGAGGAGAGCGGCTCTAGGCAGACCTCTGTCTGACCTTCATTACCCTGGAAGGAGGAAGGGGCTGGGGCAGGGAGATGCTAGAGATGATCCAGCATGTCACCCACCCCGGCCAGTATAGCGCCAGTGTCAAGAAGACAGGTACTGGAGTCACCATGAGAGGTGGCGTCACACTCAGCTGCTCCTCAGAGCACCTGCCATTTGAACGGTCCTTCCTCTTGCATTCCCCCATTTCAGTCTCACCGACACCAGTGAGGAGGAAGGAGATCGCTGCGGGCAGCCTTTTATAAATGAAGAAACCAGAGTATCAAGAAAGTAAATGACTTGCTCAGTGTCACTCAGAGAAAGATTACTGATTTGAACACAAGTATTCGGACTCAAAGCCCAGCGTTTCCCTACCCGACGGCACACTGCTCTCGCTCAGCTGACCAGGCCTCAGTTAGAGCCTTGGCTGGGTGGCTAGGAGTCCTGGGTTCTAGTCACAGCTCTGTCTTTAACTCACAGTGTCCTCAAGAGATAAGCACTGGCCCTCTTAGAATCTCAGTTTTCTTATCTTTGAAATCAGGGTGTTGATCAAGATGGTCACTGAGGTGACATAGGAGAAGTCAAGTTGAAATGAAGACACAGAAAGGCAGCAGGCAGCTGCTTTTCAGGAAGGAGCAGTCTTATCTGTATTATTCAGCACTTACTGTGTGCCAGGAACTGTGCTAAGTGCTTTATTCATTACTTCATTTGAACCTCACAACACCTCTGAGAGGTACGTGGTCATGGAAACTCCACATAGCAGATATGGTAACTGAAGCTCAGCTTGGGGAGGTAGCTTCCTCAATCAAGGTCATTGTCTTAGTCTGCTCAGGCTGTCATGCAAAACACCACAGAAGGCGTGGCCTAACAACAGGTATTTATTTCTCACAATTCTGGAGGCTGGAAGTCCCAGATCAAGGTCCAATAGAGCTTGGTTTCTGGTGCGAGCTCTCTTCCTGGCTGGTAGATGGCCACCTTGCTATAGTCCTTGTACAGCCTTTCCTCTGAGCGCTCTGCTGTCCCTTCTTAAAAGGACACTAATCCTATCAGATCAGGGCCCACCCTTGTGAATTCGTTTAACCTTCATTACTTCCTAAAGACACTATCTCCAACTACAGTGACACTGAGGGGTAGGGCTTCACCATAGGAATTGAGGCAGAGGGAGGCACAAGTCAGTCCCTAGCAGTTATATAGTCAGAGTGTCACTTAACGGTGGGATTTGAAGTCAGCTATCTCACTTTGCTTGCTCTCCTAACCACCATGTTTTACTCTCTCTGCCCAGAGAGCTGAGCTGGGAGTAGAGACTGCTAAGTGTAGAAGCTTCTGTCTTTTTCCATCTCTCAGCTGATAAATACAGCCACCTCTCTCTCCAGTGTCACTCCCTCCAAGTGACTGCCTTCTCTCCTGGATACAAGCGTGGGTGGGAAGTTCCTCCTTTGACTTTCTGAACTCCTGGATGGTGCCAGGGGTAAGTCAGTGGCAGGCCAAGGAATGGTGCTCCAAAGACCATCCTATGCCAGTAACGAAACTCAGGATACTATAAGAAAAGCAAAAGAAACATAAGGCTGGGCCCTTGTAGCCACAGCCATTTTTTCACCCAGTCTGGGCCTGGCCCCTCCCTGAATGTTGTTGGGTGAATAAAACCACATGGGCCCAATTCCCTGGGCTTCAGGGACAAGGTAATAGTGGCTTGTCGCTTATGTGTGGAAGGATGAGAAAGTAATCCACACTGGCAAGCTACCCACTGAAGCAGCTATGGTTGTGCTTGTCGGTTACTCACTATTAAAGACTTTGCCATAAAAACAAGCCAGTTAGACTCCTGTGCAGGCTTTCACCAAGACAAACAACAAACTAGTCATCCACCTGGAATGTCTCCTCTTATAAAATACAGTAACTGTGTGTTTTAAATATATATATATATTCTCTAACTCACTCTCATGCTTTAGTGTTCCCACTTGTGTTATAAAGGTAGACTTAAAAGGGTGGAAGGGTTCCCGAATTTGTAAACAAACAAACAAACAAACAAACAAACAAAAACTCAGAAGAACCATAGACCACAGGATAGAATTCAGAAAATGAAAATGTGTCATCTACCTTTCCATATTGTCAAATAAAGGCATGGAGTTAATGGAACCACTTAGCTCATGTTAACTGAAGTGGAAAGCTGAGTTTTCATAGCTGTAACACTGGGGTTGTCACTGGTATTCAGAGTGTTTTCAGTTGGGGAGGCCCTTCACCCTCATTTTCTGTCATTTCACCCTAGAATTACTAACACCCTTCTTTTTCTCTGGAGAGGAAACTGACACAGCGCTTCTAGAGCTCTGTCCAGTGTCACCAGGATCACAGAGTTGTTAGTTGACTGCTGGCTCCGTCCCACCAGTAAGCTGAAAGTCTCTTCCCCAGCTAGTTCTAATCAGGGAATAAAAAAAATAAATAAATAAAAAGTTTTTCAAGTGAAATTGAACCTTGAACATTTGGAAAAGGGAAGAGCTCATTTCTATGAGTCATTCCACTTCCCAGCGTCAGGGTTGTCTGCAATAAAATGTGTCCAGAGCTGCACAGAGGCCACTGGACTTCAGGCATTTGTGTCTTGCTCATTTCAACCTTGCTCATCATATACCTGGTTGGCTTTTACAGGTGTGAAAGTTGTGGAGCCGTTTTCCATTCCGAGTGCAAAGAAAAGTCTGTCCCCTGCCCAAGGTGTGTCCGCCGAGAGCTGCAGAAGAAACAGAAGTCATTCTGGCGGAGGCTGAACATGGATGAGAGCCTGGAGGAGGCTTGCAACATGTTTGAGCTGTCCTACCAGAACACCTGACGCGGCAGGAGCCCAAGGCCAGGGATTGACCTCTCAGTGATCCATCAGCCCCAGTGGCTTCCTAACTAGCCAGTTAGACCCCTTTGGAAGAAGAGGATGTCTCATCTTCAGCTAGATATAGATATATATATTTATATATATATATATATATATGTACACACACACACACACCTGTACGTATGTTCCGTAAAGTCAATGTCTAAAAGGTCCATGGAGGTTCTGTGGCTCATAAAAATACCAATAGCTGAGTTACATTTAGCTGTGAATTTCAGCTGCTAGCTCCCAAGCAAAACGTGGTTTACACACAATGCTTTATGATTCAGACTGTCTTTTTCTTTTCTTTTTTTCTTTTTGGCTCTCGGGCCATTTTATTACACAGGACACAGGAGGAAGCATTCCTCCCGTGTTATTTTTGTTATTTATTTTTAGCCTTCACAGAGGATGAGGTAACTGAGGCAAGCACCCATCACCATCTGTCGCATAAGAAAATCTTCAAAATACAGGAATGACTTTTGGATCCTTCCAGGACCTGGTGTCCCTGGCTCTCTCACCTCAGTTTTTTCAAGAGAGGTGGGATCACCTACACTGAGCCGATCGGCTTGGTGACCAGGAGTGCAAGCTCCGTCTGACAGGAAGCACGCACTCGTAATTTATCAGGAGAGCTAATTCAGGTTTTGAAGTTAATGTCAGAAAACATTTTTTCCTTGAGAAAAGAAGAGACCTCTGTGACGAGTTACAGCATGCTGTTGCTCTATTTTCTGGTACGAATCCCAGCTCCGCCTAATGATACAACACTCCACCATATTTGCCAGGTTGTAAACATGGCTGTCTTATGAGCAGTTTTCCAGGGGTTTCATGGGTGATATTTATGATTTTTTTTTTTTAATGGTGCTGGCCTGAGGAAATTTCCTAGGATTGTTGTTAAATACATCGGTTTGTAGACTAGGAAGATTATATAGTACATACATCCAAGAGATGATCTTATAATTTCTTTTCACAGAATCTTGTGTAGGCATCGCCTACCTATTCATTTTAAATGCTTTATTTCTCATTGTTCTTCATTGCACTTTCATTTTGACGTTTGTCAATTTAACCATTTCTACTGTAATTTCATTTCCTACTTTCATATTTTTAATTGTTTTTTTAAAAAATCAGAGTAACCTGGAACTTCAAAATACCAACTTTAGACTATTAAGAAAATACCAAACTTACAAATATAAGTAATGAATTAAATCTAATACTGTTTAAATAAATATATGTACACATATATAATTGCCACCTTAAAATAAAACACAAAGTGTAAAAATAATATCATAGGAATCAGAAATATAACAAATTGCTTAGCCATATGGCAGGATAGGGTTCTCCCCCTTGCAGTGCCCTTTTAAGAGCCAGCGTAGGGATCACTATGATGGAAATGGCAGAGAGAATGGCACTGGAAATCATGGCTCCCATTCCTTCCACCTTAACTCTTTCCAGAACAGAGAAATAAGCTTATATTGAAACAACGCTCAATAGAATATATGAGAAGACTCTGTGTGTTTCCACTCAGCGGATGCCTCCACTGCCTTCATGGTTCAGTAGTTTCGCTGCTGTTAGGATCCAGAGAATCAGTGGCTCACAGACTCCATGGCACACTTAACCCCATTGCTCTCCCCCTGCCCCCGCCCACCCATGCCTTGCTCCTTCCACATCCCACTCATGATACTTCCGTCCATTTAGAGACGTGACATTTTGGACTGACTTTTGTGCAGGCAGGTGTAAGCATTTTACCTCTCAACACATGCCAGTTCCGTTGGCCCCAGACCACACATTTCCACTTAATAGCTCAGTACCACACATGCATTTATTTTCTGATTATACAGTAGCTGTAACCAAGGCATGAAAACTTATTAAGAGGCTAAGGTCCCATTCATGAGACACCTCACGCTGCTTTTTACTCTTGAAAAAACAGGTTAATTTTCCCCCCACTCTAGTTGTAGAGAACGTTGCACACAGAAGAAAAGGGGTGGAAAATCTCAAACTAGCGCTTGGCAAACAAACTCGGTCATCTCCTCTTTCCTCCTCCCCTTCGTGAAATACAGTATTTATATTTTTCAGCCTCAAAGTAGATGGCAGAACAGGATCTTTCACAAGAGAATTACAGATCTGCGTATTATAAAACAGGTGTGCCCCTATGGCAAAGTGCCTTTTCCCTCACCCCCTGCTCTCTGTCACTGTAGCTTACTTCTGACTTCGCTATAATTGATGTACCTGTGATTCCAACTGTCAGCGAGGCCATCCCTAGCACACTGCATTTGGAGACCTGAGTACAAGGCTGTCTCCTTCCTTTCTACGATGCTTGCTCTGTGTACAGAATTTCCTGGCCCACCTCACGGGCACCCAGGGTCAGACCTCCCGAGAGTTAGGGTGAAATTCTGGATCACTGTTCTAAAAGCCTTTGTTGCCGCCAGTGCCCATTTCAAGGGCCCTGCTAAATACTGGCAGTCCCTGTGGACTTCTATGGAGAACTTTCCACTCAGATCATTTTCTGCTTATTTTCAGAAGGGGAAGTGTTAGGTGTGCTATCATGATCAGCTACCCAGAACTGGAACTGTATCCCAGCAGCTTCTGCTTTCTCTCTTTTGTGTATATCCCTGACAGCCTGGTTGGTGCCGGCCGCAGGCCTGCGCAACACTCTCAGCCACCACCACCAAAATCCGATAGGACAGAACGGAGCCAGCTTTGGAGCTGGGTTTGCCATGAAAATTCAAAATTGCTGTTTTCAGCCCAGAATGCCTTTGAGCACATGAAGGCCCTCACTGTTTTCAACCCCAACAAATTACTTGGTGCACAGTTAGGTAATTGTTCCACTGCTTAGAAACTGTCGAAACAAAAGCAAATCTGTGGATTACCACCTCCGTAAAACCAGGCTAATACCTGGTTTCCCTCATGTTCCGTTTTTCATCCCATATTAAATATCCTGCACATAAAGCACATGAGAAAATGGTCAATTAATCTCCTAGAGCTGGCAGCCAATTCAGGGGAACCTCTTTTGACATGAAAGGCCCATTTCCTGGTGTATCACTTGAGGGACTCCCTGCTCACAGTGCCAGAAACTCATGTGTGAGACAGTCCAATCCTGGCAAAATGTTGGCACCTAACCCTGCCGTAGAGGAGCCAGTTCCTAAAATAGACCTCAGTTTGCAGCGCTGTAGGAAGGCCACACGTACTTAAAAATCAGTCAACTGGAATGCAAGCCGTGTTCTTTCCAGAGCTGCTTTTTCTTAAATTTGAAAGTCCCTTTATGTGAAAACCCAGTAAACACTGCTCTTCCCACTTTGCTTCAATGCCTTTTCAGGGGCCTGCATGATAATCATTTTCGTGTCTGTAGTGCTAAAGGGTAATCATTTTAGGATCTTTAATATTTGATTAACTGAGGGTAATCGCTCTTTGATTGTTCTAGACCAGGCCTCCACCAAAAAGGGAATATTGCTAGCACTTGGGATTTGTGGCTTCCAACTAACTCAGTGATATCCTTCAGACTCCTGCAAAGGGGCTGTGCCATGATTTCATTCCGGCTGCTGTGAGAACCGAGGTGTTTATATCACTCTAGCTGTCGCAGGCAGCCTTTGCTAAGCTGGAGGGAGTTCCCTTGGGTGGGGTCTGGCCTCTGTTTTTGTCTCTGCATATGTGCACACTCATTGACATTGGATAGTTTCTTCCTGTGCCTCCCTGAAAACGCTTGGCTTCCAAACCTATGGGTTTGTTCTGAACCCACTGGCCAGGAAAGGCCGTATCTAAATTACCGTATCAGGGTGGGAGCAGCGTGATGCCACACTGAACACTTTCTGCAAAGGGAGCATTATCTGGGGAAGCCAAGATGCATTCTGCTCCTAATTTAGGGTAAAGCTGATGCTGCTGTTCATGTTTGGGCAGAATCATTCATCTCCATGGAGCGGGCGCACTTTATCAACATAACTAGATGGTGAAGTAAACCTTTACCTCCTGATTCTAATACTGCCTGGAGTCAACACAAAGGTTATTTTATTTCAGTTTATATTTTTACTTCTCCCAATAAAGAGAGATGCAATTTCCCCCCCTTTATTTCTTGAGTTTTTCTGTCTCACTACTTTTCTTCCTCGAAGTTAATGTAAAAAAGTAGAGAATGTGAGACAAGACTGAAAAAACGAACACCTCCCCTCTTGGCATGAATTGAGTCGTTAGACATACTCTGTTTTCCTTTCCTTGGTACTTGGGCATTAGGAGCTTCATGTATGCGCCTTGTACCATTCTTTCCACCCTGAGTCTAGCAGAACTAATTGCTCTAGGTTGAACCCAGTAATGGCTGAGTAAGCCCTGCTCAGTTAATCTAAGCAGAGAAATGTAGATTTCTATCATGTGGGGACAGTGTTTTGACAGGTAAGTCCCAGTACCCAGCAGCTTTCTTATTGGGGGACAATTCTAATTTCATTGTAGTCAAAAATCTCTAACTTGATGGTTTTCCTTTAGTGTGTTTTAGTGGGGTTTGGTGTTTTAGTGAGATTTTACTTTAACAGATAAAATCCAAGTCATTGTTAAACTCTAGGTAAAAGTCAAAAGAAATGTGTGGAATACCCTCTGAAGCACACCTGTGGTGGTCAGAGGTTCTATTGAAAATGGGTTCCAAAGGATCATGTTATGTGGCACTTTCCTCATAAAGTGGCCTCCGGTGTGATGGAAGGCATTGTTAAGCTCCTGTTCAACTCAAGGGAAAAGACAACTGCTGTTCTGCTTTGGTTCCTCCCTGTGGAAAGAGAAGCCATCTTGTTAGAAAGGTCTGGAGTGACGCCAGTTGTTGTCAGGTAGAAGATTCAGGCGCCTATAGCCACTCTTAGCACCGTGAAGCTTCCCTACTACTGGCCGTAGAGCTGCAGACCAGCCTCCCTCCCCTTCCCTTGACCTGCCTTGCTTCTCACCCTGAGCCCTAGCCCAGATTCAGGCCTCATGGCTAGTAGCCCGGCTGGTGGACAACTGGGGCCTGTGGCTCCTTCTCCACACTGGCCAGCGCATTCGTTTCTTTTCCCCATAGGAGTGCCTTACAGAACTGCCTAGTACTTCTAGTCTAGTCTGCCTGACCCACTTGAAGCCTGCAGGACCCTTCGCCTAAACATGGATCACTACTTCTTCCCTACTGGCTGTTCTTTATATAGATCACTTGGAGTCTGCATATTCCATATGCATGTGAGACCTTTCACCTTTGTTTAACCTGGTGCCTTAACCTTATAAGTAAAACAAGGATGCCGGTGGGAAACACATCGTTAAAGTAAAATGGCAGAAACATTGGCTTCTTAGCTCCATTGACACTTTTGCCAGGAAATACAAAAGATGCAAACCGTATCATGTTTTAACTTGGTTTTATGCTGTTTTTTTAAATCACTCTTTTTGTTTGCTTGCTTGCTTGCTTTCATTAGCCAAACTCAGGGGAATGTCATGATATCACCAAGGCCAATAGGTAGAGAAGTTAAACCAGATATCCAGATTTGAATCTGTAAAGTCAATAAAGTTAGCCTTTGTCAGCTTAAGAAATTACACAAAATAAGGATTTCTTTTTCCTTTACCATATAAAAATTTTGTTTATTGTGTCACCTGTTTTCCAAGTGGGAAATAGGATGCCCCTTGGATGAAGTGTGATAAAACACATTTCGGTGTAGGCAATTCACTGATGTATTAAATTAGGCTTTCACTTCTGGAGGCCTTGGTTCTGATTCTGATCACCTATTCGGATTTCATTGTGAATAACCAATAGCCTACTGTAGAAAATTTAAGGAAGAAAAAAAATCTGTCTTTAAGGAACGGTAAACAGAGGGAAAATGCTTAGGTTGCAAATGAAGAGCAGTGAACACAGAGATGCAGAAGACTTCTGCATAACCTGTTATTTCACTCCCGGGACAGATCTGTGTCGTTTTCCCTTATTTCTGCTCATGTACTACAGAATTGACTAAAATTTGGGATTTGGGCTATTTTATCACTCTGTGTTGAGCGATTTGGAATAACTAACATGCTAACTTATGTATGTGTCATTTCTGTTTTGGCATAACTTATCCATATTTCTGTTTACATCATTTTTTAAATATCAGTTACTGTAATAATATAAAATGAAGTTTGTATTGTTGACAAGACCCCCTGGTTTTTATGGTCATCTGTCATATAATTTAAGTGCACCAGTTCCTAATGTATAAAATTGTCTTTCCCTCAATAAACAATGCAGAATGTACCTTCTCCCAACAACGTCACTAAGATACTGTTTCTGTGAAGATGGTGAAAGCCCGTGATGAGCCCCTGAGGTTAATTCAAAGTCAAAGTTTGAGCTTGACTGAAACTGAGCTACTAGGACTGTAAAATATCTTAGTTTCACAGGTAGATTTTTTTTTTCTAAATTCATCAACCTACAGTATTCTTATCAGCCCTTCCTATGTTTATGAAAAATAGAGTGTAACTTTTTTTTCTAACACAGATGTAGTTTTATGGGCCTTATTTGCCCAGTCAGGGCGTGATTTCTTTCAGTTCTGAGATAAGCCTGCCAAAGCTCAGGTATGGAATGTCCTTCCTGCCAAAGCTCATCCTCAAACCTTCTTGCCCTGGTTTCCTCTTACCTGTGCACTCTCCAAATTAAATGGACAAGTGCCAGGCAGGCGGCCACCAGGCAAAGGTGCCAGTCCTTTCTGCAGAGCCTATTTTGGGAGCAAAGAGTGAAAAGTAAAGAGTAGGTGTTTATGTGAGAGAGAGCCTTCTGGGAGTTGAGAAATGATTGGAAATATCTACACTGCCTTGCCTGGGCTGGCCCTTGACCTTCCACCAAAAAGACCATGGGATGCAACAACTGTCCACAGGGAACCTTCCAAAAGCACCACTTAAGCTCACTTTCTCAAAGAAAGATATTGAAAAGACTAGAAAAGGTACTTCTGGTTAAAGATTTACCAAAGGTGAACCCTAAGCCTCACGCCCCAAGACACACCTAAACAAGTTCATGCCTCCTCCACCTTCCGGAAACTGCGCGGGGCTCACACCCAGGCTATCCAAGGAACAACTGGACTTCATCCTCCCAAGAAACCTGCCACAATTTATGGTAAAAAGAAATGAGTTAATGTTTCACTGAAGCAAACCAGACACACAATATAGTCAGAGTCCGGCTTCATTTGAATCACAGGATAGATTAGCTCTGCCCCAGCTGTAGTAAACTGGGGGAGCTGGGTAACTCCAGGAAGTTTTGGCGTTATAAAAAGAAGATAGGCAAAGTTGTTTTCAGAAGGGTGAAAAGAGACATCGTCCTGTTCATCTCTTCCCACCCTCAGGAGATGATGATTTGAATCACCCATAATTGTGTCCCCCACCATCACCTGCCCTTTGATGATGGCTCAAGATGGTGGCTTGAATCAGTGGTTCCCACATTAGAAACACAAAAACAAAAGCAAAATGTCAGGACCCTATCACAGACAATTGAACTGGAATCTCCCTGGATGGGGTCTGGGTATTTGTATTTCTTAAAAGCCGTCTGGGTGATTCCCTTGTGTTCTGAAAGTTCAGAATCACTAGATTAAGTGAAGCAAGTTGCCTTGAAATAAATGTTGGCTTGGCGTCCTGGTGGTCCACAGAAAGAAGGATGTCAAAGGGATGTGGAGGGACTAAGTGGCTCTGGTTGCCCTCCAGCTAACAGCTGTTGCCTCCCTTCTTCCCAGCAGACACAAAACAGTACTTTGGATCCTGCTGTCCACAGACTACAATCGTTTTCATGAAACCTTGCCTTTATATCCCCTTTATTTTCTTCCAGGGTGTGGTTAGCCTCTTATTTATCAGCATATACCACTGCCAGACAGCCTGGTGAATAGAGGTGGCCAGGTCATGGCCACAGGTGAGTAAGCTGGCCTACAAAGAAAGCCTTGTACTTGCCCTTTCATTTTTCATTCCTCCTGGTTATGCTGTTATTGTCCTCAAATGCATGCATATGAGAGTCCATTCCTAGTTCAAGCCCAACCAATGAACATGAACCTCATCATTCTGGAAGAGTGGTATTTAAAATGGAAAATCAGTGAGACGTGTCTTGCCCAGAAAGGCCTTGGAAGTTCAAGAAACCTTCAGCTGTGTCCAGATTTGCCTTGGTTCAGTAGAAGAACTAGACTTGAAAATGGACTGGAGCCATTCCAAATCCAGGCACCTAATAAACTATGATTTTCAACCTCACCTGCCAGTTACAGGTGAATGGAAAACGTGGAAAGAGTTCCCACCCTTAGCTCCCTTTAGGAAGTCAACAACTGTAATGATGACAAGTATTCCTTACTGATGAGACACTTTCCCTAGGGTTCAGTCTTAGAAAAGACATGCTCTCCTCCATGCCCACAATGCTTCCCACATGCGGCTACCCACAGCAGCAATGAATTTACTCAGAATCACCATAAGAAGCTAGAAGTGCTAAGGGGCAGGAAACTAATGGGAAATGAACTTGGGTTCACCAGGGTCTTACCTGGAACTTGTTCTAAAGCAGCAGCAATAGAAACTACATTTTTGATTAGGAAAAAAAAAGTTTTCAATTTATTTTTATTATTATATTGGATTCTGATTGGTGTAGAGGATTCCTCCCCCAGGAGAACAAAGGCCCCTGGTACGTAATACCCAGGAAGCCTGAAGCTAAACATACCCAGCAGAAAGATACAGTTCATTCACCCCTGTTTGCATCCATTTCTTCATACCCTGGGTAGGAAAGTCTAGCAGGAAAAACAAATTGTTCCCATAGCTGAGCAGACAGAAATTTTGATTTATGTGCACTGACTTCCAATTTACCTGAATAGGGAAATTCACTACTCCACCTTCATTTCATATTCCTCCATTAAGGGCTATTGGTTTTAAGCAAATCAGCTACAGTTCATGAGTTCATACCCTATTTTGGATCCTGCCATACAACCTCAGGCAGCTGTCGGTCTAGGGGAAATTCCTCTAGCTTTTGTCCAGACGCTCCCAGACAGACTGATGGGAGAATCACTTTCAGTGACTTCCATGTCCTCCCAGTATGATCTTTTGTACTGAAGCTGAAGAACTGCTATTAGCACAGTAATTTTTTCAAATGAACATTGAACTAAATTATCTCAAACATATAAAGGAACATCTCTCACTGTTACGGAAAATTGCCTTCCACATTACAAGACTATACAAAGCACATATTAATTTTGGGCCCAAGGACATCCAAATTGCCTTAGCTTCCAGGCTGTATTATGATAACACACTCTTAATAATGTCAGGTTCCGAGGATATCACAAGGTGCACACTGTTAGGAAAATAAACCAGAAGCTTTCTCCATTAGGATCATCGCACGCATGCCCAAGCCCAGCCAGAGGTATTTGGCTCTGAGATTCAAGCCTTTTGCAGAGGAAATAATTCCAATTGCACAGGCAGAAAAGCAAATTTGAATTCTAAACTGGGTCAACCTCCCCAAATGGCGTTTTCACTGCCTCCCAGGAGTGAGGCAACTGAGGGAGCAACCAATGGCAGCCCCAGTGCCCAGAGAAGACGCCTGATGACAGATGTCTCGGGAAGAAAATCCCACTCATGCACATTCAATTCCACACCAGCTGAAAGGGCAAAGCAGAGGGCAGGCAGTGGCTGACAGACCTTGCCAAGTGCCAATGCTTCTAGTAAACACGTGTCAACATGTGGTGCGACAGAGAGCCAGCCCCGCCCAAACTGCCCCCAAACCAGTCCGTCCCCAGGGCCTCCAAGCAGCCCACCACAGGGTGTTTCTAATGAGGATTACTAGATTTGTGCCTGCTTTGTTTTACCTACTCTTGTTTTTCTTTTACTTTTTTGAAAAAACATCACAAAGGAAATCCCAGACATAATTACATTTTATGCCTGTTTCCCCATTTGCCTTCTCTGTGGGGATAGTGTGGGGCTGTTGTGAGATTTCAGTGACATAATGCACACAAGGCATGAAGCACCAGGCCTGGCCCACAGGAAGGGAGGAGTAGATGTCAGGTCCTGCTAGCTGGGAGGGCACGAAAGAAGGGGTGGGTCACTCTCACCTGGCCAGGAAAAGCTTCCGGGAGAGGGCACATTTGAAGTTGGTCTGAGAAGGTGGGTCATTCCATGTGAAGAGGGACATAGGCTGGCTCCCGGTGGCTCTGAGGGCCCTGCAGTTTCCAGATGACATTTCTTGCGTATTCTCTGGTGACGCTGAGAACCCTAGCAGCATTATTTGGCTGCCATATTGTTCTTGTCCACCATCCTGCCCAATCCCCTTTAAGGCCATTTTAAAGGTCAGAATCACCTTCTGGGGCTCCTGGACCTTCTGAAGGTCTAATGCACCACACCACAGGTCTAATTGCTTCCTCCCTTTCTGGATTCCTCCTCCCCTCACTGAGAAATGTGGTTGAAATGGGGATTCACCATGCACCAACTCAGTGCCCACCTTTCTACCATCCCGTCAGGCGGGCCGGGAGTTTTCCTCAGAGCCTTTTCTCTCCAGCCTCTCCCACTTTCCCATTGGTTTCCAGAAACACGGACTGTTGGACCTGGAAGTTGGCTTTCCCTTGGGTTTCCCTTCCCACAGCGCCGTCCTGGATGGGCGCTCACCACACCTTGCCTTGGCTCCTTCCCATCCTCAGCACCAGGGCCCTGATGTTCTCTACAGCAAAGTTCATGGTTTTTCCCCTCAAAATTATTTTCTCCTTCATTTTTATTATTAATGTAGAAAGCCCAGCAAACACCCCAGTACCGCACCCCCTCTGTGGGTCTATCCCACTCTCTCCATCAGGAACCTGGGCCTCCCACCCTCCTCCTCCTCCTCCTTTTCCTCCTCTCCTTTTATTTCGGTGGCCCACTGATTGGAAAAGAGCGGCCCCCCTCTTCCTCCCAACTCCACAATTGTCACCGCCAATTAGTGCATTGTTAGGACACACAATGGCGTTACTGTAGCCAGTGGAATGGGAGGCCTTTGTGCTTCTCCAGCCGGCCATGGGGGCAGTCAAGTTTCATTTAGAGACTTAAAACACAACAGCCAGAAGAAAAATGCTATCAGAAAAGCAAAAAAGAAAAAAAGAGAGAGAGAAAGAAAAAAAGCACCAAAAAAAAAAAAAAAAGGAGAGGTGAATATGAAGATGAAGGAAAAGAAAGGCAGGCGGCAAATGTTGTAAAGAAGAGGAAAAAAAAATCTGCTATTCAGGAGTTAGCCCGGACTCATGAAAAGACCCAAGTGGTTGCTACACACTGAAGCCCCCCTCAGAACACAAAAAGGGGCTCGAGCTTAACAGTAATTAGTGGCCTGATTGTGCTTGGAACACTGTGTGTCTTTAGAGGATTTTTCCAACTTTTCTTTTTTCTCTCTCTTTTTTTTTTTTTCAGTCTTCACAAATAAAGGGGGTGGGAGGAGAAAGGTTGGGGCTGGGGGGAGGGAAAGGGCCTGCCAGCCACATCCCCCACCCCATAGCAGTCTGGGGTGGGGGCAGTCAGCCTTTTTCTTTGACAGGTAAATTAGATTTTATTCTCTAAAGCTTGTAACTAATTACAGACGGTATTTTTCTGTATTAACGTGACATATGGGTACGTTTTAGAGTCACTGTTTTGTTTGTTTCAAGTACTTTTTCGAGCAGCCTAGCCCTTTTTGCAGCCCGGAAGATGCCCCCCAGAGGCCCAGCCGTTTCATCCAGAGCCCACAGGTTATGGATTTTTTTCTGTCAGCCAAACTTTTATGTCCAGGAGAGCTTTTTCTACTTGTAAAATTAATATTCCAGTTTAAATGCAAGACAGACCTGAAACAGCAGCCTTGGCTTCTGAGCTGGTATTCAATTGGAGTATTTGTCAGGCAGCTCATGGGCTGGTGTTTTTCCTCCCTCTCTTCCTCTTCACTGATCCCTAAAACGACCGGGTATGTTCCCTGCTTGTTGGAGCTCGCTGCAGCGCAGGAGAGTGCTTTGGGCTTTTCCCCAAGCCAGGCTGGTCTCCTGAATGTCCAAGTTCATTCTCTCCCTCCTCCCACCTGGGCCCCACCACACTCTCCAGTTTCAAGAAAGTACAAAGACTCACCAAATCGGACTTGCCACCAAACAAGGCTATTCATGTGTTGTTCTTTCAAAATTTTTTCTTATAACAACCTAGCCTGACGCAGTCAATTCATAACTTGGACCTACTTCACTCTTTCACTTGTGTGTATTTTTTATTTCCCTTCAAATGCATTAAATATGCCTTCCCTTTCCCTCTCTCTGGGTCAGACCAGACTCCTTTTTTTTTTTTTTTTTTTTTTTTTACAAATAAGCTAATAGAGATATAATTCCATTCAAGGTTTAAATAAAATCGCTCCATTTTAGAAATTTATCCAGGACTGTCTCACTGTAAAGTATAAGCAAAAGAAACTGGGGCTGTTCCCAGGCCTTTGGTTGAGATGGGAGGGGATGCAGGGTGGAGGGAGCATCCAGGAATGTGGAGACCAGAGTTCTAATCCAAATCCTGCCAGCAAGTGACAATGGGCAGGTCTCTCTAGACCTCGGTGAAGTATGGTGTTCGAGAGGTGTGTTCGTGTGTAAGGGTGGTGCGGGGGGGTGGGGAAAAGGGGGGAGCATCATTCATTGTACTCCCCTTCAGGCACGGTAATGAGAATCAGAAGAGACAGCCTATGAAAAAAGAGGGGTCCTGGCGCACCCCAGCACTGGCACTGAAGACACACCGGCTTCTTTTTCTGCAGTCTGCGGGAGGTGTCCTCTGTGGTGGCGATTTCTTTTTTATTCCCTCCCTGCTGTGCTGTGGGACTGTTCAGAGCTCTTGGTGAATGCCTTGTCACACACTGGCTCCCTCACCCTAACACCACCCCCAAAAGAAGGGCATGTCCTGATTCAGTCAGGAAATGAAAAGTGAAACCCTCTGAAAATGGCCCATGGAATGTCACAAATACCTAAATCAGGAAATGCAAATCCAGGGAGGCATGTTGTAACAATGATGACGGACTTCCTCTGAAGGCAGTGTTTCTAGGGCTGGAGGAGAGAGGGGGACGGATTTGGTTCCCGATTTGGGTTAGGGAAACCATCTCCCGGTGCAGAAAACAGAGTAAGGGAGGTCCTGAAAGGGACCTTGGCCAGGAGGCTGTGCACATCCCGCTTTCCCTCCACCCTCAGCCTACTGCTCTGGGAAGGGTAATGGGAACCCAAAGACTTCAGAACCTACCAAGAAGGAGGCACAAGAGGTCTCAGTGGGGGACATCCCAGCCAGGTCCATAGCAAGTGAGACTTCAAACCTGAAGACCCTAAGTCCCAGAGTTCACGTCCACCCCCCACACACTATCCAATCAGTGTCCTGTTATCAAGTTCACTGCCTACCGATCTCTCAGAGTCCTGTTCTCTCTGTCCCACGTCACTTCTGTCCTCATCCTCTCTTGCCAGGCCATTTAAATCGCTTCTTAACCAGCCTTCCTGCCAAGCCCCTGAGTGCTGGCCCCAACGTGATCTTTGCCAAATGAAAGCCTGATCTTGCCTCACCCCAGCTTAAAAATCTCTCATGTCTCTGTGTCACCTTCAGGACAAAAGTACAAGCTCCAAAGCATGACTGGAAAGCCAGTCACTTGGGTCCCTTGATAACACGGTCCTACCTTTCTCTTTAACTTCCTCTCCTGCCACGAGGATTGCCTCGTGGTATGCAACCTGTACATTTGCACAGGGCCCCATGCTTGATATAACCAGGTCCCCAAAATGTGGTGGCTGGTCCTGCCTCTCTCCCTCCTACCATTTCACATTCTTCTATCACCAAACTTTTCACAGTTCCCCAAAGTTTTTTTTATTTCCTTCTATTTTGAATTCTCCTCATCTGTTTGCTAAGCTTCTCATCACCCAACAAAACTTTGCTTATGAGGTGCGATCAAAAGATACGGTGAATGTTTAAGTAAAAAAAATGGATTACAGTAAAAGACACATTGCCATTAATCCCCCTCAGAATACGCCCTCCCCACCCCTCGCTTCAAACACACTTATCCCATCGTTCTTGCCACTTTCTGAAGCAGTTCTGGAAGTCCTTTTTCATGTGTTAAAGACACTTCATCCTCTATCATGACAACACTCTGTGTCACACATCAGTTTCTGCAAATAAAAACATTGCAGTGTGTCCTCATCCACCTTATTCACCGGATCTGTCACCATGTGACTTCTGGCTCTTCCCTAAAGTCAAAATGACCATGAAAGGAAAATGTTTTGAATTGATTCAGGACATAGAAGGAGCCACAAGAGCACAACTAAAGACACTCATGAAAGAGGACTTCCAGAACTGCTTCAGAAAGTGGCAAGAACAATGGGATAAGTGTATTGGAAACGAGCGGGATTAATGGCAATGTGTCTTTTACTGTAACAGTTTTTTGTTTTTTCATTTAAACACTCACTATATTTTTTATCACACCTCATGCATGTCCCCTTCTCTGAGAATCTTCCCTGATTCCCCTGTCCAAATAATTTATCACTCCTGGGTAAATGTCTACTTGTTAGCTTATCACAGCTTATTATTATTATTCATTGCCTGCCTCAACAAATAGGTTATGAACTCCAGCACAGCAAAAATTGTGCTTGCACAGGATTTCTAATGCTTATCTGAGTGACACTGAATCAAGTGCTGTATTTAAGAAAGAAATAAATGTTTATTGAAAGTATCAAATTTGTATCCCAATGACTATATCCATGCTATGTGTGCAGATTTATTATGACTCAGTATCCTCACTCTAACCTCACTTGGGTCCCTCAGGGCCATGGTGCCGGTCATTATACTGTGTGGAACCAGTATAATGGCCTCTGTTAAGTGGTCAGCCTTAAAGTAACACTGTCCAGTAGAACTTTCTGCAGTGACAGAAGTACCCTGTACAGCTGCACTGTCCCATACACAGACCACTAGCCACGTGTGCTAATGAGCACTAGAAATGAAGCTAATACGACTGAGGAACTGAATATTTAATATCATTTCATTTAAATTTAAATGTACATAGCCACATGTGGCTAGAAGCTCCCACATTGGACAGCGCAGCCTGTCCTGAGTCCCAACCCTTGCCGTGGGCCAGGGAGCAAGTCTGCTCACAAAGCTTGCGCTTCAGAAAGCCTTCTGTGCAAATCACAAGCCTTTGAGCTCCTTCTGAGGAGAAAGATATTCAATTAAAGGGAAAACAGTCTTTTCTGTCTTCTTGAATTGAAACCAGCAACCAGACATATTCTGCTGACAACCACAGTTTGGGACTCCCTGGTGTAGACACACTTGGTCTTACCTGTGAAATGAAAAAAAAAAAGCCTTCCACACCTGGGAGGGAAATACCTGTTGGAGTCAAGTGGTTACCAAGGGCACTAAGACTAGCCTACATTCCTTTCCTCCAGTGTTGTCAAAGGATTCCTTTTAAAGTTAATTATGGCTCTCCACAGGGCCTTGGAGGCCAGGACCATAGTTCTGGGCATGACACCAGTAGAGGGTCATCCAGACGCTGGGTTGTAACAGACTGAGTAAAGCAGGGAGAGCGGGAAAGGATCCCATTTTCAAGGTGCATTGTTTCTTTCAGCGAGGACTTCTGTAACTGAGACAGGTAACAGTAGATCATCTGGGGACGATTTCAAAGATGAGAGCAGCTGGGTGAGCAGAAACCACAACAAATCTAGATGGCCGAGAATCAGGACGGCGCATGCAAATCACAGAACAGTGAGCTCTCGGCCCCTGTGTACTTAAAATGATCCACAGACTTGCAGAAAAGAGAAAAATGATCCACAGACTTGCAGAAAAGAGAAAACCCCTTTAGGGTTTGAATTATAATTCCAAATGCTATTTTAAATTATCATCATCAAAAGGACAGATTAATTTTCAGTCCCCCAAGTAAAAGGTGGGTTCTTTTCCTCATCTTCATTGCTACCACCCCCACCACCGTTGCCTCCAGGTTCCCTAGGGGCACTCCCTGTTTTCACAGGCCTGGGAGCAGGAAATTCTAGAAAATTAGCTACATCGAAGACTGGGAAGTTAGGATAAGAACAAGGGAAATTATAGCTGAAACTGTGAGGGTTTTTCCCTTTAAGTTCTGCTGATTCCATTTAAAAACAGGTACATAGCATTGCTTCCAGAATCATAAAATTCAATTCGAGGGGTCCTTCCTAATCTTTCTTCTCCTCTCTGAGAACAGTTGTTCCTCCTAATTATTCTCAGCCGACTCTAAGGTTACAGAGGCTCTGAAATGGTTGTCCACTATAAATACACGTTATCAGTCAATATTTGGGTCTAGTGCTGTATTTAAGTGTTGTTGTGTACAAAACATGTAACCCAGGACTTTGGCCCCAGAGAGGTGTCACTATTTGCCTGGTGTGACAAGGAGTAAAGTTTAGAGAATAATACAAAAACAGAAGTGTGTATTCAGTTATGAGTTTCAAACTCCCTGCGTGGTCAGAGTTGGAAAAGGCATAGATCTCTGTGGGCTACAGTCAGGAGGCAGCGTCGCTGAGAAGGCGCGGAGCTGTTCTCAAAGGAGGATATATTGGAGCCGTCACACTAGCTTGACGAGGCTCCTCCAGTCCTGGGGACCAGCAGTACCTCAGGGGAGCAATCCTTGCAGGAAAAGGGACTCAGCCAGTGAAGCTGTGGAACTCTGAGGTTCCAGAACACACAGTCACTCCAACCTGTGTCCCCACACCCAAACATGGGGCACCGATTAAAACCACACAATATCCTAACTGTTCCCTTTTCACTACATACACAGGCAAAGTCACCCACTCCTGGTCCTGGTTTCTGTCAGTAACCCTGATCCAGTGTTGGGGTACCATGGATATAGAATAGAATAATCATCCAGATGATTTCAATGTCTGCCACCAAAGGGACAGGGATGAATTCCCAACTCCACCGTTTATCCTGAGCCGTGTGACCTTTAGCTAATGACTTTACTTACTAGACCCTCCACATCTGTCAAATGGGGATGATAATTGTTCCCTTGCAGGATGCTTAGGAAGATTAAATAAGATAAAATAACAGATGTACAACATTCAGCCAATTATTTGGTACCTATTAATGCTATAAGTGGTAGCTATTACTACTGATATTTTATTTCCTGGAGAAGTAGGAAGATTGAGTTAAGAACCACTGTCCCTTTCCCCGTTTTCTTTTCTGATCTACAGGTTATTTAATCAATAACTATTCTCGTTTTGACAAAGCCCTTTGCAGTGCACTTTCACTACAGTGCTTTGCACTTAGCAGAAACTTAAATTACCTATTATTTTCATAGCAATTTGGCTTAATTTCTTTTTTTTCTGAGACTGGTAGAACAGGTTAAACTTAGGGAAAATTGTGCTGTGAGGCATCATGAAGAATTTAATTAGTCTCTGGATTGGACCCATCCCAGTAAATCCTAAAAAGGAAACACGAATGAAACGATGTGCTGTCCAAAAGTAACTTGGTCATTCAGGAAAGGTTTATGAAGCACCTGCTATGAGGCAGGCCTTGTGCTGTGTACAGATGGCTGCCTGGTTGTGTGCTCTGTTTTTATAATAAAATTTTTCATCAAGAAATATTCCTTAAATAATCAAAAAGATCATGACAAGCACTTAGATCTGGAATGATAGAGGAACTTATTTTTAAATGTGTATAGTTTGTCAGGTATATAACAGATAAACAAATATCCAGATTACATAAAGATTGTCTAAAATCCCATTAAAAATCACACCAGACAATGGGCAATGCACGGAAAAAAAGAACTTAAATTGCCAATAAACACATGAAAGATACAACGGAATATTACGCAGTAGTTAAAAACAATGCATTAGCATAGAATTATCATATGATCCAACAATTCTATTTCTGGACATATACTCAAAAGGACTGAAAGTAGGACTCAAACAAATTTGCACTCCCATGCTCATAGCAGTATTATTCACAATCAGAATGTGGAAATAACCCGAGTATCCATCAACAGAAAAATGGATAAACAAAATGTGATACATATTAATATATGCAATGAACTATTATCCACCCTTTGAAAGGAAAGAAATTCTAACATCTGATATAATATGGACAAACACTAAAGACATCATGCTAAGTGAAATACACCACACATAAGAGGACAAATACTGTATGATTCCACGTATATGAGATATCTAGAGTAGTGAAATTCATAGACACAGAGAGTAGAGGTTACCAGGGACAGGGGTAGGAAGAAATGGGAGTTGGTGTTTTTGGGGGGCAGAGTTCAGTTGGGGAAAAGGAAAAGTTCTGGACATGGATGGTTGCAATGTTTGCACAATAATGTTAATGTACTTAATGTCACTGAATTATGTACTTAAAAGTGGTTAAAATGTTCAATTTTATGTTATGGATATTTTACCACAATAAAAAATGTATTTCCAAACTTGGATTCCAAAATAACTATAAAACTATCATCTTTCTTTTACTTTAAATTACACTTAAGGAATATTCCTCCCCTTTCATCACTGAACTTCTTCAGTGCGCCTTTACTATTAAAATTGCAAGGAAGAAAAAAGAACAAGGTAGACACAGAAAGAGGTCTAAGTTAAATCATTATGTGAAAAAGACTGAGTCAATAGTGTTCCATTTATGTTAAGGAAAGAAAGCACATTGTATGTACAAGAGCATAGATTTGAAATGTCTCCAAGAAAATACCCCAAACTGATCACAAAACTTACTTCTAAGGAGGAAAATAAATGGGTAAATGGGAACTTCTGATTTATCTTTATTGTTGAATAATTTAAAAATAGATCCATAAATCACCAAAACCATGGGAGGAAGCCTGGGGTCTCCTGCCCAGTGGGTTTGGCAAGCTAGGCCTAGGACTACCATATCTGACTTTGAAAACATCCTAAAAATGAAAAACAGGGTAATACATGCCCAAGGTATAAGGAAACCAATCAGGCTGCAAATACTATAAATCGCTGTCTATCAAAAACAGAGCATATCTGTGAGAGCATGAGTTTCAGTTTTCAGTGTGGAAAATATGGCCACCACAGTCCTACTCAGAGAGACGGGGAGATAACTGCTCAGCTTTAAGCCAGAAGTATAAAAGTCTAAATACCATGACTCCACATTTGTGTAATGTAGGCAAACTGTTTAACCTCTCCAAGCCTCAGTTTCCTTATCTGTAAAATGGGTATAACAAGCATACAGATTTGGGTGGGGTGGGGAGGTGTGAGGCTTTTAAAATGTTTGCCACACAATAAACATCCAGTAAATACCATTGATATAAAATAATGAAGTCTCATTTCCTTAAAAGGACACCTGGAAATTAGGCCTTTCCAAAACCAAAGCTGAAGCTATTTCTCTCCCTTGCACAGTACCTGGCATTTAGGAGGCATTTAATAAATAGGACCTTGGGCCTTACCAACTGGGTCCATGGTCCTCAAACCTCAGTGGGCATCCAAATGATTTGAGGAATTTGTTAAAAATACAGATTCCCAGAGTTCATCCCGAGAAACTGTGATTCAGTTGGGTTGGAGCGTGGCCCTGAAATCTGTATTTTACCTCCAGTATCATGTAGAGAGGGCATTTAATAAATCCTATTCTGGGATTAATGTTTGAAACAGGTGAGGCAGAGTTCAAACAGCCTCCGCCCCCCTCTCCCCAAAAACGTTCTTTCCCTTCTCTGTTTTCTCTTTCTTCTCAACAAGAAAATGACAGTCCTTTTCTTCTCTCTTCTCTCGAGTTTTGGGAAGTGCAGTTTCTAGAAAGGATGCCCTTGCTATTTCTTGACAAAGTCTCCACAGGACTGTTTTTAAGAGAGAAGGGAGGGGAGGGAAGTGGGGAAGGAAGGAAAACAAGAAAAGACAGCTGCTTAGAAAGGGTGGGAGGCATAGGACTTGGAAGAGTTCGGCATTTAAACTCAAAAGGCTAAAAATCCTTCCTTCAGTATCGCATGTGAGGGGCAGACAGACCTATTCCATCTTCTGGTATAGAAATCCAAAGAGTTTTCCAGTTGGGAGAAATAGCGGAAATGAGAGAGAGAGAAAAAAAAGAAAAAAATGGGCAGGACGAAAGTTGGCTGGGAGCAGGAGGCAACCTGACAACCACAAGACAGAACAACATAACTTGGGTATGAGTTCAGGCAAAGACAAAGGATCCCTTTTTCAGTACCTTTGAAACAAAAAAATATATATACACAAAAATAAAGACTTACCTAATGCTTTTTTTGGTTTCCTGCCGCTCTGCAAATACCAGCTAATGAATTCGTCTGCCCAAGCCAGCCCCTCCAGAGGGAGGCAAACAGTTGCAGGCTCTTAGGCCATATCTGCTAAGTAAACCAGAACTACAATAGGCTAGAAGCTAAACATCTAGTGTGGCCAGGGGCTTCGTAAAGTTAATTAATTGCACCGCATCTGTAGCTGATAAAGCAGGTCTAAAGGGTGGCTATTTTAAAGTCTCGCGGCTTTAGTTGGAAGTTGAAAATGAAAATGGTTGCTTCTCCCAGAGATCTGAGATTCCAGGATCAAATCTTATTAAAACTAGGGCCTCAAATGAAGGGGTGGAGTTGAGCAGAGAAACCTGAGGAGTTGGGGTTGGCCAGATGGGGAAAGAGCTGCCTGTTAAAGCTTTGCTAATGCAGCCATTAGCCTGGATTTTTAATTCAAAAGGCAGTAAAGACATGTGCACCAATTCAATGGTCCTGAATGACCATTTGTCTGGGAATCATTTGTCTGGCTCTAGATCCAGAGGCTGTCCAGCTGTGACACCTCCTGCATCATACCTACGCTCTCCTCTTCCAATGGGTATAATTATTTTTTAAAGTGTTTATTATAGGAAATTTCAAACAAACCTATGACTTTCCTCACCCCAGGTACTTATTACTCAGCCTCAACAATTGCTCACCTCATGGCGAACGTTGTTTCATCTAAACCCTGAGGTTCTCACACTTGAGTGAGCACCAGAATCACGTGGGGGGGGCTTGTTAAAACACAGATAGGTGGGACCTCCCCTCAGTTTCTGATTCTATACTTCTCAGGTGGGACCTGACAATTTGCATGTTCAAGTTCCCAGGTGATGCTAATGCTGCTGCTCAGGCAACCACTCTGGGAACCACTGATCTCTGTGTCCTCTCACTTTTTTTTCCTTCCAGCATTATTATTAAAGCCTATCTCAGGCATCATATCATTTCATCTGAAGTAGCCAGCACTTCAAAAGATACCATTATCACACCTAAAAAATGGTAACTCATTAACATCGTCAAATATCTAGTAAGTGCTTGTGGGGACAGAGCCAGGAGTGCAGTTTCCAGGCTCTCGGCCTCACGTGGAAAGGTACTGGCTCAGGTAGTAAATGGCCATCAACTATGATTGGATGGCCATCAGTTGTGGCTAGTTGGCTGTCAGCTGTAACCAGTGAGCCATTGGCCACTAATATAACTGCCGTGGCTATGCTAGCAGAAAATGAGGGCTAGCAAGAAGACGGTGGCTGAGCTAGCAAGAGCGGATTGCAGTTAGTAAGTGGGGTTGGTTGGCAGAGAGAAGTGGATGGCAGGTTGAAGGTAGTGTGGCTCCTGCTTCCTGTGTCTCCAATCCAGCCGCCAGCGAGACTATAGTGGTATGACTCCCCTATCTATGGCTCCGTGGGTGTTCCTTTTTGGTCTCGCCATATCCTGCGTATTTATGTGGGGAGTGGGACCAGAGACCCCGCATGACACCCTGCATGACAGTGCTCAAATTTCCAAATGCCTCATAAATGTCATAATTTTTTTAAAGTTTGTTTATTTTAATCAGAATCCAAATAAGGTGTACATATTGTGATTGAGTACTATGTCTTTAAGTCCCAGTCTTTTACCCTCCTTCAACCCTTTTATTTCCTTGCAATTAACTTGTTGAAGAAACTTTACTATTGTTTAAGAGGTAGAACAGCATAGTGAGCGGCATACTCTCTGGAGTCAGCTGCACACTTGGCCCCACCACCAGCCTGTGACCTTGTCAAGTGAGTTAACCCCTCTCAGCACAGGGGTACTGGTAAATGTTTGACAACCAGATCTCTAGGGAAAAAAAAACAAATGAAAAAAAAAAAAAAAAACAAGCCCGGATTTGTACATTTGTTAATTTCTGTGGTGTAAATATTCCCACCAGAGTGGATTTCAAACTACCAACACGATGCCACAAAATGGAGACTTGGGAAGACAAGTATGGCAGCGCACAGTATTCCTGCCATACAGACATGACAGACGTCAATAACCTCTGAAGCACAGACACTAGTGAAATTACTGAAGTCATTAGGAAGTGATGAATTTTGAGTATTTATTACCTTTGTTTTCAATATAATTTATTTAATTTTCAGTTTATGTAATCATTTTTAATAATCATGTGATTGCCAAATTCCGGGAAGTTTTACAATCAGCGCTGCGCCCTGCACACAGCTGTCTCTGACTCTCACCTTCCTCCCTGTGAAAGGGGAGGCATAAGAGCCATAATGCTTAGTGGTGAGGATGAAAGATGACCGTGCCTTGGAGCCCACAGTAAAGATTCAGTGAATATTCTCCGTCCATTGAACACCAACGAAAGAGTTCCTCGCTCCCCCAGGCTGGGTAGAGAAAGCAGCCATGTGGGGGCTTGTATCAGATCTCTACACAGAGGGGAGGCCGGTTTCAGAATTCCAGGGGGAGAAACAGCCACCAGGGTGTGAGCTCAGTACCCCTAGGCCCAGGAATTGGCCCTTGGGGCTGGCTGGATTTCCACACAAATTCCAACTGCCCAGAAGAAATGCAACCGGGCCTGCTCCACCCCTCCACTTTACACAGAGGCCACTTAAACTGTTTGTCAAAATCAAGACCCTTCTTTTGAGGTAGATCAGGTTACTGGGCAAGGTGATTATTGTTTCTAATGGTCTGCAAACAAGTTCTCAACTGTTAACCCCTCCAGCCTCTGGGAACACAGGGACAACCGACTAGACAGAGGTCTACTCCTGCACGAGAAAAGCTCCGGGGTTTGAGATGTGCTACAAGAATGAGGCTGGATTTAGGAGGTACCTGTACTACTGAACTTGTTCAACTACTGAACAAGTTGAAGCTCAACTCCAGGCCGAGTGCTCAGCAGCTATGCTCATTCCCCAAAGAGCCTGTGACTCTCCTGGTGGTCTCAGATTCCTAGGAGGCCCTGAGGTTAAGCCAGGGGCTGGAGAATTCATAGGCAGGCCAAACAATGTCCACAGAATAAGTCAATAAAAGAGGCAGGATCAAGTGGCATTAAATCCTTCATGCCTGTCAGACTGAATTCTCAGGCCACCACTTCTCACCTGTGTGAGCTTAGGCACGTTACTTAACCTCTCTGAGCCTGTTTCCTCATCTCTACAACAGGGATAATAAAGGTTTCTACCCTGTAGGGTGGTGGGGCGAATTATAGATCGCGTGCGTAGAGCATTTAATAAAATACTTGGCATATAATGAGTACATGACAAATAGTACTTCCTGTTATTATTTTCATACTATTTTAATGAGTGTAGATAACTGTTGTAGTTAAAATGCAAATCCAATGAAAGACATTACATTTCATTAATAGCTTTTCATTTCCATGTATTTTCTCATTAATAGATATTACAAGTGTCAAAGGGAATGATTTTGGGGTGTTTAGACCTTAAGAAGGGGTCCTCATTCTTGGGGAACCATTGATTTAACCTATGAGAGAGCAGCACTTTCTCCACACACCTCAGTAGGGCTCAAGCCGGTGGAAGTGTTTGGCACCATTGAAATGGAAAAAAGGCAACTGGGGATTAAATAGCGTCACCTTAGATGTCAACAAGAGAGGCAGGAATGAAAAGAAGAAACCGGGGATGACATGGGTGAGAGGGTGTAGCTCCATTAAAAGAAAAACCATTTAGAAAAATATGTCACCAAAACTTTCTTTTACCTTTTAGCGGCATCCACAAAAATCTTTCTGAGCAGGTTAACATGGAAAAACAATTAATATTTAACATGAAAATAGGCCATTATAGACACTCAGAAATGGCCATTTCAGTCTGGTTGCTTATCTCCTGAAGAGCCTTCCCTTAGCTCTATGTGTTATCATGGAGCTGGTTACAGCCGATGGACAGCATGAGCCCATTTATGTGGAAGTACGTACCTAGAAAGAGTCTCTGGAAGGTTATTGCATGAAATAATAAACAGCAGTTAGCACAGCACAGAGATGGGAGATTTGGATGTGGGAAAATAATTTTTGCTTACTCCATTACTTCTGTGTAAAGTTTTGCAACAGTCGTGTATTACATTTTGTCCCCCCGTTTTTAGAATTTAGGTAAAATTACAATATTGAAGTGGACAGATCTTAAGTATACAGATTGATCAGTTCTAACACATGCATACACCTTGTAATCCCCATCCCCATCAAGATATGGAATATTTTCATCACCCCAAAATGTTTCCTTATACCCCTTCCCAGTTAATCGTCTCTTCCCCCCATACGCTTTCCATCCCCATCCTTGTAGCCCCTGCAAATAACACTAATCTGATGTCTCGTTTTGCCTCTTCTAGAACTTCATATAAGCAAAACCATACAGTATATCCTTGTGTCTGGCTTCTTCCATTCAGCATAATGTCTGCAAGATTCATCAATGTTGTCATGTGTATCAGTAATTGTTTTCCTTTTTATTGGTGAGTAATATTCTATTGCATGGACTTACCGCAGATTGCGTAGCCAGCTGTCAATTGACATCTGGGCTGTTTTCAATTATTATGAATAAAAATGGGGGGAAAAATAACGTCTTTTTCGACGACAAATGTTTTCTCTTAGGTAAATATCTAGAAGCGGAATTGCTGGATTAAAATTAACTGTTTTCTGCATTCTGACTTAGGGCTTCATGATCCAATATCAGGATAAAATGGAAGCAAAGAGAATTGGGGGGTGGAGGGGGTGGGGGGAAGAATTAAAGCTGGATGGAGGAGGAGGCAGCATTGTACAGCAGAAGAAGACGTGGAGGGTGATTTGGAAGACCTCAGCCAGCCCAGGCTTCTCCTCAAACTGCTTCTTTGTCTTTGGGTAAATCAGCTCCTCAGGGTCCCAGTTTCTTCACCTGGAAAAGAGGAGCAATGCAGGTACAACTGGTTTTATTGCACTTCGCTCTATTGCACTTCGCAGCTATTGTGCTTTTTACAAATTGAACGTTTGTGGCCACCCTGTATCCAGCAATTCTGTCAGCACCATTTTCTAACAGGCTCCGATGATAACTAGCATTTTTCAGCAATAAAATATGTTCTAATTCATGTATGACCATTGTTTTTGTAGACGTATTGCCATTGCACACTTAATAGACTACAGTATAGTGTAAACATCCCTTCTTTATGTACTGGGAAACTACAAAATTTGTGTGACTCGCTCTAGTGCAATATTTGCTTTCTTGTCATGGTCTGGAACCAAACTGGCACTATCTCTGAGGTATGCCTGTGATGATAAAGAGGTGGGAGGTAAGAGCGGACATTGTCAGGTAGACACACCAAGAATGTGGGTGGGTCATTATCAGATCACTTGCCCTGACTCTGAGGTGGGACCACATGGCCAGCATCTCCATCACTGAGCATTCAGTGAAGGAAAGATGATGCTCACCCTGGCTTTCTGGATGTGCCCAGGGAAGAATGAAAAGGTGTCTAGTCTAGATCCAGAAAATTCGCCCCATGTAGTCTCCAGCTCACCTTTTACCAGGGCTGATTTCCCATCTTTGGAACCTATGCTTCCTTCCTCCACAATCCACCAGGGCAGGGGATCCAGGCCCAGGTTTCACATGCTGATAATGTCTAAATTCGCCCATGGGGTGAAGTAGGGTGCTGGTGGGAGTGGAGCATGTCATGTGAAAGACCAAGGGAGACACAGCGATGCCCTTTAGCGTGCGTAGAGGGGAGCTTTGCTAGTGAGACTTCAGCCCTGGACGGAGAGCAGCACAGCAGAAAGCCAGAGAGGGGACCTGGGTCACCGCTCACTATCCACGGGGCCTCATAGTCAGCCCTGCACAGGTATGGTTGTTGCTGCTGCACGGTCACCTCAGAGAGCTGTGTTTTCACATTGCAGCTCTTCAGATTCCCTGTAAATAATAAGGATCCATTCACTATTGAACAAATGAATGAACCATCCTTCTTGTGGCTTTAAATTGGGGAGAAAAGAGGCTGAGGCAACAGTTTTAAGGCTGCATTGCCCAAGTGACCTAATGCTGCGATCATTATTTCCAGAGCGTTAGATTTTCCTGCTGCCAATTCCAATGTAAGTCTCAAAATGTCTACGTCCCTTCCATGAAACTTTTCCCTTGTTTATAGGCAGGAATATTTTCCCTCTGTGTTCTTGCCTCTGGCAAAATTTTAAACATCATCAGGGCAGAAAAGTACACAGCTCAACATGGGGAGAAAAAGAGAGGAAAATGTGAGCATTATTATTTTACAGAACTCCCCGCCCCTCCAGTAGTGTCTGTGGTTCTGATTACAATAATGTTGCCTGGATCTATTAGCTCTTATTTTACTGAAATGACTTACTCTTGTTTTTCTTTCCTTGCTCCCAAGGCATGGCCTTGGGAGGGAGACGGTTTGGCAGCTGAGAGAAGCGTGGGAGCAGGAGGGAAGCAGAGACTCTGGACTTGAATATAAGGCAAAGGCCTGAATAATAAAGTTGCCACCGCTCCTTTCTATAGCCTACAGCATCCCCTCGGAGTATAATACCCGAGGTGCAACACCACCACTGACTTGTATTTCAAAACATAAAAATGAACATCACCTGGAAAGGCAGCTTAGGCTCTTTAGACTTTAGTCCAGGCTCACCGTGAGCCACAGTAGTTTGGACAAGTCACTTCACATCTGCAGGGAGCCTCCATTTAGAAACACATGTAAAGCAGTGAAGATATTTAGAAGTTACAGTGAGAGGTACTGAGGGCTAAGGTTTAGGGATACGGAGAAAAGCAATTCAAGGAACTCTGCAGTCAGTTATGTCCAGTCTTTTCTAGTCTTCTCTCTCACTATCCTATTTCTTAGTTCCCCAAATGGAACGGACGTCAGACACACACACCAGATTTCACACTGGGCTCCAGGTGTTTACCTGGTCTAGCATGCTCTTCCCTCATTCCTGAAGGGTCAGGTGTTTCCTTGCCAGGACATGGAGTTCCAGGACAAATGGCGTGGATACTGAGTGAGGCAGACCTGAGCTGGAATTCTGGCCCCACTCACTCCTGGGCATATGTGGATTTGGGGGTTTACTTAATCCTACTTCCCCATGTGTAAAATGGGGCCAGTATTAACTTCCTTGGAGCATTCTCGTGAGGACTAAATTAGAGAGCATATATTTAGCATAATGCTAGTACATGATAGGTGCTCAAATAAATATTTGAATGAATAAAGAACAGACTGGTCCACGGGTGTTTGGGGACCCAGGAAGTGTTAGATATGATCAGAAAAAATCTGAGATCATGAGCTCCACAAACTTAGGGACCCCGTCTATCTTGTTTACCTGACACAGTGCCTGGCATATACTTGGCACTTGGTCAATGCTTGTCCAGTGAGTTACTCCACGTAGAAGTTTGGATGGCAAACTAATTTTGTCCTTTTATTCAGCTAGCATCTATTAAGTGCCCATACATGCCAGGCACTAAGGCAGCCGATGGGGGGTGAAGTTAGTTCCTGCCTTCCAGAGGGCTACAGAAAAGCCAGGTTGTAGGATTGAGCTGGTGGTGGAGGGAGGGTTAGCAGGAGGTTTGGATGAACTAGAGAAGAATGAGTGAAGGGGCTGGTGGGTGGGAGCCAGCCGAGAGGCTCGAGCTGTGGCTGCAAGGCTATGGCAGGGCTGTGAGTGTGGCTAAAGTCACTGGTGTGAGAGACAGACCAGGGGCCAGGGGAGAACTCGCAGCAGGTGCAGGGACAGGAAAGATTGCGAGATAAATTCAGGTTTTTATAGTCAGACTTTCTCTCCTCGTACTCGGGCATTGGAGACTGGCAATTGCCACAGTGGTGACAGGTTGTGTGGCCTCCGTCTCATTACAAAAGGACAGCAGGTTTGGTGTCAGAGACACCCCAATGATGGAACTCCAGAATCCTGGGAGCTTGTCTGATCCCTGAAGAGCAGGGATTTTCCCAGTGTCCCCGGGGAGGAGGCAGCACCTTTAATCACCTCTGACACCCCAACCTGGACCCTTAACTAGAAACAGGGGAGACTGGGGCTCAACTTGTCTTCAGACGTGGAGAATAATTTTCCAGTTTAACAAAAAATGCCACAGTCCAAGAGACACCCAAGCCCTGGAGACTTTCTGAGAGAGACAGGAATTGGAATTGGGCCGAGCTCAGAGGCACTTAACTGAACATCAAACCAACACCTTTCACTATACCCACCCAAAGTGTTTCAATTTGGGCCTCCTTAATACGCAGTTAACTCCTTGCACTTTATTCCATATTGTTTCTCTCTCTCAGTGGTAAGAGATTTTTATCTATCCATTCATTTTAACAATTATCCATTTAGATCAAACAAACTGGAGATACAAAGAAAAAACAAACAGAATTCCAGCTCTCTTGCTTGGCAATAGTTATTAAAAAGTTAAATGTCATCACAGCCTTTGACTCAGCAATTCAACTCCCAAGAATTTATTCTAAATATAAACTCCCACAGGTGCCCAGACTTATATGTAAAAGGACAATCCCTGAACTATTTTAAATAACAATTCAAAATTAGGAACAATACCAGTGCCCACCAATAGGAAACTGATAAAATAGATTATTAGAAGTCTAAACAATAGAATACTAGCACTGTCCTGAAAAGGGTTGATCTTTATGGGAAGATAGGAAAGCTCTCCAAGAAAGATTATTCAGTGAAAAAAGCATGTATAGTATACGACTTTTGCTTTTAAGAATGTGTGTAATTATATGTATCCAAAGACTATCCAGATTCTACAGCTAAGCTGTCCAACATGGTAGCCAAGAGCCACGTGTGGCTCCTGAACACGTGAAATGTGGCTAGTCCAAATTGAGAGGTGCTGTAAGTACCAAATTCACAGCAAATTTCAAAGACTCAGTATGAAAACAAGGCTGTAAACTATTGCAATAATGATTTATTTTGATTACATGTTAGACGTGATCTTTTGGCTATATATCGTTAAATAAAACGTGTTAGTGACATTGATTTCACTTTTTGTAAAACTTTTTTTTTTTAGTATGGCTACGAGAAAATGTAAAATTACATATGTGGTTCACATTACATTTCTATTATATTTCTAGAACAGGTGCCAGCCAAAATGGACTACAGCCTGTTTCGTAAAGTGTGATTGGAACACACCCGCACCATTCATTTACGTATTGTCTATGGTTGTTTCCCTGCTTTAAGGACAAAATTGAGTAGTTGTAATGGAGATCACATGGCCGCTAAAGCCAAAAATATTTTCTATCCTGCCCTTTAGAACAAAAAGTCAGTGTGGCCCCAACACCTATTCTAGAAGAATCTATAGATGACCACAGTCTACGATGATTACATTTAGGGGTTGAGATGAAGGCAGATTTTTAAAAAAACTTTTATTAAATGTATTGGGGTGACATTGGTTAGTAAAATTATATAGGTTTTAAGTGTATAATTCTATAATACATCACCTATATATTGCATTGTGTGTTCACCACCCAGAGTCAGTTCTCCTTCCATCACCATATATTTGACCCCTTTTCCCCTCTTCTATCACCTCCCCTCCCCCCGTACCCTCTGTAACCACTAAACTATTGTCTGTGTCTATGACTTTTGCTTATTTGTTTGTCTTGTTCATTTGTTGCTTTCAGTTTTATATCCCATATATGAATGAAGTCATATGGTTTTTGACTTTTTCTGTCTGACTGTCATGCAGGGTCTCAGCTCCCGCTCTGGCGGGTGGACACAGAATATGATGAGGCCAAAAAGGAACGCCAATGGAGCCATAGATAGGGGAGTCATACCATTATATTCTTACTCGCGGCTGGTCATGACACAGGAAGCAGGAGACACATGATCCACAATCTGCCATCCGCTTCTCTACCAACCATCCCCACTTGCTAGCTGCAATCCGCCATCCACTTCTCTGCCAGCCAACCAACCAACCCCCTAGCATAGCCATGGCAGTTATATTAGTGGCCAATGGCTAATTGGTAACAGCTGATGGCCACCCAGCCACAGCGGATGGCCATCTGATTACAGCTGATGACCATCTAATAACTGAGCCAGCACCTTTCCACGTGAGGCCGAGAGCCTGGAAACTGCTCTCTGGGACCCTGTCCCCACACTAATTTATTTCGCTTAGCATAATAATCTCAAGATCCACCTATGTTGTCACAAATGGCAGTATTTCATCTTTTCTTATGGCAGAGTGTATATATATACCACATCTTCTTTATGCAATCATTTATCAAAGGACACTTTGGTTGTTTCCATGTCTTGGCCACCGTGAATAATGCTGCAATGAACCTAGGGGTACATACATCTTTACAGATAAATGTTTTCAGATTTTTTAGGTAGAGAGATTCACACAAGAGAGATTGCTTGGTCGTATCATAATTCTAGTCTTAATTTTTTGAGGAACCTCCATACTGCCCTCCACAGCAGCTGTACCAATTTACATTCCCACCAGCAGTGTACAGTGTATGAGAGTTCCTTTTTCTCCACAGCCTCTCCAACATTTGTTATTATTTTTCTTGTTGATGATAGCCATTCTAACAGGTATGAGGTGGTATCTCATTGTGGTTTCGATTTGCATTTCCCTATAGCTAGTGAAGTTAAGCATTTTCTCATATATCTGTTGGCTGTTTGTTTGTCTTCTTGGGAAGAGTGTCTGTTCAGGTCCTCAAAGGCAGATTTTTTTTGGAGGGGAGGAAGGTAGTAAGAATGTATTATTTTGCCAGCAAGGGAGAAAAACAATTAAAAGAACTTATAAACCTACCTTTAAGGAGCACACATTCTAGTAGAGGGTCAAGCAAGTAAATAATTAAAGGGTCAAGGAAAAGTACAAGGTCACTGATAGATGATTGGAATGTCAGGTAGACAATAACAGTAATAGCCAGTAATTACTGAAGCCCTACTAGGTGTTGGCCACCGTGTGCAAAGTCATGCTTCATATACCTTATTTCTTTTTATCACAATAGCCTCATACTACAGTTGAGGAAATTAAAGCCTAGAGACATAAGTAACTTGCCCAGTAAGACAAGCCCAAACTCTTAGCCACACGAGGTTCTACTGGGGAGTTAGCCAGGAGAAGCAGTCTGTAGAATCAAGGAAGACTTTTACTATCATGCTCTCTGACTCTATTTCCCGCTATGTCCCTAACAAGCATTTTCATCTATTTTCTTATTATAGGCTTGAGTCTGAAGAAGGCACTGTGGGGGCTGTTCTCTGGAATAACTAAATGCCTTTAAGAATTATAAGCATTAACATGCAGGTAAAATACTATGACAATTCAGAAGCAAAAAGTAACTTTTCCATTCTCCACTCTCCTTCCCCACGTCCCCTGTGCCCAGCTGGAGGGTGGCTGCCCAGAACTCATACCTAAAACACATGTAGTATTTTTAGCAGAAGTAGTACATGATGATATTTCAGTAGGTTTGCTTTTATCACTTAACAATAGAGCATAAACCTCTTTACATGATAGCACTCATTACCTACTTAATTTCTAATGGGATTAAAATAACCCACATGTTATTATTTTAGTAACTCCCCTTTTTAATGAAAACATCAATTGAAGTGCTGACTGATACTAGCAAAATGACTTTTAAGAACCACTTTTACCCCTTAGCCTTTGCTTTCAGGAAGTGTGCTTCCGTGTATCATCTCTCTGTGGACACAGCTTCCGGCGAGGGGCAGCTCTGGATGTGTTGGACGACATGTTTCACAGCAGTTTCCAATCTGTAACAGTCTGCAGACAAACAGAGACACAACTGAACGAGGTTGTCTTTGACCCTCATGTACTTGCCCAATCAACAGTGTTATACACCTGTGAGACCCAAAATAATAACTGTCGCAGTAATCAAGACTTATGAGGGAAATGTCAAAGTTGTGTCCAGGCAGAATAGGCTGAGGAATACGCCTTAGTGTCTGCTTCTCTTTTGCCATTTTTCCAGCTACCGACCTAGCTGGGGCCTCTTCACCGCATCCCGGGACTCCTGCTGAGGTCTTCGGGCGTCTCCTAACCTCAGGCCTCCTGTGGTAACCACTTGGTATAGGGTGGCCAGATTACATGCCTCTAATCACTGTGTTGTGCATGTTGCCCCTGGTTCAAATACCTGAACAAAATTCCAGATCTTTATCGTGGCGTCCCAGGTCCTCAGTGCTGCCCCAACCTACCATTCTGCTCTTATCTGCGTTGCTCTCTAAGCTCATCTCTCTGTCTCCAGCCAAAGTGGTCCTCTTTGCCCCCAACTCACCTTGCTCATTCTAGATTATGTTTCTGCTAAGAGAGGCTCCTTCCTGGCAGGCCCTTCCTGCCTGGCTCCCACAATTTTCCAACATCCTCTCAAGCGCTCATGATTTTGAGTCTGCAAGTCAGCGCTGTAATTTCATGGTAACACCCAGAAAATGTAAATCACCTGCCCAAGTTTATAGAGTAATTGGGGGCATGAGGGGATTTGAACTCAGGTTTTCAGTTTCCAGGTCCAGAGCTTGTCCAACAGTGCATTCCCTTATGCTCACTCCCCACAATTTTACATTTGCAAAGTGCTTTTGTTTCTAGTTGCTCATACAATCATCACAATAGTCTCAGAGGGCATGATGTCATCGCAATTGCTGGGGAGCAAACCACCTCAAAATTCAGAAGCTTAAAACAACAATCACTTCCTACTCCAGCTCTGGCATCTGCAGTGCACGTGAAGACCTGCCAATCTCAGCTGGGTTTGATCATGCATCTCTGGGTCAGCTGGACAGTTCTGTTCTGGGCTGGGATGGGCTGGGGCAGCTTCCTTGGGGCAACTCGCCCCACATATCTCTCATTCCCATCCTGAGACCAGTGGGCCAGCCCAGGCGTGCTCTTTTCACAGAAATAGTAAAGATGCAAGAGAGCAAGTCCGGGGATGCAAGCACGCTTCCAAGCCTCTGCTTGTATCACATCTCCTAACATCCTACTGGCCAAAGCAGGCGTCACGGTCAATCTCAGTGGGTCATCTCTTGATCGGAAAAACTGTAAAGTCATATGCAGAGGGTGGTAATCCAGGAAGGGATAAAGACTGGGGGCACTTATGCAATCTACACAGTTTTCAAATATCAAGCCATCCTAGATTGAGCTCATTTTTCTTCTTGCCTCCAAACACAGGCCAGTGCTTTCAAGCATGGTCACTCCTTCACAGAGATACATGGGGTAGCAGGAATGGGCACTGGAGGCCCTTCCATCACTGGTAACTTTAGCACAAGTCTGCACTTTGGCCGCTGCAGCAGGGTAAACAGAATGAGGTGACAAGCCGGCACTGGCTGAAACGTCCCAGCTCTGTATCCAGCTGCCTCCACCCTAACGGCTTCTTAGAATGTGATTCACTGCTCAAGGGAGAGAAAAGTAATTGAGGGTAATTTATATTGGGAAAATTGCTCTGAAAAAAAAAATTAGAGAGTAACAGACCCAACACTCTGGCTTGAAGGGATTGTATACCAAAAGACCAGAAGACTGAACAAAGCAAGTGAAAGGATGTGGGGAACTGGAGGAGTAGATAGACATCAGCGGTGACGAGAGGTAAGGAAGATGTCTAAACACAGGGAAAGAAATGAACACCACGAAACTCCAAAATAATCTTAGAGAAGAAAAATGGAAAAGCAACAAGACTCACATTTTCTGACATTTGTTTTGCTCTCTGGAAGTGCTCACGAAATAAGACTTATATATGCAACACCAAGTTTTCAGTGAAAACTTCTCCAAGAGATTTCTCTCACAGCCGACCCCTTCCGTTGCCAGAATAAATATGCTAGGAGGCTGATCATATATGACATGAAATCCAAACAACTGAACAAACTCAGGGAAACCTGAGAGGAGCCAGTTTCCAACTTGAGATAACTTTCTGACCATCAGTTCTCTATCTGGTTTTGATTAGAAGCTCACTGTACAGAGACTTTTATAATTATACAAATAACAATATTCACATGTGAATATGCCACGAGTGTTAAATAATAATAGTAACATCAATCACCACAAGTTGTTTAGAGGACGTAGGTCAAAGCCCCATCCTGCCCAATGAAGGCCTTACCTAGCCAGTCCTCCCCTGGGGTTTGGGTTTTCTCTAATTTTCTCTCATTCAGCTTGGTAAGGCATCCAAAACTTTCTTTCTTGGCCCATTTTCTCATTTATAAAAGAAGGAAGCAAAACTACAGTGGATCACCAAGGTCCATTCCAGGACACATAAGTAATTCCGTGATTTTCTCTACTACCCTCCCAGCTCATTCCACTGTGCACTGAAAGAATGAAATCAGTGTGGTGTCAATCTTTGTTTAGGTATTGAATAGCAGAAGTTGGTTGGCATAGACATTTAAAATAAAAACCACAATGGAGACACAGCAAGAAGAATCTCTGCAAGTTCAGCTTTGCCAGTTATAAACTGTGTGCTCTTGGACAAGTTACTTCATCACGTTATGCCTAGGTTTCCCCATCTGTAAAATGGGGGAAGTAAGAGATCCTATTGTTATTGGGTGTTGTGAGAATTGAATGAGATATTGAGTGAAGCATTTAGTAAGGGACTTGTACATGGAAGCACTCCATAAGTTTATTATCTGCAAAATGTGATTTTGGCAACCCTCAGGATGGCAGGTTTTCTTTTATTAAGAAGGTGAATACAGGGCCGGCCGGTGGCTCAGGTGGTTGGAGTGCCGTGCTCCTAATGCCCAGGTCACCAGTTCGATTCCCACATGGGCCAGTGAGCTACGCCCTTTATAGCTAAGACAGTGAACAATGGCTCTCCCTGGAGCTGGGCTACTGTGAGCTGCCATGGGCTACCATGTGAAGCTGCTGTGAGTGGCCCACCGACTACTGGCAACCGACTGCCTCAGCTGCGGGGGAGCACAAGGCTCATAACACCAGCATGGGCCAGGGAGCTGTGTCCTACACAACTAGACAGAGAAACAGCAGCTTGAATCGGAGTGGGCGAGGGGTGGGGGTGGGGGTGGGGGTGGGGGTAAGGGGTGGGGGTGGGGGGTATAAGGCAGAAGAAGGGAAAGAAACAGTGAATGCAGAGGAAAGTTGTTTATAAATGAAAGATCTTGTTTGAAAAATTTTTTTTTTCATCCTTGTAGACTTGCTAATGTGAAATAATAAGACTTGCACAGGCAAAGTGGGAGGCAGCCACCAGAATTGAGGCATAAGTGTAGCTTGGGTTTCTTCTTATTTGCTTTCATATTGGTTTACCTGTTATCTATGTTTTTAGTTTAGTTCATCCTACTTCCATTCCTTCAACCAGTAAGACAATGGTTCTCCGTGGTGGCTGCACATTAGAATAATTTGGGGAGTTTAAAAAATCTCTATGCCCAAACTATCTATGCTGTCAGAAGTCAGCATGGTGTTTGGGTGGTGGGGTAAGGTGGGGAGGAGAGACTAGAAGGGAGCATGATGCATGTTTCTGGGGTGCTTGTGACATTCTGATTTTTGGGCTGGGTGGTGGTTACACAGGTACCTTCATTTCAGTTTATAAAAATTCATTGCAATGTATATTTATAGCATGTGCACGTTTCTACATGTATAATATACGTCAAGAAAAAGTTAAACACAGGGCGGCTAGTTAGCTCAGTTGGTTAGAGTGCGGTGCTCTTAACAACAAGGTTGCTGGTTCGAGTCCCACATGGGCCACGATGAGCTGCATCCTCCACAACTAGATTGAAACAACTGCTTGACTTGGAGCTGATGAGTCCTGGAAAAACACACTTAAAATAATAAAAGATTTTTACAAAATGTTAAACACAAATCTCTACGCTGAAATCGCACTGAAAACCAATTAAATCAAGAGGGGCGGGACCCTGGCATCAACATTTTTGTAAAGCTTTCCATGTGATTGCAATGTACAGCCAAGGTTAAAAGCAGCTGCAGAGGTTCTTCTGGCCACAGTGGACCCAGATCTTGAAAGTGGCATTCAAGCCGATTATAGAAAGCCCCTAGGAACGGCCAGGAATCAGTGGGATTGACCTGGGATTTGTTTAGGCAGGTCCCAAGTCCAAAGATCACTAGGCAGGACAGTGAGGGTAAGAGCTCTGGACATGGATAGAAATCTAGGTTCAGTGTCGGGCTCTCTCAGTCACCGGCTGAGATTTTGGGCTAGTTATGTAGGTAACCTCCTAGAAATGCTACTTCCTCCTCCTGGCGTTCATACCTTGACTCCTCCTTATGTCGTTGGGTGAATGTTCCTTCCCATATAACAAGGGCTCCATAAATGAGTGTCGTGTGAGGTGGCATGTGGGGTCTCTGCTCCCGCTCCCCACACAAGAACGCAGGATATGGTGAGGCCAAAAAGGAACACCCACAGAGCCATAGGTAGGGGAGTCATACCACTATAGTCTCACTGGAGGCATCCGCCTCTCTGCAATCCGCGCTTGCTAGCTCAGCCACCATCTTCTTGCTAGCCCCCATTTTTCTGCTAGCGTAGCCACAGCAGTTATATTCGTGGCCAATGGCTCACTGGTTACAGCGAATGGCCAACTAGCCACAGCTGATGGCCATCCAATCACAGTTGATGGCCATTTACTACCTGAGCCAGCACCTGTCTATGTGAGGCCGAGAGCCTGGAAACTGCACGCCTGGCTCTGTCCCCACAATGAGCTATTATTATATGATGTTGCAAATTTGCAAGAATCTCCCCTCCCCATCCCCTGCCACTCCAAAAGCCGTTTTGTCTTTGCCTCTGATTTCCAGCAGAGAGGCTAGGCAGTATTTTTACATTTTCACTGTCATTGCTCCTGACACTCTATTGCACTGAATGGATAAGGAAGTAAGAGGCACTGATTTGAGTTTCACTTGCAATCAATGACTTGTTCGTTGTACATTAATTTGACCCAAGGGCACGTGGATGGGAAACTGGACACCATGTGTCCACCCCCATCTTCAGCATCTGGTGTCCTCTTCAGTGGGGCTTACCTAAGTCATCCTAGTTTTGCATCCCTTAACAGAAAACCATGGTTTCTTTTGTCCATGCTTTCTGCTTACCTCCACCAAGATTCTAAGTATCTTAAAGTCAAAAAATAAATTTTAAAAAGTCTTCCTTACATGCTTCCTGAATCTTTATTTCTACAATTGTGCTTACATTTCCTTCTTCTCTTAATCTTCGAGGATATGAAGAACAATCCTGCTCAACATAACTCCTTCAGATACTTGAATATCATTAATATGCTCTTTCTTTTTCCCCCCTTTTCCTATATTTCAGCATTTCAGAAATTTTGGGTGGTTTTGCTGAATCCTCTTCATTTCCCTATATTCTTTTTATAAATCTGGTTCCTCAAAGCTATAGTTCTCTTGAGCACTCAGTAAGTATTACTGGATAAAGATTTAACAAATTAACTCAATAATACTAATTGAAGCTTGCTACAAAGAAGACTCTGGGCTAGGTAGTGAAAACCATTGGTTCCTGCCTTAAAGGGGCCTCCATTGAGGTAGATTAACAAATAACATTAGCACAAGATGGACTGTCAGATGTTCTGTAATATAGTTACAAACAAGCCAGCCATGGCAGAATGAGATCAAGAAGGTGAATCCTGTAAGTGATTACCAAAGTTACTTTATATAAGAGCTGGGTCTGTAATTGAACAAGGACACCTGGGAAATTGTTGCTCATCTACATTTCCAGAAACAGTTGCAAGTTGTTTTTGTTTTATTCTTCCTTACAAATGTCATTGCCAATTTGAAGTTTCTTATGTTAGAGTCAAGGAACTTTAAATAGTGTGTGTGTGTGTATCTATGTCTATACCTATGTCTATCTATCTATCTACCTCTCTCTCTCTCTCTCTCTCTCTCTCTCTCTCTCTCTCTCTCTCTATATATATATATATATATATATATATATATATATATATATATATATATATATATGTCACACAGGGTGTCATGCGGGGTCTCTGCTCCCGCTCCCCACACAAGAACACAGGATATGGTGAGGCCAAAAAGGAACACCCACGGAGCCACAGGTAGGGAGTCATACCACTATAGTCTCACTGGAGGCTGGATTCACACGACGTGCGACCTGCTGTCTGCTTTTCTGTCAACCGACCGACTCTCTGACTTCCCTTGACTCTTCTCGACTTGACTCCCCAACGTAGCTGCGGCAGTTATATTAGTGGCCAATGGCTCAAGGGTTACAGCTGACAGCTAACTAGCCACAGCTGACGGCCATCTACTACCCGAGCCAGCACCTTTCCACGTGAAGCTGAGAGCCTGGAAACTGCTCTAGGGGCTCTGTCCTCACAATATATATATTTATATATCTCACCATCTTTTAAAAAATAAACCAGAGTTGTTTATCTCTGCTTCTGTGTTAGAAATACTCGATTGAGTGAATAATTTTTTTAGAAAGACTTAAATCCTTTGCTAGCCTCAGAAAAGTCACTTATTTAATAAATCATCAAGGATTAAGGAGCAATGATATATCCAAAAACGAAATCCAGATCTTTCCTTCTCACAAAGTTCAAACTGGTGGAGTCCATGCTGAAAGATGTAAGCAATGGCCTGGTCAGTCAGTACAAGGGCACTGATGGAGAAATGGGAAAGGTTTGGAGATATTTGGTGCTTATGGTTTAAGCTGACCAGGAGCCAGCAGTCACCTTCAAATGCTAAAAGGACCACTCATGATATTTCCCCAGGATTTTTCAAGCTGCTTTCTGAAGTCCAAGATCTCATCAAGGCTTGTTTCCCAGACATTTAAACAACGTTTAGATACAATACCAAAAGCATGATGCATGAAAGAAAAAACCTGATATGCTGAACTTCATTAAAATAAAAAATATCTGCTCTGTGAAAGACAGTGTTGGAGAATAAGACAAGTACAGAGTTGGAGAAAACATTTATAAAACACATATCTGATAAAAGACTTATATCTGAATAGACAAAGAACTCTTGCAACTCAGCAATAAAAAAACAAGCAACTCAATTTAAAAAATGGTCAAAAGATCTAAACAGACACCTCACCAAAGAAGATATACAGATGGCAAATTAACATATAAAAAATGCTACACATCGTATGTCATTATATTGCAAATTAAAACAACAATGTGATACCACTACATACCTATTAGAATGGCCAAATCCAAAACAATAACAACACCAAATGATGGTGAGGCTTAGAGCAACAGGAACTCGCACTCATTGCTGGTGGGGATACAAAATGGCACAGCCACTTTGGAAGACAGTTTGGCAGTTTCTTGCAAAACTAAACATACTCTCACCATACAATCCAGCAGTCACTCTCCTTGGTATTTGCCCTAAGGAGTTGAAAACTTAAATCCACACAAAAACCTACACATGGATGTTCATAGCAGTTTTATTTATAATTGCCAAAACTTGACAGCAACCATGATGTCCTTCAGTGGGTGAGTAGATAAACTCTGATACATCCAGACAATGGGATATCATTCAGTGCTAAAAAGAAATGAGCTATCAAGCCATGAAAAGACATTTAAAAACCATAAAGTACATTTTACTAAGTGAAAGAAGCCAATCTGAAAAGCCTATCTACTGTATGATTCAAACTATATGACATTCTGGAAAGAGGCAAAACTGTGGAGACAGTAAAAAGATCCATGGTCCCAGGGATTGGAGGAGGGAGGGATGAGTAAGTGGAGCACAGACGATTTTTAAGGCATATGATACTATAATGATGGATACCTGTCCTTCTACATCTGTCAAAACCTATAGAATATACAATACTAAGAGTGAAACCCAATGTAAACTATGGACTTTTATTAATAATAAGATATTTATATTGGTTCATCCATTACAACAAATGTACCACATTAATGTAAGATGCTAACAGGGGAAACTGTGAGTGGGACCAGGAAGGGATATGGGAACTCTCTGTACTATCTGCTCAATTTTCTAAAAACCTAAAACTGTTCTGAAAAACAAAGCTTATGAATTAAAAAAAAAAAAAAAAGTGCAACTCGTTGCTTGACCAGTTCATGACGCATTCAAACGGTCAACTGTCCTTGCAGAATGCCTTTGGGCCACAAGCGATGACGCAGCGTCGCCGATACGGGCAGAAGGGTTCTGACGCCAACAAGCCTTCACAGTCATCCCCCAGCTAGAACATGTGTAGGCATGGCGGAAGGGGAACAGCTGTGGCGTTTGTACACGGGGGTCCCTGTATAGCTAGGAACAAGGAGTCACTGAGCACAAGAAGGCAGCCTAGTGAGGGTAGCAGCACTCTGAGAAACACTTGTGACTTGTTTTAATCTCATTTTCACCAAATAAATAACAACCAAATAATGTATCCTATATGATCTTCAGTTTTCCCCCTTGGTACAACTGAGAGTACTATGATAACTGTTGCTGTGAAGCTTTCAAGCCTTCCTTGAAAGCCTTAACAAAAACATCAAAATACTCTTGTATATTATGATGCTGAGCAGGAAACAGATTCCTGTGGTCGTATGTGACAGCAGATATGTTACAAAGGAAGATAGGGGAGGGTTCTTTAGAATACATATCTTCACAAAGCTCTTCTAGGCCCTAGATATACTATTTTATTACTTTCATTGCTGTTATTCTCCTACTTGCCTGAGGCTTTGTCTAAGATTTTATATCCTCCATGAATTATATGGAGCTCAGGGTTTTGTTTTTCTTTTTAAACTTGCAAATACATTCTGTCGAACAGGGCCTTGTCACGCTACTTGTTGCTGTTGCTCGAGTTCGTCAACCCACCAGTGAAAAGCAACCCACCCTCCTAACACATGGTAGCCCTTCAATAGTGGTGATTCTGTAATGAATTTTAAAATCAGCCATGAGAAGCATTTCTCCCACTTGGGGTTGGAAAGTGAAAATTCAGTAAGAGAAAATAGGATGCAGAACTTAAGAAGTGAGTTCGAGTCCACAAAGTTCTAAGAATCACAACTGCTGGAGAAATATTGAGCAGATCAGGAAATAAGTGAAATGAGTCCAGGCTGAGTGAGACTGAGTGCTTTCCCTAAGCCCCGCACATGGTGACTGCTTTTTGCTTCTGCCTGGAAAACAAGCGTTGGGAAGACAATAGGCTAGAGCTTCACTTGACTAGTTCCTACTGCATTACTCACTGGGATAATATTCATTTTCCTCCCCAAGGTGTCCTCTATACAGCAGAAGCTGTCACCTCATCCATTCATTCTCATCACTTGGCATGAAGCTGTGCCAGCACCAGTGTTAGCAGTGCAGCTATGAGAACTGACAGGCTCACGGAAGCAAGACTGAAGGGAGTTCTAGGAATGCACCCCAAACACAAAGGACTCGGGCTGCAAGGACTGTCACTTAACAATTACAGCAGGAATATATTTTTGGTAATTGAAGCCTAGTTTGGATTCTGTTTGGGGGAAAACATAACATTTGTTTTCTTTCTTTTATTTTTTTTTTAAGGAGGATGCAGCTCACAGTGGCCCATGCGGGGATCCAAGCAGCAACCTTGGTATTACCAGCACCACGCTTTAACCAACTGAGCTAACCGGTCACCCCCAACATTTGTTTTCTAAAAACTAGAAGTTTTTTTGTTTTGTTTTGTTTTTAGGGGGAAGTTTTTCTCTCTAGACCTTTAGAGCTACAAGCACTCTTTAGAGTACAAACTACTTCTTCCCATGAATTCACGTAGTAGATGTTTCAAAATGACTGGCAAATACTCGGAATTCATAGAATGTTAAAGGCCAAAGGGCACCACAGGACCCTCTGTGCGAATCATCTCATGCTACAGTGAGGAAAACGAAGCCTGGAGAGGTTAAGCGCTATGCCCAAGGGCACACAGCTGGCTCACAAGATGAGACTTGAAGTCAGACGGTCCATGAACTAGCCAATGGTCTTCCCATGATAGGGAGCTCCGTTCAGCAGCACCACAAGAAGATACCCATTGCCTCTTGCAAGATTTAGAGACTATTATTTTTATAAGCTCGGAACTAAACGTGTGACTAATTAGAATACAGTGCTCCACCACCTTTAAGGCACCAGCTGAAATCCACTGCTCCACGTCCCAGCATGCCTGAGGCCTTCTGGGTGACCAGCTCAAAGAAAGATTATTGTCTCAACTCAGTTCTCTGTGTCTAGGTACCCACAAAATGGAAATCGCTTTACTTGGAGAAGAACAAGAGGACAAGATGAGATGAAAAGGAACCATGTTTAAAATGGATAAAAGGAGGTACTTTTTTCACCACTACACACAATTGACCTGGGCACTCACTGCAGCGGGATATTAAGATCAATGGAGAACATTTGTGTTTTAAAAGATTAGACATTTCGCATGCATATCATCAACAGTGAGACTCAATAGGATGAAAGTAAGATGGATGAAAGTTCTCAAGCTTCAGTGCATAAGTTGATCACCAACTGGGTCAGGTAAAAAGGAAAAAAAGTTTTCCACTGAGTCATCTAAGATTTCACAGGAAGGCAGATTTGGGGATATTCCAGTTATCGCTGCGATGTACCAAACCACTCCAAACTCATGGTGTAAACTAACAGGCATTTTATTATGCTCGTGGATGCTGTGGTTCAGGAATTGGGAGAGGACATAGCAGGGATGGTGTATCTCTGCTTCATACCTGGGACCTCAGCTGGGAAGGCTTGACTGTCTGGGTTGACTTGAGACTGGGGACTGGAATTATCTGGAAACTTTGTTGCTCACATGTCAGACACCTGGCCTGGGATCACTTGAAGACTCACGCAGCCGCGACTATCAACTGGAGCATCTATGTGTAGGTTCCAAGGAGTGTCCCAGTGTTTCATTTCAAGAAAACAAATATTCCAAGAGAACCAGATGGAAGTTTCATGGCCTTTTGTGAACTCTCCGTGTAAGTCCCATAGCATCACGTCCAACATATTTTATTGGTCAAAACCATCACAAGCTTACTGAGATTCAAGGGGAGGGGACTTAGGACCTTCTACCTTCTTTCCCCCCTGGGGAATGGCAAGGTGATGTTGCAGAAGAACACGTGGGACAGGAGACGTTTTTGCAGCCATCTTTGGAAAATACAGTCTCCCACGGAAGGGGTGGGGGATGTGAAATTGCATGAACATACAATCTAGCGGGAAAAAAACTGACATATATATATATATATATATATATATATATATATATATATATATATGAGCAGATGATCACATAATGATAAAATAAATTTCAAGGTAGTTATTTGCCTCTCTTTTAAATGCGTCCATAAGAATTCTTTTTTTTCCTCTTTGATAAGAGTCATCACATTTCAACGTTCTCATTTATTTTCTGTCTTCCCACTAGACTGGACTCTCCATGCATCTAAACCTCCTGTGCCTAAAATATTACCAAACCCGTAATAGGTACTCAATAAATACTTGTTTGAAAGAGTGGATGAGTAAAATGCTGTTACAGAGGAGTGGTGGAAAGGCTGTGGAAGTACAGACAGTAACAAATAACTCATTTTGACAGAAGTGACATTTAAGTGGATCTTGAATGATTTTGAAGCTGACTAACAGTTTTTCTGATAAAAAAGAGGGAATAAATGTTTGTCCTTAAAACTCCTCCAAAGACTTCTATTAGCTAGTTTAAGAGGGCATATCCTCATCTTAAGTATATAGACTGCAGTAGTTATGATGTTTTTGGATATAAGTGACAGAAAACACTGAGTCAACTGGCTTAAAAATAAACAACATGTGTATCTCATCATAAGAAGTCTGGAGGCAGGCAGATCAGGCAGCCTCAATGCCATCTTTCCTCAGTGTCAGCTTAGGTCTTTTATGGTTGCAGGATGGCACCCACAGTGGCAGGCATCACATGCAGACAAAACAATACCCAATAGGAAAGAACATTGTTTCTCCTTTTGAGTAAAATTTTCCCCATAAGCCCCCTGACAGACTTATCTCACATTGGCCCATTTCCTTATTGGCCAGAACGGTGTCCCACACGCATGTGTAACCTAAATACTGATAAGAAAGGGAGCAACCTGACCAGGTGGAGCAGTCCCATGTTACTTCTTAGGACTTGGAGTGAAGCTCCTGACTCTCCTGAAGCACATGGCTGTGCAGAAAATGGTTTATTCCCAAAGAAAACAAAGCAAAACACTGGGGTTCTGTTAGGAAGGAGAGAGGGGTGATGACTCTTGGTAGGTAATCAAGTGTTCACAACATTAAGCTTGAAGATTAGGGTTCTGTTTTTCTGTGGATGAATATCACCTGTCACTTTTGTCTATTCTCTTTTGTGTTTTTTGCTCATTTCCTTTCTCCTTCTGCATTAGTAGGTTAGTTAAATTAATCCAGTATTACATCAATGAAAAAGTGTGATGTGTGGAGTGTGTTCATGAATCTAATTAATTAAAAATACATTGATTAGATAGAGTACACTTTCAGGTGTAAAAACCTTGATTCAGATGCTTCTATTACCCCCTGATAGCCTAGTCATGCCCAGCTGTCTCACTTGTACTGTGCTCTTTCACGGCCTTATGCCTTTTACTTTTCCTGAGTCCTTCCAGGAAGTCCTTCTTGGTTTTTTCACCTGTAGTGGATACTGAAGGTTGCCTCTCCAGGCCTCAATTCTTTTCTTCTAGTAATCTAGTTGAAGAGATTCGAAACATCAAAACTATATTTCCTAGACTCCCTTGCAGCTAGGGTCTGGATCTGAAATAAATTCAGTCAACCAGGTGTACTCCTGTGACATTTGGCAGGCAGATGCAAGGAGAAGGCTTCATACTGTTGCTGTTGCTGCTGGCAAGCAAGGTTTGAGAGGTAATGTTAATAGTTATTCAATGCTGTTGGGCTCAGTGTCCTGTCGCAGTGTCTACTCACTAGTTTCATAAGTGTGGAGAACAGTTGCAGCAGCAACAACATTCTGATTTCTGGAAAATAGCTCCCGTACTTGAACTCAATAGTCCACGGGTAGCCCCCCTGACTTCTGCCCCTCCAGCCTTCCAACAATTTTGTAAGCCCATGTTTGAGTCTCCATATTAAATCTTTCTCTGCTTGAAATACCTAGAATGGTTTCTGTTCCCTGTACTAAACCCTGAGTGATAGATCACCTAACTCACATTCAGCCTTCCAAGAACAGCTTGGGTCTTCCCTGAGCCACCAGGCTGGACTAGGTGCCTCCTCTGCACCCCGAGCATGCCTTGCCTGGGAAGTCCATGCCTCATCATGTTTGTGCCCCTCGCACCAGTGCTTGGGTCACAGCACGTACAGCATTAATATTTACTTCATTGAAGCTTCCTCTGCCAAGATACCAGGGAGGTTCTGAAATCTAGTCTAAGGGACATCCCACCTCATGCCTAGTCTGCAAAGCCTAAAGAACAAGTTGGCTCTAAATTTATACCGGATTCTAGATGAATCCAGAGGCTTCAGCTTTCTCACACTTTAGCACCCCCACACAAGAGGCCACATTAAAATCGAAGATTAACCCTGGTCCCCGGGAAAGGGATGCTAAGGAACAAGGGAAGTTGTTTATCTAAAGATTTACTGTCTGGTGGTTCTCAGGACCCTCTATTGCAGGGACTACAATGAAACCTGCAGTCAATGACAGCTTAGGTTTTGGAGTCAGGAAAACCCAAGTTGGAAGGTATGTAACCTTGGGTAACAAGGTACTTAATTTGTCTGAACCTCAGTTTCTTCATTTATAAAATGGGGAGAATAACATCAACCTTACAGGATTCTTGGGAATAAAAGAGATTATATATGTAACACGCTTGGCACAGTATGTGCACATTGGAAATGCTCCACACCCATCAATTGCTGTTATTATGGTCATCATTGTTGCTAACTATGCTAATACTACAATTCTGTTGCTTTCCATAATTTGTCCTTCACCCCAGACTCCTATGAAATTAGACTAGAATGCACTTCTCCCAAGGTGTTGCATTTTACATACTGATGTGGTTAACCCTTTTGGCAGAAGATCCAGTCAGCTCCAAGTTTGTGGCTGTACTGAGGAAATAATAAAACCATCTATGCCAGTGGCTCTTGACACTATCTGAAAATCAGAATCACCTGGAGAGTTAAAAACTAAACAGCATCAAAAACAAACGAAACCAAAAAATAGTGTCTGGGGCCCTCAATCAGAGATTCTGATTTAATAGGGCCCAAGCATCAGTGTTTCTTGAAGCTCCCTGGGTGACTGTGATGAGCAGCTGAGAACCGCTGCTCAGTGTGGGAAAGATGAGTACTTCCATTACCTCTGGGGGAAAAGAAAGAAGCTTTTACTTTTCTATAATCTCCACCACAGTCGGGGAGGGGAGAGGACTAAAGATTATAGCTGAATTATTCCACTTCTGATGTGAACAAGACATTCTCATTATAAACCTGGACAAATGACTCATCATGTTAATCCTCTAGTTAATGTCTTGATTTCTTGGCTAGAGGTGTCTGATCTGATGAGGAGTAATCAGAAATGCTCTAGGACACGTAAGGAGCTAGTCTGGAAATACCTGTGAGGAGTTCACGCTGGCTCGTGGGTGTCTAGCCTGTGCCAGCACTGGGCATGCTCACAGGCTGGCTGTTGATGTCAGGTATATGCACTTTGATCCAGGGCAAGTGAAATGATCCCCGCTATGGCATCAAAGTGAGCTAATATGAAAACACTTGGGACAGTGGTGACAGCTAGGAGTGTACTCAGGCATAAGGTACATCTAAAAAAATGACTTTTTTTTTTCATTATTAAAGTGATATACAAAAGGAAATATACAAGAGTGGGAAAACAGAAAAATAGAATGAACCATAGTAGACACTAATTATAATAACTAAGAGCTATATAGACTTACCAGGTGCTAGGCATGGCTCTAAGCCCTTTCCCATATAAATTCATTGACCCCTCACTACAACTCTCTGAGGAAGAAAACTATTTTGTAATTCCATTTTATAGACAAGGAAAGAGGACCTGGAGCGCTTAGGCGACTTGTTAGGTGGTTAGCTAGTAAAGGCAGAGCCAAGATTGGGGCTCATGCTGCATTTAACAGGATATAGTCAACCTCAGATATAGCTCCTAAGGTAAGTTGTATTCAAGGTTTCAATGCCAGTTGCTAGAGTTTTAAAAGTTAATCTTATTTGTCATTCATTCATCCATTTATTTTACGACTATTTATCAAAGGCATTTATGTGCAGCATACTGTTTCAGGGTTGATTATCAAGGTATCGAAGGGGATACAAAGACTACTGTCCATTCATTTCTATTATAGCACTGAGCTCTCAAGGGTCTCAACAGAATAATATATATATATATATATATATATATATATATATATATATATATATATATAATCAATATAAGCCTAGTAAGATTAAAGATGCTGTAACTATTCACCGATGACAGAAAACAAAACCAATACTTCAAAACTTTTGAAATGTCACACACTTACTAATGGTTAGCATTATTGTCTGTATTTTCATGAGTTAATAAACACACCTTAAACAATAATTGAAGTTGAATTTCATGAACTTGGCTTTGTAGAAACATGTTTAATATAGCAGTAGTGTCTTCAACTCAGAAATTTGGTGTTTATTGGATGGATGGATGGATGGACGGATGGATGGATGGAAGGCTATATGAGTAAATTGGTAGACTAGGATGTATGGCAATGTTCTAGGTGCTTAAAAATATATCTTACAAATAATTTAATGTATTCTAGTTTGTTGAATAAATAAATTATGACTCAGGAGAAATGTTGATTTCTATTCTTTGCAATGTCTAAATAAGTAACTAAATAAGCAAGTCACTAAGGTGCCAGTTTTATCTGACTGTTGTGAGTATTAAATGAATTAATGTAAATGAATTATTTAGCACCCTGCCTAATACATGTTACACCGTCAGCGTATTTTAAACTGCCTTTAAATTGAAGTTATATATGTACAAAAAGCAAAGATGCAAATGACACAAAAAGCTATGCGATGCAAAATAAGTCCCTTTTGGCAAAGTTTTCTGCTGTTATTATGACTATTATTAGAGATCTCCAAGCAAAAGTAACATTTCCTATTGATTAAGAAGAGAGAGGTTTACAGGCCAGTAGATAACATTGTTTGAGTCAGAACCAAGTGAAATAACACAAGCATTCTGGCTAAATTCCAGCAGGAGTAATTAACATTCTCCAACTTCAAATAATTTTTATTATTAGCCAACACTTGTCCATCCCCAGTAATATACATGTTGTATGAAGGGCACAGAATGAGACAGCTCTCCCCTGGCATGTTCACAGTCTGCACATACTTTCCACTGAGGGTTTTCCTTTCTTTTTGACTGCTATTCCATAGTTTTTCAACTCCCACTACTTTCAACTCTGGGAAGTTTGCCCACCCAGAGTGCCAAGTATTTCCAAAAAACAAAAGAGATAAAATATGAACACCTGTAGAAGTCCAGGGAATGAAAGATTTAGTGTACATTTAAAACATATTTATTGTTTTGATTTTTGTGAGGCTATTGATATTTACTTTAACTTTTAACCCTGAGGCTCGGATTCATACTCATATTCTTCATTTTCCCACAAAGCCTTTTTGATAAGGGGAAAGGACAGGGCGATTTGCCATTTAGCGTCGCAATCTGTACAAATGGGATCTAGGACACAAGAACAACCGCGGCCTATCTCACCCCTTTAGTCCAGTCCTGCGTCCTGCACGTCCCCTGACCCTCCAGCCTTTTTTTCACCTCCTTCCCAGAAGGAAGAGATGGGGAAGCGGGAAACAATTCAAACCCTTTTTGTAAGCGTGTGAATTAATTTCAAGTATGCTAAACATCTCAGTCTTCCCATTTAATTAGAACACGTAGAAAAAAGGCATTTTTAGGACATTTAAAACCTGCAGCATAAAAACCCATCTGGAGATCGCCACTGTGTGTCCCTGCAGTCCAGGCGCCCAGCAGGTCCTCCCTGCGGGCGGCGGCTGCTCCCTGTGCGCCCCGCCCCCCGCGGCGAGCGGGTGGGCGCGTAAGCTGCCAGCAGCTCCCAGGGGGTCCCGCGCCCTTCCCATTACAGAGCCGAGAGCCAGCGTCCCTTCTCTCTACCTGGAACTGCCTGGGATTTTAAATCTCGACTGATAAAGGAGTAAACATCTCGAGTCTTCCAAAGAGAAAGAAAATCTTTCTTGTCACAACCGTAAGATTTTGTTACGAAATGCAAAAGTAAAGGTTAAAGCCTGGGAGATACCTGTTGTATATGGTGGGAGTGGTTAAAATTGTGGATGCCTCGGCACAACTACCTGGGATCGAATCCCGGGTTTGCCATTTGAGCGACTACTATGTGCCAGGTGCTCCGAATACCGCAGGAGGACAAGATCGTCTGGGCTGCGGTTTCTTGGAGAACTATTAACCCGGTTACCTTGCTCAAGTTTCTAAACCTGTGTCTTCACTTGTAAGAAACAGAACTGTTGCAAGGATCTGAGATCTTGTATTAAAATGTAAACGATTAATGCTCTGTTCCGCACACAGTAGGGGCTCTGTAAGCATTCGCCCTTCTCTCGACGTGAGCTCACCTGGTATGAATGAGGACAGCACAAGGGGAGACAGGTGCCACGGTTAAGGAAGATTCTTTGAGCAGTTCTTTTAAACAAGCGCTGGACTCTGTAAGGATTCTTAGCTGCAGATTGAACTGGTAGCGGCCCTAAGAGAAAAGGTTCATAAGCTAGAACATTACAGGAAAGTGAGCCCCGTACCCGTGGGCGCCAGCAGGGAACTCTTTGGGACTTCTAGCTAGGGTTTCCCGCCCCCCGTCTCAAGAAGGCGTGATTAGCATTCGCTCCGCCCCCGTTACTTCCCGGTCTTCGATTGGCCGGCATTCCTCGGCTGCCCGCTCCGGGCGGGGCCGGAGAGCGCCGAGAGTAGAGGCCAACCTCGCGGGGCAGTGGGCGGGGACGCGCGGAGGGCGTGGCGGGGCATCCCACCAACCGAGCCCCAGCGCGAGGGGGCGGGGCCTGGGCGGGGCCTCCCGGAGGGCTTTAGAAGCAGGTGACCAGGCGGGGCAGGAGAGGCCAGTCAGCCCGCGGCCGTGACTCTGCCGCGGTCGCCACCGCCGCCGCCGAGCGCCGTTCAGTGCCAGACAGAGGTGGGCGAAAGGGTTGCGAGTGCGCGGGGGAGGAGCCGAGCCTAGCGCGTCCCAGGAGCGCCACCACCGCCACCAGGAGTCCGCTGGAGCTAGGAGCCCCCTGCAGGGGAGGAGGCGAGCGGCGGGCAGGACGCGGCGGCTGGCGCGCACCATGCAGTCCCCGCGGGGCCGGCGCCGGCTGTTCACAGTGCTGTGAGGCGGCGGGGTCCCCCCCGCCGCCGCCGCACACCGCCTTCCTCTCGCTAGGTGCTGCAGGAGCGCTAGCCCTTCGTCCGGCTCCCGGACCCTGGTGTAACGCACGGCCTGCCCCTGCTCTGCCCCGCCCGTATCATGCGGGGGGGCCCGGAGGAGGAGAGGGAGAGTGACCGGCGTGCGGCGACTGCGTTCAGGGGGCGACCCCCTCTCTGAGACGCCCCCACCTGCTGCCATGTGCCGCCGCCTCGGATACCCAGCCTATCGCCAAACTTTCCCGGTGCCAGCTTGGCTCTGAGTCGCGTTTCTGAGCAGAGTGTCCCAGGGACGTAGGACCCAGGCTGGCTGCGGACTGTTTCTTTCGGGATCCTCGGAGGTGAGAGCCCGCGCCTTCCCTTCTCCCGATTCTTCTCTCTGGCTCTCTGCCCTTTTTTGGGGGGGTGGAGGTGAGAGGTGGGGGGTTGGCTGAGCGCTCTGACCCCGGGGTCCAGCCTGGAGGGCCGAACCGAAAGGGAGGCGGGGGCGGGGCGGAGAGTCAGTAGTTTGGTTTCAGGAGGTGGAGGGTAGAGAGGTTAATCTACAAATTTGGAGACCGCTTGCTGGGACTAAGCCGTTGCCGCCCCTCTGATTGGGAGTGGTTACAATTTTTCTTCTCCCCCACCTTCTTGTTTAAAGAGTACTTTCCCTGGAATCCGAGTCCTACTGCTCCTCAGTCCTATCCGGCAAAGAGCTGAGCGCTGCCTGCGGAGGGAGGCAGCGCCTTCCCGAAACAGTTTATCTTTGGGCGGATTTCTGGAAGAGAAAAAGAAACCAACAGGTTGCCAGCCCCAGCGCCACATACAAGTCGGCGGAGAGGGAAGCCCCGGCCCCGTTTTCCCCTGCCTGCGTTGGCCCCGCGCGGGCTGCGGGAGGCAAGGGGAGGGAGGGGGCTATGGCTCGGCCTGACCCGTCCGCGCCGCCCTCGCTGCTGCTGCTACTCCTGGCGCAGCTGGCAGGCCGGGCGGCGGCAGCCTCCAAGGCCCCGGTGTGCCAGGAAATCACGGTACCCATGTGCCGCGGCATCGGCTACAACCTGACGCACATGCCCAACCAGTTCAACCACGACACGCAGGACGAGGCGGGCCTGGAGGTGCACCAGTTCTGGCCGCTGGTGGAGATCCACTGCTCTCCAGACCTGCGCTTCTTCCTGTGCTCAATGTACACGCCCATCTGCTTGCCCGACTATCACAAACCTCTGCCCCCCTGCCGCTCAGTGTGCGAGCGCGCCAAGGCCGGCTGCTCCCCGCTCATGCGCCAGTACGGCTTTGCCTGGCCCGAGCGCATGAGCTGCGACCGCCTCCCGGTGCTGGGCCGCGACGCCGAAGTCCTGTGCATGGATTACAACCGCAGCGAGGCCACCACGGCGCCCCCACGGCCCTTCCCTAACAAGCCCACCCTCCCTAACCCTCCAGGAGCCTCGTCCTTGGGGGGCGAGTGCGCTGCCGGGGGCCCATCCGTGTGCAAGTGCCGGGAACCCTTCGTGCCTATCCTGAAGGAGTCGCACCCGCTCTACAACAAGGTGCGGACAGGCCAGGTACCCAACTGCGCGGTTCCCTGCTACCAGCCCTCCTTCAGCCCAGACGAGCGCACGTTCGCCACCTTTTGGATCGGCCTGTGGTCTGTGCTGTGCTTCATCTCCACCTCCACCACGGTCGCCACCTTCCTAATAGACATGGAACGCTTCCGCTACCCTGAGCGCCCCATCATCTTCCTTTCAGCCTGCTACTTGTGCGTGTCACTGGGCTTCCTGGTTCGCCTGGTCGTGGGCCATGCCAGCGTCGCCTGCAGCCGCGAGCACAGCCACATTCACTACGAGACGACAGGCCCAGCGCTGTGCACTGTTGTCTTCCTGCTGGTCTACTTCTTCGGCATGGCCAGCTCCATCTGGTGGGTCATCCTGTCGCTCACTTGGTTCTTGGCGGCTGGCATGAAGTGGGGCAACGAGGCCATCGCGGGCTATGCACAGTACTTCCACTTGGCCGCGTGGCTCATCCCCAGTGTCAAGTCTATCACTGCACTGGCACTGAGCTCCGTGGACGGGGACCCGGTGGCTGGCATCTGCTACGTAGGCAACCAGAACCTGAACTCCCTGCGTGGCTTCGTGCTGGGCCCTCTGGTGCTCTACCTGCTGGTGGGCACGCTCTTCCTCCTGGCGGGCTTCGTGTCACTCTTCCGCATCCGCAGTGTCATCAAGCAGGGTGGCACCAAGACAGACAAGCTGGAGAAACTCATGATCCGCATCGGCATCTTCACGCTGCTCTACACAGTGCCGGCCAGCATCGTGGTGGCCTGCTACCTGTACGAGCAGCACTATCGCGAGAGCTGGGAGGCTGCGCTCACCTGCGCGTGCCCGGGCTCCGACGCCGGCCAACCGCGCGCCAAGCCCGAGTACTGGGTGCTCATGCTCAAGTACTTCATGTGCCTCGTGGTGGGCATCACGTCGGGCGTCTGGATTTGGTCCGGCAAGACTGTGGAGTCGTGGCGGCGCTTCACTAGCCGCTGCTGCTGCCGCCGCCGGCGACGGGGCCACAAGAGCGGCGGCGCCACGGCCGCTGGGGACTATGCCGAGGCGAGCGCAGCGCTCACCGGCAGGACTGGGCCGCCGGGCCCTGCCGCAGCTACCTACCACAAGCAGGTGTCCCTGTCACACGTGTAGGAGGCCCCGGGGCGAGGGAGGGGGGTTGTTTTGTTTGGTAGCTTTGCCAAGGTCACTTCCGTTTACCTTCACGGTGCTGATGCCCCCTCCTGGGGCTACTTGGAGAGGGGAAAAGGGCCCTTTCAAGGGAGTAGCTGTCCCAGGACTTCTCAAAGGGGCTCAGCTCACCTGTGTTGTTTTGTGTTTCTTACTGCCTTCTTTAGGGGAACCTTGTTTTTAATTTATATGTATTTTTTCTTAATTTTTAACTTTGTTGCATTTTGGCAACAAAATTTCCTTTGCTTTGGGGGCTTTACAATCCTAAGGTTGGCATTATAATGAAGTTCCACTTGGTTCAGGTTTCTTTGAACTGTGTGTTCTGAATTGGAAAATATATTTCCTATACTTGTGTCTTTTAAAAAAAAAATGTGAACAGTGAAAGTTTGGATTGCTATGACTGGGAAGTTGATAGGTGTGCTTTTTCAGTTTGTTTCTCTTTCCACTGCTTCAGGTGTCCCAGATGATTTTCCCTGCTTATAGTCCTACCTGAGGGGAAACTTCAAGTCACACCGAGGGGGGAGCTTGAAATGTGGGTAGGACCTCCGGAAAGTGACAAGGTTAGGGAGTGTTGAAGATTTTGTGTCCCTTGTTTCTTTAGCGAGCTTGTTTTCTTTCTGTAGTACATACTTTTAATCATCCTCATTCTTAACAGCACCAGCATTTTGAATGCGTTAGAGTTAGCGTTATAGTGTCCGGTATAAACATTTGGAGTAGTGAGGACCTGAGGGATGGCAATTGGTTAAGCTTGAATTCTGGACGGATAAGATTGCAGCTCTGTGCCAGAGGAGTGGGTGGTACTTAACAGGCTTCAGTGATCCCGGTTGTTCTTTTTAACAAAACAACTTGTGTTATAATTTTGGTAAAAGTAAACCCACTCCTCTCTTCTGGACGTACTTAGTGATAGTTGCTAAAGGGGGCTGCTTTGTAGATTTAAGGACTAACATGGATATACCTCCAGTAATTAAGTAAATTTCCAACATTTACCCGCTCCACCCCCATCCCACCTCCTTTATCATGTTAAACAGTCTTTTTGCTTTTCTTATTCCTCCTCTCCTGGAGAGCTGTGATTAGAAACCACACCCATCCTTGAATGAGGTGCTTGAACTGGGGGAGGAAGGCTGGCTACCTGTGAACAAACATTGGCAGCAATGAGAGAAAATAAATGTCCCTGGACTTTGGACTAGTGTATAGCCAGATATTCCAAAAGCAGCAAGACATTGCTCCCTGCAGTCTCTGAAAACATAAATGAGACCCATAACACACGTGCATAAGCTTTTAAAATATGGATCAGTTAACTGCTATAGGAGGAAATCTGTTTCCACCTCCCCCACCTCAGTATATTTTTCTTTTCCTTATTCTGAGAAAGCTTATGTATTGATGAGCATACACACACTTTGCTGTTAGAAAATTCTTTTTGCTTTCCTAATCTGCTTAACTATTCCTTCATTTATATATGAAAGCCTACATATTGAGAAATACACATGCACCCACGCAGACATACGCGCGCGCGCACGTGCGCGCGCGCGCGCACACACACACACACACACACACACACACACACAGGTTTCTTTACTATTAGAAAATTATGTTTGCTTTCCTAATCTGTTTAACCATTCATTCATGAAGAGTGTGAGGCCATTACGGAAGAAGGGGGTGACAGTACTATGGCCAGCAAAATACCAATGACCAGGGTTGAGTGGGGACTAAATTTAGGAAGCCAAAATGGGAAAAGCAATTAAAATTTGAGAATGCCTTCCTAGGAAAATGCCTAGGCATTTGTGCTTCATTTATACCAAAGTTGGAAAAATAAGATTTAAGCCCAGGTCAGTTTTCACTTCATAGATATTAAGTAAGTAAATGCACAGTTCCCATAGGGAATTTAAACACTGCTGTGGGGAGAAGCTTGCTATTATAGTTTTAAGGACTCTCAAAAACTGTTCACAGTTATAAAAATGCACTGCTTTTATCCTCTGAATCAAAATTAAAATTTCAGTGGAGTCGACAAAACCTACTAGTACATGTGGCCTAGCGAACTCTTTTCATGTACGATTCCTATGCTTATTCAGAAGCTGCTTCTTAGAACCTTGAAATAGTTCCCGTCTGAGGGCCACTCAGATTCTGTTTTTCAAATGAGGATCTTTACTGATCACCTTGACCTCTTCCCTCGTTTAGTATATCTTCCCAGAACACCTAGATTGTTCTGCTGCCTTCTGTCATTGTGCCTGATATGGATTGCCCCCCTTCCATCTTTTTCTTGGTGGAGGAATCTAGAAATGGTACAGTATATCTAAAAGTTGTGGGATGAGTGGATGAAAGTGATTGAAGTCTTCATTAAAAAATATTTTTTTCATTTTGGCAACATGTCAAAGCTACAAAGAACAACCAATTTACCTTAAAAAATAAGATAGTTAAAGTATAACCAAGCCAAGGAGAGGCAATATAGGTGATGCTTTTTGGGTCTACTTTTAGAACTGCCTCTTTGTTTTCAGTCTCTGTTCTCACCCTGCTCTCCCTCCCCCTTCCCTCAAAGATAAAGCCCACCTGCTTCCCTAGGCTAACTAATATTCACCACCCCACCCCCTACCCAGGGTAGAGAAGCTGCAGCTATTTATGGTCACCCCCTATTTCCATCCCACACACTATTTTCCCCACTGATTTGCATTTTTATTATGCAAACAATACATACACATGAAAACAATGATAAAATTAAAGGTTGTGGGGTGATTTAGCAACTTTTTCACAGCCAGCTTTGTGAAGTTGGAGAGGATTTAGGGCTCAGTTTCGTCTCAAATGTGCAGCCTCCAGGCTGGTCCTTTCACAGTTCGATTTTAAGCAATGTCTTCATAGATTAGGGGGTGAGTCTAAGTGAACTAATGTGACTTCTCAGTGAATCAGTTGACATGACCGTAGGAAGACTTTTTAATTTATATTATTGCCCTCCTCACATTTTGACATTGTCTAAATTGGCTGAAAATAATTTTTCTTGGTGCCTTATTGGTTTATCCTTGCAAACCTTCATCGTATTTTCACATGATGAGCCTGTATGTGTGTGTTGTCTGTAACTGTGTTCACGTACAGGCTTAAATAATGTGCCGACAGCACTGTTTCCAAGTCCGTATTCATTAGGCTGTTTCCTCCTGGGCCAGGGCTGCACTAATCCTGACACCGGCTGCCAGGAGCAAACCTCATGGATCCCACACCAAACCTTAATAACAGCATCTGTGACCTGCACTCTCCAGTACAGAATGGGACCCCCAGAGCTAGGAAATGTAGTTGTATATTTTAATGAACTGCTACCCCTGCTAAAGAGGCTTCTTTCCCTTTTGTGCACTATAGAAAGACCAAGGGGGTTGGAGGGACAAAGCTTTGAATAACTGCTTTCTCACATCGACTGTGGCAAACAGGACCGAGCACATCACAAATCTGGGCAGGGGTGAGGGACAGTGGCTGAGAATGGCCTGTTCCCTCTGCAGGCCCTTTCTTGCCTCCAAAGTCCAATCCAGTGACCCTGGGAAAGAAGTACGCCTGAATTGGGGAGGGTGGTTCTGAAAGAAAAAGCTACCAAGACATGAAAGCAGGGTGAGGGGTAGGCAGGATGTAAGTCACTAAGTAACCTGACTTAGAACTCTCAAAGCTTCTAGCAGCTTGGTGACAATTACAGGTTTTATTTCAGCCAGGATACTGTCTATGGTGTATCATTTTAAGACAATATTACTTCATGTTGTTACAAACTGTATGTGTAGTGTGTATGTGTTGTGGATATGTATATACATAATATATATATTATATATATGAGATTTAGTGACTTGATACGGGTTTGGTGCAGGTGAATTGATTACTGAGCCAAATGAGGCACATACCGAGTCAGGAGTTTGAATCCAGGGCATTCAGAACTTTGTATGATTTCCATATATGTATAGTGCCTGTCCCATGCAGTAGCTTCTCTGTCCTGTCAAACCCAGAACTCACAGATCTGAGCCAGCGATATTTTATTTGTAGACAATCAACTTGAATCTATAAATTATTACTGGCAGATGATTATAATTCTGAATCCATAGCACTAACAAATGGAAGCCCAGAGCATCTTGAGAAGTCTTTTGTTTTGTTTTGTTCCTGGAAGTCACTAGAACCAGGTGTATGTGGTTATAGTTAGTCTCACAGCCCTTAATTTGCTGACCTTATTTCAGAAAAATTTTGTATGTATTATATTTGTGGGAAGGTGAAATAATGGTTTGAGATTTTTATCAAATATGGAGAGTAGTTATTTATGAAAAACAAAGAAATGTCTATTTTTGTTTCTTTGTTACCAATTAATGTAGATAAATTTTAAAGTGCATTAAAGCAAGGTAAAGAAAATAAAAAGATGCTGTACAACTCTTTTTCTCCTCATGCTTTTATGGAGACACTGCTTTCTGAGAGTATCTGAGGAGATACGTGGATTCTAACTTCATAATCAGATTCTCAGATGTACTTAAAATGTAAATTGTAATGTTTTCATTAATAAGAAAATCAAGCAAAATTGCAATCATCAGAAACAGATGAAAACTTGTTTTACTTGAATATACTTCATAGGTTTCTCCCGCTGATCCTGTTACTGTTTCATGATTCACTTGAAGAAATGAAGGGTAATACACGTAAGAACAGAGACATAGCCTGAGACTGCGTTCTGTTTTATCAACTCTCCGTCTAAACTCTGTACTGAACCTATCTGAGTAGATGTTGGTGCTATTCTTCTGTGTGTCTAGTTGGGGATTAGGAACTCCCAAAACTGTTTATCATTCACCAGTTAAATCCACAACTTGATATTAAGCTGTAAGTACAAGTCCAGGAGTCCAGATAAGAGGCTATAAATTGATTTAGAGTTGGCACCTCCCTGATAATCTGGACAGAGGATTAGTAAACCTGAGATACTATTGTCACAGTTTCCTCCTGGCAAAATGCAGATTAGTGACCAGTCTACCAGCCGTGACATCATGTGAATGCCTGGTATGCGGTGTTCTCCAGCAGTGCTCTGAGGCATAAGTATGTGGGAGAAGATAGGTAAGTAGGAGCTTACAATGTTGTTTGGGGAAGATAAGACAAATCCAGTAGTAGGTGAATTACAATATGACATGATGTAATTTAATGTCAGAGTGAGTGCTAGGAACATGATTAGATTGCTTCGTAAGTTAGGGCAGTTGGGAGAACAGAGTATTCTAGTTAAGCTGGATCCTGACGGAAGAGTGTCTCTGTACCTTAACCTACACAGAACTCTCTACTTGGCCTGTCTTCCCAGGGCTTTCTTATTGCTCATTTCCCCCCAGTGGAAAAGGGAGGAAAGGGCACGGACATAGCTGGAGCAAAAGGACTGTTGGGATGGAGAAGGTGGGAGAAATAGGTGGGCCCAGAGTATTATTGGTAATAGTGGTCCTTCTAGTGATTTAATTACAGAGCTCTTTAGTTTGTCACAGATGGAAACATGATTGAGAGGCAGTGGTTTTATGAGCGTAGACTTGGGCTATAGACTGACTAGGGGTTCAAATCCCAGCTCCACCATTTAAGGGCTGTGCGATCCTGTACCCATTACTTAACCTGTTAGTGCTTGTTTTCTCATCTGTGAAAGGGGGATAATAGCAGTACTGACAGCTTCGGGTTCAGAGGATCTAAAGGATTACATCAGGCTAAGGCAGGTTTAAGGTAAATAAAGCATGGAGGAAGCAGCTGTTCAGGCATGGTCTGGAAAAGGAACGGAGAGACTAGATTTTCAAGTTTTGAGTCTGCGTAACAATCATTTGGGGCTGTTAATGTAGATTCCTAGGCTTCAGCTCCAGGAATTGAGGTTCAGTAGGTCTGGGGTCTAAGAAACTGCTGCTTGCTATTTTTTTTTTAGGTTTACAGAAAAGTTGCAAAAATAATGCAGAGTTCCTGTATACCCCTTCCTTACTCATTTTTCCTTAATGTTAACATATTGTCGTAGTGTATTTGTCAAAACTAGCAAGTCAACCTTGGTACGTGACTATTAACTCCTGACTTCACTTGGATTTCAGATTTCCCGCTACTGTTCTTTATCTGTTCCAGGATCCAGTCCAGGATTCTCCATTCCATTTAGAGACACTTCATTTTTCGTGGGCATTTTCAGGTGATGAGAGGCAGATGGTCTGGGGACATCTTTACAAACACTAGGATGTGTAAAGGACCGAGCAAAGTCAAATTGCTGCATCCCATCGGGGAGATGAATGCAGTTGAGTCAGAAGGGAGTAAGGTGGTGGAGGTGTTGGACAGAGGTGGCTGATTTTAGAGTTGGGATAGAATCCTGTCCATGAGATGAGAGCGGTTACCTTTAGAAGCAAGACATCTATTCCTAAGGTGAGACGGAATGATTCTGGAGTTTGCAATGTGGGGGTGCTGCCTAGACTGAGATCCATCTCGGGTCGTGGGCAGGTCAGGGGAGTCAGCAAGTGCAATAAGTTGGGAATAGCTGCTTTGGGAAACACTACAGGGCTCAGAGGGGATGAAGGGGGATTATACGGAGCTGATTAACCTGTGAGCCATGTGAAACCTGTTATTTCCTGGAACTTGGGATAATGCTTTGGAAATGGATCGTAACAGTCCCCAACATCGGCGTTGCCCCATTGCACACTAGCAGAAGGTGAAGGCTGAAGTGACTGTGAGGGAGAGCCCGAAACAGCATGGGAGGTGGACCACACACTGAAGCTCTGCCCTTGGAAGAGTCATCTCCCATACTGAGGTGATAAAGGGGCCACCATCTGGGGGGTTAAAAGTAAATGTTAGTAGAACTGAGAAGGGTAGGATGAACTAATCGATGTTTTAAGAAAATACTAGCAGAATCATGAGGTCTTGAAGTAAATACTATTGATATCTTCTTGAGGACCTTAGGTTCTGATGCTGACCACTGGATTGCTCTAAGCATTCAAATGACTTAGCTCCCTTCACAGTTACAATCGTCACCTGACCTGTTCCTACTTTTAAAAATTGTTAACCTTTTTTCATTTGACTGGATTCCTCTTAATTTCTAAACTATTTCACTTTCCTAGTTCTTTCTGCACCCTAGAAATCCTAAACCCAAAACTGATATTCTCAAAATTCATTTCACATTACATATTCTCTTCCAAACCCATTTGAAATAGTTGAGTGGAAATTGCCTCAGAAACCAGAGATTGCACTTGTGCCCGAGGGGAACAGGCTTTGCTGAAGGTCTCTGACATCTTTGTATTGCTTGTTGGCACAGCGTCAGGACCAGGTTGGTAAGTGGCTAAGTTAAGACTGTAAGTGATCTAATCCTTGTTGAGAGATGTGGGGTATAAGCCACAGATTCTGCATCGAAACTAACACTTACCTGGAAGATTTCTCTGCCATCAGTCAAGTGCTTTTCCAAGTAGCGCTGTACTCAAGAATGCAGCTTCTGAGTGAGGGAACAGTCTAGTCATTTTAGATGTGGTTAGGGAGAAAGCTTGGGCGATGAAAGATTGTAGTTAACCTGCATGCTGTAGCTAAACATTTCCCAAAACTGCATAACTTGAATACAGAGTGAATTCTTTTCTGGTAAATACTGGCTTTGGCTTTTTTTTTTTTTTTTTTTTTTGAAATCAAGGAATAGCGTATTTATAGACATAGGAAAACTAAACCAAGAAATGAACCCTAAGCTATTACAAAACCAGGATTCAGTACTGCTGGATTTCAATAATGTGTGGGCACACGAGGCACATTAAGAGTAAACGTGAAAGAAAGGGCCGCTGGAATCTGATATAGCATGGAAGACATTTCTCTTTAACCAAAACCATTGGGACCTAGGTTGTTGTCTTAGGATGAACCACATGAAATTGCTGAGAGGCAACTACTGACATACAAAAATCATTTGGTTCAAATGTTTGTCAGACCTTTGTCTTTTCCTTGTAATGAAGACTTTTAAAAGTTCAGTTCACAATAGACCAGTTAAAATTTCATTCAGGTATTCCAAAAGGAAAAAAAACACTACATGAAAATCAGGTACTCTTTTATATAGTCTAATTACTCTATTTCCCAAGAATAAAGCTCTAAGGAAACTACCACATTTACCACCCCACTAGTAACTAGTTTCCAAGCCCCATGATATGTGAGGGAATCCACTTGTGTTCATTGGTGTTTGTATTTTTACCTTAAGTTGACTCAGTTTCCCAATTATCAAAATGGCCGTATTGCCTTCTAGAATTAAAGCAAAAGGGGAAAGAGCAATTTTTTTGGTTCCACTTATTCCACCAACTTGTTCTTGAAACTAGTCATATCCAATGTGCTTTCTCCAAACTTTAACCTTTGACCCCTCAGCTATGTCAGCATTCTGCTTAGTAACTAGTGTATTACTACCGTGTTTCCCCAAAAATAAGACCTAGGTGGACCATCAGCTCTAATGAGTCTTTTGGAGCAAAATTAATATAAGAAGCACTCTTATTTTAATATAATTTTTAATATTAAGTTTTGCTCCAAAAGATGCATTACAGCTGATGGTCCAGCTAGGTCTTATTTTCAGGGAAACACGGTATGGGTGCAAACTATCTTACAGTGATTTGTGATTTCTTTTTTTTTTTTTATGAACTAAATCAGATTATTTATCCTAATCAGCAATTTAACAAGAGTAAGTGATGAGCTTTGACATTACGTAGTGAAATAAGGTACATGAAAATACAGCCGCACTATCAGGATTTATTGAGTACTGCTCAAGCTGAGTAGCTAGGGTCTTAGTTGTAATCATAGAGAATTTGGTAAATTTCTAACTGAAATGTAAGTCTGAAAATAGCATTTTAAAATCAAATTATGTGGCTTGTTTAAAGTTACCCTCTTTATAGTAACCACAATTCCAGTTCCTGTTCTTCCATTTTCTGACCTGTTCTAACTGCTTGAAATCCTTAAATTACTCACATTCTGACCTCCAGTATTCCTATAATTTCTTTCTCTCGGGTATGTTTTACCCAATTTTATCTTCCAATGTGCTTTTCCCTTCTGGCACAATAATCTAATGCATCATGCCACTGCGTACTGTGGCCAATAGCTTTAAGTGTAATAAATTATCTTTAGGTTGAAAAGAGCATAAGCCAAAGATATGACTACATCCTAACTAGAGGCAAGGGTCAAACCAACTTATGATCAGTTTAAAAATGCTTTAAGACTATCAGAGTTGATTAAAACTTGTAAGTTAGGCAGAGACATAATGCTATGTGAATAGAAGTGTTATAAACACGCTAGCCATATTTTAATTAAAATAGCTTTTAATATAAACATGAGGAAGAAAAACCACATAAGTTGTAGCATTCTTTTCAAAATAAAACTGCAATCAATACTTGAATCTCCAAGCTCCGAACTCCATAAACAATGTTTTTTGAGGTGGTAGATTGTAATATTTTATATAGTATTATTTATCATTTATGTTTCTGTCCTTTAAAAATGATGGAACCTTCAATATAATGTGAAGCCTTGCTATACTGAAAGTATTCCTTGGCCCAGAAATGCTTTGTTTATAGGCAGAATTTCCAGGAATACATTTCAGAAGGTAGGAGAATGATTTCACATAGTTGAGAACATATATTTTTTAAAATATTTCAAGTTTAGGTGACATTTTACTAATCTCCCAAAAGTCTGACTACTTAACTCCCTGCGCTTTAAAGCCTGAGGTTAAGGGTTCCTAAGGTTTGTGTGTTTCCTCTTAAATAGAAAGACTTAAATGGGACACCTACAGCCTGATTAACATGCAGGACAAAAGCTGTTTGATATCACCCACTTTCATATCACTACTATTAGGATCCAATTCCTTTCAATTTATTATATGTGAATTAACACTGCTCTTCATAATCTTCCTTTACCAAATCTAGAAAAATGAAACTGAGGTGATCAAAGCAGGTATACAGCATAGCCCTGCAGAGAACTATTTTTAAAATAGGGCATTTTTATCAAGATACAAGGTATCACCCTAAAGGTTCAGTGCAATTTTAAACTTTGATACTTGTAGAAGTGCTACAGACTTACAAAACATCATTTGAAAGTTTAATTGAAGTTCTCTTAAATTTATTTAATTTTGTAAATTTTAAATAGTAAGCTTTTAATCTTACATAGGCTGAAACAAAAAATTTAAAAGCTTAGGATGGCCGGTTACTTGACTTGGAGCTGATGGGTCCTGGAAAAACACACATAAAAAAAAAAAAAAAAGTTAAAGCTTAATATTAATACATTGGCTGAATCAAAAAAGATTAATATTTAAAATTTTGTGTTTCAGCCACTGTAAGATTAAAAACTTAATACTTAAAATTTACAAAACTAAATTAAGTTTAAGAGAAATTTAATTAAACTTTCAAGTGTTTTGTAAGTCTAGCATTTATATTTCTGCATCAGTGCCCTGGTGGGTCAAAGCTTAAAACTGCACTGACTTGTGGTACACCTTCTATTTCACGACCTGCTTGTTATCACTGGACCACCACATTGGTTGGAATTACAAAAATATCTTTTGAGACATTTATTTAACAAAGGAAAATCATCAGAAAATGAGCAGCACCATTATAGTTTGTAAGATATGCAGCGTTAACCCAATAGAAGTAGATAATCAATAACTGATACTTTCTCTTATCCCAAACATGCTAATATGCTAATAAGTAGTGCTTGCAAAATATCTGAATGACAAGTGTTATTCAGCAGCTTTTTGGTTTAAACTGATTGCCAATAATGACCAGCAGCTTCAATGACGTAGGAGGGAGGAAAAACCCTTCAATAGCTAACAGTACTGCAGTCTGTTCCTCAGTGGCTTTAGGAGTGGTTAGGAGTCCCATGTTTTAATGGTAATACTGCACTGATGCTAACGGAATATGCAGCAATATGGGGGAGTGAGGGGGTGGGGGGGAGGAGAGACAGAAAAATAGCAAAGGCATCATATAGTTAGTGTCTTTAAAGTCTAAAAAAATTTAAACTTCAATTTAAAAACCTCAAGTAGTTCACAGCTATCAGCCTACATTGTAAGCAAATATCTGTGGGTTGGGAGCTTTTGCTTTGGAGTGGTTTTTTAACTATGTTTACATTAAAAAGGACAGTGTTGTATTGACAAGGTCCCATTCTTTCCTATGAGCACAGTCCTTGCTGTCCTTGAATTTCTTGAATTCGATGTCCTGGTCTTTTAGGTGAAAATACTACCTTTGCTGGTTTTTGAGGAGAAGAGGTGATATTTCTCCAATCCTTATAGATGAGACTCTTGATGTTACCGTCTCTCATTTTTCCCTTAAGAGATGATGGCATTAGAGCGCTGAATACCAATGACGTTATCAGCGCTGAAAGACCTTCTCATAGCAGCTCTACATATGTCTTTGTAATCGTTGTCGTCACACAATCTAGAAATGGCCTAGGAAAGGCAATCAAATAGAACACAAGTACAGTTAAAAAAAAAAAAAAAAAGGTTCCCACCTTACAGAAAGAAAGCATCACTGGTAAGCCACACATCTACACTACGGTAGGCAATTCATACTTCCTGCTACTCTGAGGAGCTGAGGTCTACACTGCCAGGTTCTGGGGATGCTGTTTCCTGTTATTTCACTAAGGTAGATCCCTTAGGGGCTCTGATTAGATTTCCAGAACAAAGCGGAACTTAGAATTATTTAAAAAGTCGGTTTCCAAAGATGTCAAAGGCATTCTGACAGGCTCCTAACAGCAACGTCATCTGTTACCTGTACACTTGTTCCTTAAACATAATGAACACATGTGGGCAAAATCACTGTTTACTGAGCTATTCCAATTCTACCCAGTCTTCATTAGTTATTGTATACTCTCAGTACATTTGAATGAGGCAGGCGTGTGCTGGACTTTAATGGAAGGTAGGAAAGGTCTAATGACTGAAGCACCATAAGGAGCTATTTCACTTGCTCATTCATTATGGTAGAAAAACGTACCACCAAGGGACCACAGAAAGTGTTCACTTTAAATGTGTCCATTTCAGTTGCAAGTAATTTTGCTGTATACTCACCAAAAATCATAAGCCATAAATACTACTTTGTCCCACGTATGTTACCATTTCCATTAAAAACCCATGTACTCTCCATACCCAGTATTTGAAACACACATTATACATTCTAAGTATAGGGCTCTCAGATGAGTCACTAATGCTTTTTTTTTCATCTAATAAACTCATGGGATTGAACTGTGATGTATATATAGAAAACAGACATGGATCTGCAAACTGAATGAGACATTGAAGAGTGGTAAGTAGGTTATGTATGTAGATATGATTAATGATACAATTGTAAGAAACTATTCATGTTTGGCTATAAGGAAGGGTAGAGGATCAAATGGAAAACCATTAAGAACAGATTAAATCTGATTTAAAATATTCTGAATTATGGTCACAGGACAGACACCAGGAAAGACACCAGAAATATAATACGAAAGGGTTAATAAGCTCTTCAATGTAGTGATTTAAAAAGCTTTCCATTTTCCTAATCACTACTTAATATGATTTATCCACAGATGTTGGCTCTGGTGACTGACAAAAAGCCCCACTTAGTGATTCCCCAGCCTTACCTCTAGGTTTTGTGCTCTTTCTTTATTAAGAGGAGCAAACATAAAAATCACGTCATTGTCATCTGCCAAGGAGCGAAGGTCAAAGTAGTATTTGGCATAAACACTGGCAGGAACATTAATATTAAACTGAAGTAGCTCCAAAAAATGCCTTTCCATCTCATTCCTGGGGGAGGAGGAGACAAAACCAATACAGGATAATTTTAGTCAACTGGGCTATCTTCAAAAATATCATTCTGGCTCTAAATTTTGTTTGGAAACAAACAAAGGCTACTGAGCTGGATTGATACACTAATGTTCAAGCAAGGTACAGCTATCTGTGGTCCTTTCTGCATCCCAGCACTTTGCGTCTGGGATGAGGGGAAGAGGTTATGGCCCTCTTATACACTTGTGTTGCTGACTCGGGGGCTCATTCTTCAGAGTTCCATTAGTGCAGCTGTACGATTCATGCTCCACGCTCACTCACAAGGCCCCGCTAATAGTGAGCAGATGAAAGGAATGATGTATGCTGTTTATTAGCTCTGAAGAACTTGCAGACATTTTCACCCGACAGATAACAGGAAGGGGCTTATTGAAGTGGAGATGCATCAACAAAAGCAGTGGGCACATCACCACGGCAACAAATGGATCCATCGAGAGCCACTGCTATTATCGCTGAGGGGGAAAAACTCTTGAGGCAACAAGGATTCATCTCAAATAAATCTCAAATAAATAAATAAGCTACATTTGATAGGAAAGGGAACCCCCTCCCCTGCCCCAGTGCACTGGGCTAATGTCAAAGGGCATAATGCAAGTTTCTGTTCACCTTAATCTTACTGGGGTGAGAAACTGTCACTATGACAAGATAGTAGGCACTTTTGAAACTCTGGAAGGCAGAAAGATTAAAGATAGCTGTCGTGGCTGGGCTAAACCCACTTTATGATATAACCTTCGATAGAGCTCTGGACTCAGACTCAGTGTCCAGAGTGGGAATGTGACCCCGAAATGCTCAGCACCCATAGACCCTCCCGGAACAGAATGGGACACACCCACAGGGGGCGAGTTCATTCAAGTGAGAAAGGAAAATGTTGGGAGCAGGCCTATGCTATGTGACCACACTGCCATCACTTGCCAAGTGTTTAAGTAAGTAAGTATAAAATCAGTAAATCGTACCACGTTCACAGTAATTCCTTTTTAGAGAGTTAATTACATAAAAATGATAAATACCCGAACAAACACAAGAGGCTTGTTTTTTAACATACTGTATTGTACCATGTATAACATGCTCCTGTGTATAATGCGCACCCATGTTTTTGGCCCAAACTTTCAGGGAAAATATCTTCCGTTTTAATTCAAACTTTTACTTGTTTACAGGTAAGTACTTTTTTTTGTATTATAAAAGGAATTTTAGCATTTATTTATGTACCATTAACAAATTTACGATATTTATGCATCATAGAAGGCCAAGAACTCTTCACTGTTGCAAGTTCGTGGTAAGTTCAACAAGACCGATTATCGTATTCCAGGATATTATTTTGCATATGGATATAGTTATTGATTTCTAGAGTTACACTTTTAACTCATAAGCATAAATAAAAGAATTGAAAGCATTTATATAGATACGGAATTAGTACTACCCATGTATAACGTGCATCCTTATTTTTCCCTTACAAATTTGGGCAAAAAGCGCATTATAGGTAGCAAAATATGGTTTTTGGTTTCTTAGTTTTAATATTTTATCCACTGGATAGGTCAACACATGCCTGATATTCTCTGTATTTGTATGGGGAACAGTCAGAATATGAGCAGAGACGAAGTTTTCTCATTTGTTGAACTTTAAACCCAACAACCTACTTCCAAAATTAATTTCCTGTTCATATGGCCATAAGTCTATAGAAATGTAAATCAGATGTTTTGATAATTAGCTAATCAGGACTTAATTTACTACAGAAATAAAATGCACTTCACTATCCCTTTTATACTTTCTCCACTAATACATTTTAATTATGTAGAAATACAGTACTTCGTGGGATTAACATGTCTATTAATAGAGGTTTAATCACTGATGAAAAGCATTATGCCTACAGAATATGCATCTTCTGCGTTTGTTTTTTTAATGGCTAGAGAGCTGAATAGCACACCATTTACAGGCACAGCAAATTTTCTGAATAGCAGCTGCTCAGTTTAACTTATTCTTTTGAAGGGAAATATATTCTAAAAAGATAGATAGATAGATGTTGGAAAGTTTTAAGAAAAAGCTGATAAACACCAATTTATCAATTTAGACTCAAAATGAGACCATTACAAATTGTAGTCAACAGCAGGGGGACAAAACCAATGTACACTAAACACTGTTGTAATGCCTTCCAATTTCCAAAGATCATAAACAAAAGCAGCCTATTATAAACATAGCTCCTGGTGTTTCTCTGTTCACATACAAAAAGCATTGTTTAGCACTAGTCTTCCTGTAGCTAGACATGGCCACCACTGTGCCTGGAGCTCACATCTATGAAAACCCACACACCTTCCCTGCACATTCTCTGATGTTCTAACTAGAACCAGAGCCCCCGCAAGCTCATTTGCAGATTTTGAGAAACTTTCAGCTGCCATCATGGCAGGATTAGTGTTCATGATTACCAATTTTTCTTCCTTCAGGGGATTAGTTTGAAGATTGATGATAGTGGTGATCAAAGTCACTTTACCTTCTGCAACTTCCAAAAGTACTTTCATTTGTTTCAAATTTATTATTTGCTGTCACACTGTGTGCTAAGATGGCTACCAGCAATATCAACATGACGACTCAGTTCACACTATTATCAAAGCGGGCATTTTCACCAAAAGCCACTTTGACAGCAACTGACAACCACTGGTCCCTTCTCTTCGTCACAAGTATCCTCACTTCAGTTGTGAATATGCACTTAGGTAATTCTGAATGACAGCCTTATTGAGAGTAATGGGCAAAGGTAACAAAAACAAACTCGTGCCACCGCCTGCCATGATTTTGATCTCCCTATGCTGTTCAATATAATCAAGAGATGTTTTTTGCATTTTCCTAAATGCCGCCCACAAAAACATTTTCAGTGTCGAGTGGGTACTTTTGAGAGTCTGCTGGAAACACCTCTTTGGCTACCAGCCTCAGGGCCCTTCCCAGCAGCCCAGGTGGCCAGATCGAACACCCTCGTTAAGTCTGGTGTTTCCCTTCCCTGTCAGTGTGCTGAGGAGCACCCTCATGGTTAACCTATGGCCCCACAACTCGCTGCTGTGGTTGCTGAGTGCCCGAGGAAACTCAAATGGGATGGGCACTGGGTGATGCTTCTCAGACTGCCTGAGAGGCAGGAGCTTCCGAACTCATCGGACCTTTTTTAAACATGTGCAATTCTCTTAAAAAGGGAAGGAGAGAACACAGTGATCTGAAATCTTTATATGTGGCTATAGTTTTTATCATGGTTTCTGTAACAACAGAACTTCAGGAAGAAAAGAGGGAAAGACCAGTAAAGGAAATATATAATATATGACTCAGGTTTAGGCTATAGTGTAGAGACCTAATGCCTTAACAGTGATCAAGCATTTATTTCAAAGGCCAGATGTATGCTCCTTAAAAATGGACTGGCCTGATAGCATAAAGAAAGCCATGAAAATACTTACTGTCCTGTTGTTCTGGTAGTGAGCCTGTAAAATGTTTGCCTAAACCACTGGAGAAATACATTGCAAATCATCAAGCAGATTATTACAACAACACAGCAAGACCTACCAATGAATGATGAGGAATATGAATTGTTATACCAAAGGTGCATAGAAAGTATGTAATTTTATGCCTATTACAGGTCTCTGTATAATGTAACCTTTAAAAATATTCCTTAAAATGTACACTTCATGGGGCAAATGAGGTATTGGAAAATGGTTAGAAAAGTTCACCAAAACCTTAGAAACTTACATGTCCTCAACGGTAATGTCCTTGAGGATCTGGCAGTAGTCCACATTCCAGACAGCCTGATCATCCCAAACCTTGGAGGCAAGAAGAATGGCTCCCAAAACAATTCTTTTCCAGTTGGTCGGACAAATGTCGATTTCAGCATAAGTTAAAAGCCTTTCTAAGTAAACCTGCAAAAGTAGAGCACTGGTCTTTGATTTTCATTCAGTTTAGTGCTGTGATAAGAACTGTTAGGAATGACAGACTTCATCTGTTTTTGACATGCCTTTTTATCTATATGTTTTAGAGACTTTGCTTAGTCAGCAAAGGCCAGAGGCCAGATCACAACTGCAATCACATGTCGGTTGCCTACTCCACCCATGCAAATTTCCAGCCCAATTTTGGTAACAGGAATGAATGGACATCTTAGTAAAGGACATCCTGAAGACATGCACTGGGTTGTTTCTTCCCCACTTGGAAAGCGCAGCAAACACGGCCCATTGTAGATTCAAGTTGTTCAGTAAATACCTGAGTGTCTACCATGTGCAATGTATCACACCTGGCTGGTAGGTTTAGGGTGATTTTACATAATACTTGAATATGTAAATCCCTGGTAATACTGAGCCCATTTATATCTTCTTTTCATAGTAACTAGTCCTTTTGTGGCACAAGCTGAAGATAAAAACTGGTGGTCAAGAGAGCCTCCCAGTGGCTGCTGTGCAGCAGGACAGGCAGTGCAATCGGTGTGCTTGAGGCCGGTCTTCACAGCTGTCAAGTGTTGCTGTACTTCATGCCTTTTTAAGGAACACACATGTGTACAAAGGAGAATCCTTCTCATGTCCCTGAATTCTCACATCTCCATTATCATTTCATGAACTTCATCTGTGTCTTACATAGTCTGAAGCTCAGTCACTTCTGTTGATTTCAAGGCAGTAACAGAGCTGCCAGTCTGGGACTCCTCTAAACTTGCCAGGTAGTGAGATTTCATGATTTCTTTTACATGTATTAAATGTCTATTCTATAAAGAACTGGGTGAAGTTCACAGCTGAGTCAAGATTATAGAGGTATGCTGTGATTTACTGTTACCTCAAAGGGTGCTTTGCAGAAGAGTGTATATGCCATTTGACAGTAAGTCCAATTTAGAGTGTGTTTACTATCTGAAAGTTATTAGACTGACAGCTTAGATTTACCAGTGTTCTCCAAAATCAACTGTTTTCAAAAACAAATTGTTATTGAACATTGTATGTTCTTAGTAATTTTGCCTCCATTCTCCAAAACTCAGCTCTCTCAGGTATCCTAAGAATGAACTTCCTTACAAGGTTCAACTCTACTTCATGGGAATAATTAGAGGCATTTAGATAACACTGACAATCTCTCAAATTCCTGTCATCTTTACTGACAAACTTGGCATGTGCCATTACCCATGCATGTATACCATTTGTCCTCCTGAGTTGTGGGATCGAGAGTCCCCTCTGCTTGCTGAAGCTCACTCTTCCATTAGTGAAGTCGATCCCATCCATTTGTGCAGAACTGTTCCCAGAATTACATTCTCTTCTTGAAGAATTTCTCCCTCTCTGCCAGAAATTTTCCCCAAAATGAATGTGTGTATGTTGTTCCCATCGTAACCCCTCACAACCCCTAGAATGCCTCCTCTCCTTTTGCTCGCAGTAAATGCCCTGATGCTGGCTTCTCATCTCCCATTCTTTCCTTAACCGACTTTAGTCTGCCCCCTGCCACTATCATTCCACGGGAAAGAATCTTGGCTGGGTCATGGATGCCTGTGCACATACAAACCAGAGCTCTTCATCCCGACTTCCCACTAAGCTTCCCTAATAACATTTGAGTTATCCTGCTCCAATCTGTTAGTAATTCTTGTTATCTTTACCTATCATTGGTAATCCGACCACTTGGTATTCTATTTGTCACTTCTCACTTGTATCAGTTATTGCCTCCTAATTTCTCTGCCTCCACTCTGACTCCCAACAACAGCCTATTCTCCCCAAAGCAGCCTCTTTAATTAAGAGCACTTCAGTCCCCTGCTCAAGACCTGCCAAAGTTTTCCCAACGAATAAAAATTTAACTTCTTCCCATGGCCTGCAAGCAACAAGGCCCTATAATGTAGGGCACTGCCCCTCTGTGCCCTCATCTCCTATGTTCTTTCCCTCATTCCTCACTCCGACCACACTGGCCAGAATCTTGCACTTGTCCCCTCCAGCGGTAATGCCCGAGCTCCTTGTGTCTATCTCAGTTCAATTAGGTCAAGGTTCAAATGTTACCTACTTAAAGAGGCTCTTCCTGATTATCTAAAACAGTAAGCCCCTATAATCACTTTATCATTTTACCCTGCTTTACCTTCTTGGTATTTACTACTAGTTGAAATATTTCTCTTTTTAAAAACATTCATTAAAAAAAAATACTTGTCTTCTTCACTAGAAGCTCCACAAAGGCAAGAACTTGTTTCAACCTCTTCTCACCTCTATCCTCAGCACTTATATCTGTAAGGATGATCACCACTTAAGGGACAAGACCCCCAGAGTGGCTAAAGTGGTAGGAAAACCAGGAGGCAATAATCAAAGAGATGCTAAGATAAGAGAAGCTCAAGGAGAGTGTGGTCAACTACTAAATGCTGCCAAGAAGTTGCTCATTGTATAAATACCCACCGAATACCGACTTTTGGTTACTCTTCTAATATCGTCTATCCACTTTTTTTTAAAAATAAATTTTATTGGGGAACAGTGTGTTTCTCCAGGGCCCATCAGCTCCAAGTCACTGTCCAATCTAGTTGTGGAGGGCGCAGCTCAGCTCCAAGTCTAGTCGCCGTTTTCAGTCTTTAGTTGCAGGGGTGCAGACCACCATCCCATGTGAGAATTGAACCGGCAACCTTGCCGTTGAGAGCTCGCACTCTAACGAACTGAGCCATCCACTGCCCCTCTGGAAGCTCAGTGGAAGCTCGTTGTCTTCAATCTAGTTGTGGAGGGCACAGCTCACTGGTCCATGTGAGAATTGAACCGGCAACCTGTTGTTCAGAGCTGGCACTCTAACCAACTGAACCATTCAGCAGTACCTCTATCCACTTTTTATTCTAAACAATGTCTCTACGTTTGCACAGCCATTCTTAATTCCCTACCTCTAGGTCAGATTCATGCTCCAATTCCATATATTTAAAGGATTACTAGACACGGCTACGCTGCTGTCTCGCAAGTACATTAAGCTTACCTTATCTACAAAGAACTCCCCCTCTTCAAACCCAGATGCTTTCCTTCCTGCATTACGTAGTTCTCCATGTAGAAGTACATGCCTGCCTTTCTCCAGCATGTACTAAGCACTCCAAAGGGCTGGCAGCTCTATGGAAAGGCTGGTGTCTGATCCAGTGCCCACTGAGGGGGGTCTCTATTCAAAAGCACAAGCCACCTCTCCAAAATGTTAACTGAATAGTAATGGAGGAGGCACTGACCTAAGTATTCTTTTCCTCCACACCATGCAGTTGACATGGATTTGCTGTACGGAAGAGTAATACAACACCAACCACTTCCAACTAGAATGAGACTTATGCAAAATGATAGACTCTTACCATAGGAATTCTGTATGGATGACACAAAGGTCCTTACACGGCAGTAGCTTAGCAGGCAATTAGCAAATCTTTTTCAAGGACCGCTGGCACCATAACCCTAGGCAGTGTCACAGGCGGGCACAAGAGGACAGCAGGGATGGAATAATACCCATCCTCAAAGGACAGAGAATTTTGGGCCGTGGTTCTCAATCAGTACACACATCAGAACCGCCTGGGGATACAGCCTGGGACTCAGCTCAGACCTGCACCGACTCAGTCTCTGCCTGTCCTTGCCCCATCCTACCCCACCAGCAAACCCTGTGTGTGTACACGTGCACACTGCATGTGTGTGTGTCCTGAGCTGTGGAGGGAGACACCAGGCATCTCTCCTTTTGCCTTTAATAGCAATTGTTTTCTGGTAAGAAAAGCAATGACAGCATGTTAAATCGTAATGATTAAGCTCAAATGTGTGTATTTTACTTCCTTTGCTAGGTTTCTCTTAAAAGTTCTGGTGATCATTTCAGGAACCTACTTTTTTGTGAAAAACAGGACCACACCCTGTGTACAAGACAGAAAAGATACTTTATGAAAGAGGAAATAGCTTACCAAAGTTACTATTGCACATTCAGCTGTTAGCTGTGCAGCACTAAAAAGAGTTCGAACAAATCTGTAAATCAATTTGTGTTCAGGATCATGCTTAAAATATTCCTCTGGAACCTTTTCTCGCTGAAAGAAGAAGAAAATGCAATATAAGTATCCACTGAAGAAAAATACTTGAGTACTCTTACAAGAGCAGTCTTTACTTGTACCCACATGCTCCTTAAAGTAATTTTGATTGTGTGACATGTCTTTTAATTAGTCTTTTAAATATAAACAGTGGGATTTTAAAATACCACACAATACTCACCACCATTCATTAAAGAAAAATACAGGTACAACCTCAGAAATTTTATATTTGTTCCTTTCTATCTTAGCCCCCACAGAACTCTATCTAAATGTAAATTATTTTTACACTCAAAAGTCTTGTTGATCATCATGTCATACTTCTCTGCAATTAACTTTGAAAAAACATTTTCAGTTTCCTGGAACTATAAGGTGCTAAGGCTGGGCTGTCCTATATAGTAGTCACCAGCCACACGTCACTATAGAGCATCTGAGGAAGTCAATTAAAAAATTTTTGCCACTTTAATTGATTTAAAATTTAAATAGTTTCCTAATTTTCTTGAAATTTTAAAACATTTGTAAGGTTTATTTAGAAATACAGAGGGTGCCAAAAATACGTATACACATTTACCAAAGTTATATATATACACAAAGGAAAACTGTATTAAAATTGTAATACTCAATATATACTGATAACAAAAGATGAATACAAGTCACGTTTGACTTCTGCAATTACAAGAGGTGCTCAAAGTGGTTACCATCAGCGTCCAGACACTTCTGATTACAGCGAACTACTGCTTGAGCAACGCTGATGAAAGTGTCCACTTGTATATATGTTTTTGGCATCCCTGGTATTTATATTGTTTGATGCTGTTGAAAATTATCTTTTAAAAAGACATATTTTCTGTTATTTGGGTGTGTTTACTCTCTTTAGCTCACTAATTATATAAAGTTGAAATGCACTTCTTACTGTCATGTCCCTTATACAACACCCCTTTTGTAAAGTAATTAGATACAACATGAGGTGGGAAAGAAGAGTTAAAGGAAAATGATTTTTACTTCAAGCTAGAGGGAGTAATTTTCTTCTAGTAATTAATTGTAAAGCAAATCAGCACAAAATAAACACAACTGTATGAGAGAAAAGTACAGTCTAAATAAAACTGACACTTACTGTGAGTGGATGTGATCTCTCATCAAAAATATCCAAGGATCTATTTGCATCTCTATAAAATAAGAATGTTCATTTAAAACACTAACTCAGGAATTGTTAATATCTTAGTAACACATCTGCTGGGAGTAAAGAAGGGGTGAAGGGAGAAGCTTAGCCTTCAACGAAGCAGTTTTACAAGTTCTTCTCTTGGATTCTGTAAGGGTTTCCTGACCCCTTTTAATTTAACATATCAAATTCTGTGAAATCTTTTCTACAGTGACCAGCCAGAGATGCCTTTATAAGCACTGACTCTTCTTAACAGGCAATGCTAGTAAACTAAATATATCTCCACTCCTCTAACCTCACATTTGAATACACAAGAACATTTTATAAAACAATAGTGATGGGCAATAATTTCTTTAGAATTTTAATGCATGTGAATATGGGATTCATGTTTCTTCCCTGTTTTTTTCTCATATTAGTTTTCTATTATTATATTCTTATTGTGCATTTCTTCTCGTCTCTTTTAATTAGTTTGAGTTAAAACTTGTCTTTTTATTTTAAAAGTAACTGGTCTTTTGACTTAAAAGTTCACTACACTAATACACTGTGCTAATTTAAACAGTGGTTTTCCAAATGTGTTCTGAAGGCCTCTTGGGTTCCCCTTGATCAGGGGTGTCCAAACTTTTTTCAACGTTTTTTACCAAGGGCCGTATGCGGTAAAATACACAAACAGCCGGGCCACTCACTCGAGGTGAAGTACGTATTGCCTCACATGGTTTATTTAAGTAAATTAAATATATTTTTGGAATTTGCTGTGGGCCAATTAAAAATGGATTGCGGACCGCAGTTGGCCCATGGGCTGCAGTTTGGACACTCCTGCTCTAGATCCTTCTCAGGAGGCCCATGAGGTCAAAACTGTTTTTATAGGATTATTAAGGCCTTGCCTTTTACACTGACATTTGCAGTGACTGTATAAAAGCAGAAGTGGGTACAGCGGGGTTCTGAGCACCGATCAGGGCAGTGGGACCGCACTGTACTAGAGGTCATTCTATTATTCTTCACTGCCACTTGCAGTTGGAAAAAAAATTCTGCTTTACTTAAGAACATCGATGATAAAGTAGTAAAAATTAATACTGTTATTAAACCTTAATTCTTTTTATATTCTGAATAAGTGGAAAGTACGCACTAAGTACTTCTGTATACTAAAATATGGTTGTGTTAAGGAAAAGCACTTGTGACTTAGTTGTGAGCTGAACAAGACACTTTCCTCATAGAATATCATCTTTATTTGATAGTCCAACTGTCATTCTCTCAAAAATGAACAAAGTGAGCCTGTCATTTCAAGGAAAATAACGTAAATATATTTGTTGGCAATGATAAAATTAAAGCTATCAAGCTAAAAAAATCAGGATTTGGAAAAAGTTGTACCTTCTTTTGTGAACTTGACAACTTCTCAATACTTAAAAACTTTTCTGATAAGATTAATGGTGATACAACCCTGTTTCCCCGAAACTAAGACCTAGCCAGACAATCAGCTCTAATGTCTCTTTTGGAGCAAAAATTAATATAAGACCTGGTCGTATAATAAGACGTAGTGAGTAGAGATCAGGAATACTGCTAAATATAACACACAGGACAATCCCCCACGACAAAGAATTATCTAATTCAAAATTTCAATAGTGCTGTAAAAACCATTTTAACATGTAATGGACTTATTTTTCAATTCTCAATTTTAATTTCTAATACAGTAAGTATTAATATGACCCACATAAACAAATACTCTTTCGGATTCTCAATGACTTAAGGGTTAAGAGTCCTAAGACAAAAACAAATGATTCACTTCAATAAAAGTACTGTACAGCTTACTCAAATAATGTCTATAGTTATTACCTAACACTAAACTTGATACCTTGTAAATTTATTAGCTAGAATAACAAGACAGGTTTCAAAACTCACCTGTTCTTTATGTGGTAATATATTGCTAAGGTCACACTGTGGAGGAAAAAAAACGTAACAATTGATTTTAACATGTTAGGTCTGAAGACATTTTTTTAAATGGGCTGGGCTGGGGGAGAGGGAAGACCTTCCCAGCTGCCCAAGGGCCTTGAAATCCTTGTTTACAACAGTATCATATGGGCACTTTCCCCCTTATTTCAGTTCTTTGGCTTTTAGCAAAAGTGGGAGAACCAAAATGCTAGAAGACATGTTTCGGTTATTATATATGTCCCCTGTCATTTGCCCTTTTACCCACAGAACCTTTCATCCTGTACAAGTTATATCTATGTGTACACAAGCTTAAATTTAAGCCAGACAGTAGTTTTCGTGCTTAAAAAAAAAAAAAGTTATTAGGCCTTGCATTTAATTCACTATCCACATACCCATTCATTTTCCATGATTTCCCTAAAGGTAAATAAAGAGCTCTATAACAAATAATCATTTAAAATAACTTTCACATAATTATTAGAAAATTTAATAGCAAATATAATTACCCACAAAATCGACAGGTCTAGCTACCCTGAAATAAGCAGTGCTAACAATGCAGCATAATACTACACTGTAATATTAATAACAGTTATTTCCAAGTTAGCTTAAATGAAATATGAATGAGCAGGTGTTAAGTCCTCAGACACTGTGTAAGTTACTGGATTCCTAAGGTATTCACAGGTGACGTGTACTAGGCAACCCTTGGTGAAATTATATGCTCCTCTTTGCCCTCAAGTTTCTAAAATAAAGCTCAAAATAATTGAGGGAAGGCAAATCTGAATTTTACAACTAGGTCTGTAGAATACTAGCACTTGTAAAAAGGCCGATAACATTGTTAGCATCAAAGATGGATACTTCTATAGTGCTTCAAACAGTTTCATCTTCAAATTGATTTTAAAAATCACAGAATTTGAAGCATATAAGCTGAAAGGGACCACTGAACCTGAGATGACATTTAATTCAACAACCCATTTTTACAGGTAAGGGAACAAGGGTTAAAATTGACTTGTCCAAGGTCCTACCAATGGTAAGAAGCAGTTCTCTTTCTCCTACACTCTAACAGGCAGTGATTCCAAGCTTGGCTGTACACTGGGATCATGTGGGGAGCTTTAAAAACTGCCTGGCTTCCACCGCTAGACCTTCTGATTTAACTGGCACTGGGTATGACTTGGGATTGTTTTTAAAGCTCCCCAGGTGATTGCTATGTGCAACAAAGTGTGGGAACAAACGAGTTAGGGTTAAGATCAGAATTACCCTGGATGCTTTTGTCCATATCATCATGCCTCACATCTTTCCTCAGCTTATCAAAAGTCCTGTGAGAGTAAGAGAGTGTATTGGGGGAGGGAGGAGGATGCATGTGTTTAGAGACATATTTTTAAGAGTTGCGTAAGTGATTCTAATAAGGTTCACCCATCCCACTGAAAACAATGTACTACTTACTATTCCATGAGAAACAGTTTTCAAACTCATTTCTAAAAACCAATTTGCTCTATTAATTTTGTCAGTAAACCTTTATTTCACCAATAGTGAATGTATTGAATAATTATTTTTAAAACTTAATGAAGCAAATTAAAACTTTCTGTACTTCCAAAAATGAGACTAATTTTTTGGGGAAAAGCATGAAACCTACTTGTCTGAGCAAAGTTAATCTTTAAAACTACTTTTGAATTATATACTGAAATATCAGAATCTTCTGAATTCAAAAGAAGCTGTGGACTGAAGCCAACCAAAGTAGAGTGGTGTTTTTACCCATGGATTTCGAGTCTTGGCTGAAATGAAAACATTCAATGAGGACTCGGTAGGTGCCAAAGCTCAGGACTTTAGAGAGAGACAGGGCTTAGGCTGTGCTGAAACAGAATTTGACCTCAACTATTGTTATAAGCGAGAGAAGAAAGGTATATTATGATTGTGAATTTGCTGTTTTTAATTAAAGTAGAAGTCACTGATAATTTAATTAGCAAAAAAAAGCTGGTATGTTAGAAACAAAATTAAGTGTATAAACTACTTATTTTTTTAAGACCGAAAAATAAAATTAGGGATGAGGATATTAATATTTTCAGGTAGCATTTCCCAAACTGTTCTGAAAAGTCAATATTCCTATCCCAAGGAGACATTAATGTTTCTTGGACAACCCCAATGGGAGTCAGGAAGCTCTACACCCTGTTTTGGTTTTTTTCCCTCTCTTAAGTAAGCTTGAAAGGTTCATCTGACAATGTTTTTAAAGTGTATCCCCAATTGTGGACTCTGACGTGCTCCCAGAAATTAAGGAAGAGTTTTCATCATCATGACACTGTTCATGTTCGCTTAAGCATGAACCTATGGCTGTTTCCCAAACTTCATCGCTCTCATTTTTTTCTGCTGTGATTTTTTCATATATGGATTGATACAGTGTCTTGGAGACAAATATATATATATAGTTATAAATATATATATATAAATTTAATATATCTAATAAATTAAAACCTCAGTTGAACAAATTTTAGCTACAAAGAAATTAGCTTGAAAAGTTGTTCCTTAAGACTAGATTGATGCATTTTCCCCCTTTGGGGGACAGGAAGGAGAAGTGAATTTTCGCACAGAAGTAGTGCAGGAGAAAAATGCACGATGGGTAAAATCTGGCACAATCCAATTCAAGTTAAGTACAGATACACTTTGCCAGCAGGGACAAGCTGTTCCTCCTTCGCAGAGTAGCTCCCAAAGTAGCATGCATTGTTTTAGGCCTATAGCTAATAAAGAAATACTTTTTTCTAGAAACATCCAAAAAAAGCACTTCTCCTTTTCATTATGTTCAACAATGTCTTAACAACAGAAATGCATCAAATAAAGATATATGTATTCTTTCTGGGATTTCTTATTTGCTAACTGGCTTTCCTTCTTCCATCCCTTCAAAGACTAAAATGGAAACTGAAAATTTATATTTAGGTCCCTGAAATCAATATATAATTGACACCAGTTTCTTAACCTGATCACTGAAAAGGACAATGAAATGAGTGAAATTACGTATGGCTAGGATGGTTTTAGCATAAGGGGGTCTGTCACTCAGCCCTTGGCAACCTAGTTGTACTCACCATTTTATTGTGGTTCTAAGATTAGGCTGGCTGACTGTGCTGTCATCTAGAAATATTGTTGAGCATGAGCTATATTTTTTAGTGAGCTGCCCTGGAGATACCTGAAGGGGAAGGGAAATAGAAGAAAATGTCACAGTAAGTTAAACCTATAAAAGTGTATTTTTTCCGTGGTTAAAATGTCAAACGATTAAGCATTAAGATTTTTTTCTCATACTCCATAAACTACTTGAGTGTGATATCATGTGCAGCTCTATGGGCTACCAATTAGATACTGTAACTTCCACAGACAAGTTTTGAGGAATGGGTTATAACATGCTGCCCTTGATATAGTAACTATAACCAAACCTGACAATATCTCTTATAAATTCCCTTTATAATAATGTAAAAAGTTTGGAATAAGATTTCAGTGTTTGTTTCTTAAGCAATTAATAGCAGCTGAGATTTTCTATTGCGACAATTAATTTACTACAATAACATGTAATGCCTTATATAATATTGAAGCAAGAGCATTTTATTGCAGTAAATGAAAGCCAATTTATTTACTGAAAGCCAATAATAAATATTAGTTCAGGAGACAGTGTGGCAAAACAAATATTTTCAAGTCAGAGGTGTGTGTGCTGGGGCTGCTCTATCACTAACAAGCTAGAGGGCCAAAGGTTTCTCTGTGCCTCAGTTTCCTTACCTGGAGGATGAAAGAATATCGTTTTAAGATTCTCTCACATCCAAAAAACAGATAAAACAACCTTGAGAATTTAACTCTCACTTCATGTTTAAATAAGACTGTCATTAACATTACTCAAGTGAGAACCTCAGAGAATACTTTCCATTAATTTCTAAATTTTATTAATTTTATTCTCTAAGTTATCTGACACTCATCAGGATGCTTTCCTGCCTCGCTGATGCTGCTCTTGGTGCCCACAATGCCTTTTTTGTCCTCCTTGTCCCAACAAGCTTAACTCCCATCTACCTCCATGATACCTTTAGCAGCAGCCACACTACGTCTTCCTTTCAGTACACTCACTCATACCGCTAGGTCACCACTTGTTACATGGTATCAACTACTTATAGGCTACCCCCCTCATAAGAAAGAAAGCTTCTCCAGAGAAGGAGGACTTGATTCCTCTCCTACCTTCAGCTGCTAAGCACAGAATCTAGGACAAATTAGGAGTTTAAAAAGTGTTTGACAAATTATTTAAAGTCAATTACCATTGGAAGGTAAATCTTACTACAGATACAAATTAGAATTTATCTGCAGTGGTGGTACTGGAGAGGTAACAATGAATGCTTTGAGACCCTCTAGAGAATAAACTATTTTTAAAACACTTTAGAAGTATCCATTTATTTGTGACGAGCCCAACAATACAGCAATAATCAAATAGTGAAATAGCCTAAATTAAGACAATTCTCTTCCTTAAAGGAAGGCCAATAACCAAATCCCAGTGACTGTAAGTAGCATTCTTTAATATCCCAGAGTACTGACGATTTTAATATGCTTGGTTTTGTTGTTTTTTATAACTAATTCAGATGAGCCTTCCTCCCTCATATTAATATAAAATAGTTTTCACCATGCTGTCACACTCTCCCATCAGTATCCCCCACGAATACACAAAAGATGGGGGAGAGAAAATCTAGTTGATGCCTTTTAAAAAACAGAGCATTTAAAAATTGCCAGTAGCCAATAATCAGAAATATTCATACATTATATAAAATACCATTTTGCTTGTTTCAGATGTTTTACTGCAAAAGCCACTTATTCCTTATTAATGAAAAGTTCCAGACATTATATTTTTGAAAAATATCACTATTTGAAGGAATAAATTCTCCTGCATGATAGAAATGTTTTAATTATATCTAAAACTCTGATATGTTCCTTAAGTTATTCAGTTAACATGTAATTTACTTTTGGAATCTCAAAAAACAAATACAGCATGAAAAATGAAAATATATACAAATACTTTTATTCTAAATGCAAGGTTATCTTTTGATCACTACTATTAAGGTGTAATATGGCATATAATACACCATAATAAAGTCAACTGTGACCAAAAACCTGTATGTTGGGGGAGTAAAAAGAATAGGAAGGAAATGCATCAAAATATAGACTAGCTGGTAAAGCTTTGAGAGATATTTGCTCTCATTTTCCTTTGTTTAAAAATTTTTTTCTATTACAAGTGCATATTGGTTTGTCTTTGAAAATATTAGTTTCCAAACATTTAAAAATTTTAATTAGACATGGCCTTATAGCCCTATGAGAGCTCATTTACTAAATCAGCAACTTATAGTCTTCTGGCTGGATCCAACCAAAGAAACACTGAACACTTCCCCATCGGCCCAGGCTTGCTCCCCACTACTCAAACTTTCAGTATCAAGTATCTAGTATTGACTAGAGGGTGGGCAGAAAAAGTCTCTGACCAAAGTCTGGATATACTAGCTGCCAGCAGGTTACTTTCCCTCATCTTGCTTGAAAATTTAAGACAATTGTCCTTTATGGTTAAAGCCTTAACCACTGCTAGCTGACAACCTCAGTAAACTACACTGACAAACATAAGGATACAAAATGTAAATATGTACTAAACAAAATTAAAAAATAAACAAGCAAACAAAAAAAATCAATCAGCCAAAAATACTATTGATAGTTTTAGTGTTCACAGGCATTATTTCAGTTGGTTACTAGAATAGACAGGGACAAAGAACAGTATTTTATCTTCATTCATTCAGCACTAATGACAGAATAGATGGACTTTTACAATCTTTACAAGGGAAAAGGTTATTTAGTAGACTTAAGGTTCAACGGTAGAGACAGAAAAATAATCATACCAAGAAGTCTAATAAGTCACAACCCAAACCTTAACCATCAAAGGTTAAGTACCTGTTGAAATCTTGCCCCCACGTTTTATGCCTATTGCCTCATTTTAACCCATTAAGAAAATAAAGCTGAAGATTACTTTTTTCTTTCTATTTTTCCACAAGTTGTAGATATTAAGAATGATATCTAATTAACTTAAACATTTCTAACACTTTATAAATTAATGAAAACTATCTATGTTGCACATTAATGGAGCAATGTGGCAGGGTGCGTGGTTTAAATGGAATTTTTAATCAAGGCTTTAGTAGAAAGGTGTAGTATGCTAATTCATAGGTATAATAAAAAAACTATCTGAATTAACATCATTAATTATATTGAATTAAAATTTTAAACTTTTACACTTTATTATAGGTTTTAAGTATGAGTTAAACATGGTGGACTGACTATAAATCTACTTCTTGTCCCTTTCCTTTTAGAGATATCTTATTAGAATTAAAGGCATTAAAAGAAAGGTTCTACACAATAGGATAAACAGCATTGGATTTTTAAAGTTTGAAAGCTGAAGATTAGACAAAGGAGTGGTAACTACATGGCAGGACAAAGGAATCACACTTGGTACCTACAAAGAGTGGCTGGGACGGGAACAAGACAACCTAAGGCAGGCTCAGAATTCAGAGGCTTGGCCCCCAAATCCATGCAGTGATGCCTGTCAATTAACAAAGTTCTGCTTATTCCTGGTGCTTCCAATTAGATCTTAAGAGATACCCAGGAACTAGCATACATCTGAGAGAAGCCAACAAGTGAGAGAGATTAAAACAGGAAGAAGGAAATTAGTGGGAGTGATAAAATTCGGGAGCAAAAGAAAACTTAAAATAATTCTTGAGCAACCTCGGCAAGATAAGAAATTGCATTGGTGAAAAGAACCAAATGCTATAGAAAAAGAATGACAGAATATAAGAGAATTCTATAGATTAAAAATAAGATAGACAAAACAAAGTATTCAATAGAAGCATTGGTGTATAAAGTCAAGAAAATCTCCAGAAGTAGAAAAGACAAAATGGAAAACAGGAGGGGGGGAAATTTTAGAGATCTGTGCAGGAATACTGGTCTAAGAGTTTCCACATCTGAATAACAGGAATACTAGAAAAAAGAAGGAACAGAGACAATATCAAAGAAACAAAAAATGCATTGAAAGAAGATCTGCAGACTTAATGGCCCCAGTAAAATGAAAAAGTCCATACCAAAACACATTATGAAATTTTAGAATCCCAGAGATAGAGAAGGTACTAAAAGCTTCCAGAGAAGGAAGGGGGGGAGGGGGAATGACTAAAATTGGTAATGTACAATGTATCATACAATGTCAACAGATTTAAGAGCAACACTATCAATGAAAAAAACAGTAGAAATGTCTTTAGAACTACAAAAATTAGTTTCAACCTAGAATTCTATACTTTATCAAATAGGCATTTCAGAAGGGCTAGATCTCAAAAAACTTTTGCCCATTTCCTCTTTCCCAGGGAAATATGCTCCAGTAAAACAATGGAGTATAACAAGACAGAGGGAAACACAGGAATCCAGGACAAAGGGGGTCCAACACAAGAGAGCAGTTATGTGAGATCCCAGATGACTTCAAAGAGATATGCCAGGAAGACAGGTATAGAGTAGGCGTAGGGAAAACCAGTCTCTACTGGAGTAGGATAACAAAAGGCTGGGGAATGTCATTTCTAAGGAAAAAAAATGGAACAGATGTGTTTAGTAGACGGAAAATATTTTTGATAGGCATGTGACAAATGTTACAACACTTGGGGGAAAAATAGCTGTTAAAAAACAGGCAAATGAATAGTCAGGAAATTAATTCCACACACACAAAAATGAAGAACTGCTAGGTATTTGGTTAATGTAGCATAAATGTAGTATTTCTGTTTGATACTCATCTTTTTCTGTCATATCACTAGATTGTTAGGTACAAAAGCATTTTTTTTGAAAGCAGGGAGACCAGCCTACTTACTGCATATGGCTATGTAAGATCATGTTGGCTCGAAAGAGAGGGATTAGATTATCCTGGAGAAGTGCAGAAGTGCTCAGATTTCAGTAATATTAAGAAAAAGAATGAAGGGTGTACACGGAGGAGGTACAGCCAGATAACTATATGGCTCAGCAGTGAACATTATTTGCACAGTCTATATAATGTAAACATTGATTATGATTTAATAAAAACCATGATATATGTTAAGGGAACGGAAGGAGGGAAATAAATCCATGGTGAAGTGAGGAAGCTAATCTTTCACCTGCTGTGCCAGGAAGCTAAAAATTAACTTAGCTATTATATTTTTGTTAAAAAATAAGATCAAAATGTTAAGGCAGATCTTTATACCACAATCATGTTACTGAAATTTAACTTAAATGTCAAAACCCTTAAAAAATGCGCATTACTAAGCCAAAGACTTTCCTGAATATGTGTTTGGTACTGAGGAAAACAAAAAGAGATTCAGAAAATCTACAAAAAGAGGTCCACGCTAACAGTATTGAGTCCATTGTATTTTTTAGGAATCATGGCCGACATACTTTTAATTCAAACTATTAATTTCTTACTTAACTTTTCAACTGTTTACTTACATGATTTAAATGGTTGCTCTTCCTCTTTTCTCGCACTAAGAATAAAAAAAATTAACTCATCAATTCTGATACAAATGCCATAGAAAAATAAAAGTAGTTGCTAATTATCTGATGGATTACCAACATACAAAATGAGACAAAAACCCATTTCATTTTTTTATAATTTCAAACAAAATTTATCATTTAAATCACCTGGCAAGATGAATCCCATAAAGTAAAATGTAAAAACTTAGTTTTACTTTTTGACCTAACAAACATTCTGTATTAGGTACAAATGAAAGACTCTCTATGTACAAAAGAAAAGGGCAAAGCAAATTAGGCCAGGTGAGAAAATTAGCTAATAAAAAAGTTTACCTGTTGCACATCTGAACCACTAACCAGTAGTAGTTTCTAATTCTACATTCACACCTGGCTTACTTGGATTACCAGCACCTAGTGGTTAACAGCTCTAAGACCTCAAGATGCACCAGCTTTCCTGCAAGCATCCTGAACCACTTATTGGGAATCAACTGAAACACCTTACTAAAAAAATAAATGGATCTTTACTCAACTGGAAAGTAACCTGTCTTAAATTTAAATTTTAAAACGAGTGTGCTAACCTAACTGAACATACCTACAAGCACACGACATCATTTTGTTCTAACAAAGGCCAGAAGAACAGCAGCAGCTCCACTTCGTTTCCCATATGGCCTCCTTTAATGCGGGACAGGCATCGCAAGCACACACTGCTTACTACTGAAGACAGAGGGGCACGTGCTAGCTTTTCTTTTACTGTCTCTACTCTCTCTACATGTGAGCAGCCTGTGGCTCTGGGAGAAACTGAAATACAGCATTCCTAACCAAAAATGATTGGCTCACGACAGGCAAAGTACACACACTACGAAAATGCAGGTTAGAAACCCAATTTTTTATTGTGCTGTAATACTTCAGATATTATGGAACCCTCACTTTTTGTATTCCTGCTATCAGAATCAACTGAAAAACTTGGTCATGTATGGCTTTTTAAGCAAGTAAACTCTATTTAACATAACATTAAGGAAAATAAGCAAGTAGGCAGGAGTGTTAAAATACTACGGTTCTGATTCTTACCCTAAAATAAGCAGGACACAGGAAACTGACACTAGTCTCTGGTGCTGAGGCTAACCTGGGAAACCCCTAGCATAGCATTCCATTAGGAGGGAGCGTAATTCTGCGTGTGAGAGTGGATCATTTGGTTGAGCACTGTGTAAAACGGGGCCAAAATCACAAATTCAATCCTCATATATAAACAATTGATTTTTTTATTTTATTTGTTCAAACGAAAACCTAACTGTGAACTAAATCCTATCATTCATCTTTAAAATGTGTGCTCTTTGGAGCAAGGGGAAAAAGACATAGTAGTATGGAGAAACAGGCCACATCTAAATCATGTGGCCAATTGAGTTGATAAAGAGATGGCAAAATGTGTCAACAGATAGTCTACCCATTCTCACTAAAACAGTGACAACTAAAGAAAAGTGTATCATCGCCTATTAAAATAAGACAAGTGGATACACGAAAAAGTGAAACATGTAAACCAATGTACGAGGTCTTCTAAATACTTCCTATAATACACAAAACAGAAACAGTTTTCAATTTTTTTCTCAGAGGAAAAAATTTTCTTACCATCCGTTTGAGATTTGCTCAGGAAAATTGTGCTTGCCCTTGGATGGTCAGAAGGGTTTGATTCCAAAGCTAAATCTGTATAGGAAGAAGAGAAAAAGGTGCGATGATTTAGTTGAGTAGAAAAATACATGATTTTTAAAATACTCAATTTTAATTTTAAGGACTTTTAACAGTCTTGGGAAGTTTTTAGTAATGATAACAAGCCAATTTTTAGTATAGGCAACAATATAAAAATTCTACCGGGAAAATGCAAAATTGTAGAATCTCTCCACATATGTGGAATAAAACCAGGCTATGTCTTAGACTTTAACTTGCACCTAAATAATCTATGAAAAAAAATTGGGGGAGAGAGGGGAGAATATTGGTGAACATTTTGTTTATCCAGGGCCCATCAGCTCCAAGTCGTTGTTCTTCAATCTAGTTGTGGAGGGTGCAGCTCACTGGCCCATGTGGGAATCGAACCAGCAACCCCGTTGTTCAGAGCTCACACTCTAACCAACTGAGCCATCCAGCCACCCTTAATCTATGAAATTTTTAGATGAATGATATATATGTGCCTTCTCTCTCCTACTTACCAATTAGAAATACAACCACTCTCTTTTATGCTGATATTACTAACACATCCCAGGAACCGTCTCAAGTAGCAAGTTATGCTGTGGCGAATTACTGTCAAGATACCAGCTAACAAAGAGGGTGCAAAAAAATGTATACACGTTTAAAAAAAGGAAAAAAACTGTATTAAAATTGTAATACGCAATATATACTAACAAAATGTGAACACAAGTCATGTGTATACATTTTTTTTGGCACCCCCAGTATATCAAATATGTCAAAACAAAGTGAGTTGTTTTTGGCAAATGTTCTTTAGACACTTAGGTTAATTCTAAGTCTATTCAACAAATGAACTTATTGAGTTAGCTGTGCTTTATTAGGGGGCTATTCATCATGGCAGATTTAAAAGGATAGCTTAAAAGCTCTATGTTCTAATCTATAAGAGCACTTTCATTATAATAATTTTTAATACTTTTGTAAAAGTGATTTTTAACTTTTGCCTTCAATTTCCACAGCTAAACTCGCATTTTCCTATGCCACATGATTAATTTGGGGCTTCAATAAGAATACTTTCTAAACCTGATCATAGGGCTGCTTCTAAAAAAGAAATTTTTTTAAATGGCTGTTTCTGTGTAAAGATAGGCCTGCCTGCAGTCCACCTTGCACCAACGTGGGATAGTCTTCTATTTAGACAAGAATACAAAACCTGTACTTGAATTTTCCTTTTTTTTAATAGTATTTTTCTTTTATTAAATTTATCTGAGGTGACAATAGTAAAATTACATAGGTTTCAAATGTATATGTCTATAATACATCATCTATATGCTTCCCTCACCATATATTTTGTCCCATCGAATTTTCGTAAGACAAAGGTTGCCACCATATGGAATAATAAAGTCATTAAAAAAGAATCCTATGATATTTCTTAGCCTTGTCCATCTCAAACCACTTAACCAATCTTGTAAGAAAGTGGACCAAAATCCTGATAGAGTAATGGTTAAGGCACTATTTCCCAAACCACATAATAATGGTTCTATTTTTTGAAAGGGCATTTGGTGGTCAAATCTAAATATACTATATCTCTGGTTCTTTAACATGCACACTGACATGTTAAAAACTAATTAGTTTACTAACGAATACTGTCTAACTCAGCATTTCACAAATTTCTCTACCTAGAATCCTTTTTTTCCTACAAGTAATACAGTTAGAATCTTGCACCGACTTTGGGACTTCTTGGTTTAACAGGAATCTGAACCATCCATTTTAATGGTACTGCCAGCACTAGGAATTTATATAGCTAAACCAACTGCTTTGTTCTTCAAGGCAATTCCTTCACTTAATTTCAAGTTTATTAAACTGCTTTTGGAGAAATTATTCTTTTTAACATTTTTATGTAAAAGACCCATAAAATTATTTTAAAGAGTTTTTCCCACTTATTTGAAAAATGAGACAATGTTAGCTATTTAGAAAAACAAATTAATTCATTTGTGCACAGGCATACTTTAACAGCTGCCTCGAACCTCAGGCTTCTGAAAGGATTCAAGACGTCCTCCTACCAAAAAGAAAGCAAACACAATGCCTTTGAATCTAAACAATAAGCAGAAATGTTTGTAAAAGTAGCCATCTCAGTGGCTACTTGCCTATGGCATGATAAGGTTTAATCGAAATTTTTCAATGGGAAGTCCAGGAAAAGTAAGTACTAGAATCAAAGAAGGAGGCTTACACACACACACACACACACACACACACACACACACACACTCTCTCTCTCTCTCTCTCTCTCTCTCTCTCCCCCCCCCTCCCCCTCTCCCCCCTCTCTCTCCCCATCTCCCCCTCTCTCCCCCTCTCCCCTCCCTCTCCCCCCTCCCTCCTCCCCCTCTCTCCCTCCCTCCCCCAAACCAAGATGTGCTACTGTGGATCTAAATACAAAAATCAAGAAGGTTGGGATAAAAAAAAATGACGACATGAAGGGGGGATAAAAAAGCAAAATTATCCCATGACAATTAGCCCCACTGCCACGCCTACCCTACCTTCTAGGGTGGCCACATGCCCCAGGGCTGGCCAACCAATCCTAGCTGCCCTGGGACAGCCCAAGAACCCAAGGAGAAAGGCAGGGCACTCTAGAACCTTTAAACAGTCTGCAGCTGTGGATGCTCCCTTTGCCATCATGAGGGGAAAGCCTTTTCAGGAGAGATCAACAGCGAGTGGAACTGAGACAGGAGGACCTAGATTTTTACTCTGTGAATTCTGGTTATACAAGTCGATACTTTCAAAAACAATCTAAGCTATTTTGAGATTGATTTTCTTTAACTTGCAACTGAAAGAGACCTGGTTAATTAGCAGTATTAATGGTCACACTAAAGGTGTTAATAAGTAAAAGTCACTTGCTCATTCCTTTAACAAACATGAACAGGAATTTGCAAGAGTCAAATAATGCTTTTTAAAAAAATTACCCATAAATTCAACCATTACTATTATTACTATTATTTTTTATATACTTTTTAAAAAGAAAGCTCTAATCAGTGTAAAATTTATGTTCTATTTTGTTACTGACAAATGAACTCCACCCCATTGCAGCATATTTACTGTTTAATGGATACATAAGGGGCCTTCAAGTGTTTTTCCTATACTTTACTTAGCCAATCCCCTATTGTTGGGGTTTAGGTACTTATAAAGTGCTATTCTGTAAGGAAGAGCTTCACATAGATAGTGTTTTTTGATAATTTTTTTTTATCTCCTTAGGAAAGACCTCCAAAATAAGATGACCAGACCAAAAAGAACGTTTTCATCGCTCAACTTATAATACTAAATTGCTTTCTTGAAAAGGTGGGGGCATGTTAGTGTATAATGCTAACAATCACTCCAGTTTTAGCTTCTACCCCAGCTTTGGATAATCGAGAAAAAATTCCTAACGAGGTGAATGAGGAAGCTTACAGTGTCTCTAATTTGCATTTCTTTGATGACACAGTTTGACTATTTTCCCCCAGTTAACAGTGCTACCTCCACTTTGGTGAGTTGCTTATCATTTGTAAGTACTGTGTGTATTATAGCCACTACGGCCCTGATGTCCATTTGCATGACGCTTTCATAATTTTCTGTTTATAGCCTACAACAACTTCCTATACAACTTGCACTTTTTGCGAAATACTGCATCACTATTTTATAGAATGGATATTTAAGCCATTAGACAGCAAACTCATGCACACACACACAGTATTTCTGCACTCTTCTTTAACTATTTTCCCAAGAGCCTAAAGAAACTATGATGAATTATATTGCACTATTTTCATTATCACAAAGGTAAGACTGCAAATTATCAAGCAAAGCATTACCCCCAACACGCACACAGGCATGCATGCACATACAGTGATTGAGAGAGATGTCAGGAAATTACTGTTTAGCTTATATTTGAATCCTTCCAAAAATTATTTCTTTAGAAACCTCTAAGAATGTCTTAACTTAGAAGAAATTCTTGAGCTCATGATTAGAGGGTATAATTGCATTTGAAGATGCAGTATTACCAATTTAAACTGCAACTTAATTTGACAGCATGACAGGCTGATGTAGGAAAAGTATGATTTAAAATTAAACTGAGGTCTTAATGTAAATAATCCTCAGAGGAAGAAATCTGCAAAACACCACTGACACTGAATCCTGCTTTTCCCTGAATCTAAGATTCTATCAGTTCTAGGATCCATCTCAATTGCACAGATGTTAAAAATGTGAAAAATACAGGCAACTTAGAATAAATGAAATGTCTTTATTAAAGGCTAAAAGTGTTAAAATTATGTGATTGTTAACTGTCAATAAATGATTTTTCCTTGTCAAAATATAAGAGGGAGAATGTGGTGACCAACAAATTACCTGATAGAAGCAGCATATTTCAGAAAGACATTGATTTCAATATATTCCAATTAAAAGAAATGTCAGCAGTTTTGGCCAACTGCAGGACACCTGGTTACTCAAGGCTTCCTGCATTTACTGAACTGCTCCATCATCCCTATATTATACATTGTATTAGTTTTATGGCCCTTAACACAAACAATTAGAGTCTAACAACTACCATATACACTAATGATTTTATCTCTGAGTTCACACTTTCCCGCTCTCAGGTAAATTCCTACCTGAAGGCCTTGAGCTGGCCTGCCTCACCATAGCGCACACACTACGCTCCTATGTCCCCCAGTTCCTCAGTCTACTGCTCGCTAGAGCCTTGCTTCTGCTTTCCTAGCCTCTGAGAATCCTAACTTTGGCTTCCAGTCCACTTGGGTAGCTGCTTCCACCTTGGTTCTCAGTCTTGTCTTGTTTTAATCCTCAATCCATATTTTAGTGACTGTAACTAAGGTGTGACATTTCATATAGTGAAGTACACCTTTCTTTTACACATTTCTAAAAAGTACTTTGCTTACTTTGTTGAACTTTTAAGAACATTTCTGGGCTGCAATTTACCTCCATTTCCCATGATGTAGTGTTACTGTTTTAAGCCTAAAGCTTAATTATTTGAATATAATAAAAAAAAAAAGGTGGTGAGAAAATAGTAGTATTGCCCAAGCTGCTATTCACATAATGCATAATTCTATAACTTTTATTCCCATATAAAACAGATATATTCCTATGCTACCTAACTCAAAACATTGTGAGGATCAAATGAAATACAAGAGCAGTCTAAATACTATACATAAAGAACAATAAATCACAAAACAAAGCTTTCACAAATTAGCTCAAAAGCAAAAAGTGAACATTTAGCATTTCACTGGAAAGCACATGAAATGTCCACTCATTACCCATACCCAAGTATCGTCTTAAGCAAATATGTACTTTGGCTACTCACTAAAGGGAAAGGAATAATAGCCTAACAATTAGTGAGAATTTCTCCTGGTGTTTTGTTTTTTTTAAAAATAAGCAAATACGTATTTCCCCTACTTCTGTCATGTCCTTTCCTTCCTTTCTTCATGTTACTTATCCTGGAGACCACTCCATAGCATTAAAGAGAGATCTTATTCTTTTTTACAGCTCCATCGTTCTCCACTGTGTAGATGTACCAGTTTATTTTACCAGTCCCTTACTGGACATGAGTTATTTTCAATATTTTTCTTTTGAAAAGAATGCAACAAAAACTTTGTGAATATGGGGTTTCATATTCATGGGGTATGTCTTTGGAATACATTCCTCAAAGTAGGATTTCTTGATTAATACATCTGCATTGCTGGGAGATCATGCCAATGGCCCCTTCATGGGGTCATACCATTTTGCATTTCCATCAGCAATACAAGAAGTAACTGTTTCTTCACAGCCTCACCGAACAATGCAGTGTCAAGTTTACGGATTTTCTTCCAATAAGAGAGAAACTACAGTATGTTTTATTTTACATTTCTCTTATGTGTGAAGACATGTTTAAACATAATCTTTTTCTGTGACTTGTCCATTCATATCTTTGTTACTACTTTTAGATTCACTTAATTTCTTTAAGTCACCCTATTTTAGGCTCTTGGTTTTTTTATTTTTTTATTTTTTCAAGCCACTGTTGGCTCTCACCTGAACCACTGCCCCAGCCTTCTACCTGGTCTCCCTGTTTCCACCCTTGCTGGCATTACAGTCTATTCTCACACAGTACCTTCTTTTTCTCTCTTTCCTTTTTTCCTTCCTTTCCCTCTCTCCTTTCTTCCTTGCATATAATCCTACAATGGTTTCCCATTAAAACTGGTATTTTTTTGTCAAGGCCCACTAGGCATAAAGGTCTTAATCCACCACATTCCTCCCTCCTGGCATCCCTTCCACTCTGCTGCAGCCTTCCCCAGGTCTCTCTGTCCTCTGCCTGCACTCAGTGTATTCCCATCTGAAGAATTCTGCATGGAAGCCTTTTCTCTCACATCCTCACAGGGCTCCCTCTCATTTTTAGGACTGCTCAGTGTCACTTAGAGAGAGCAGCTGTCACCAGCCATGTAAACTGTCCTCCTCCCCAGGTCACTACCCTCTTTTACTTTCTTCCCAGCACATCACTACCCGACTTTCTTGATTGTTCATGTGTTGTGTGCCCCTAGGCTCCCCTAGAATGTAAAGACCTGAGTTAGGGTAGGGATTTTGTCTTGTCCTGCATTTGGAATGGTACCCACAATAAACATCTAACTGTTTCAGTATACCCCAAACCAGTTAAGTTTCTACCAACTTTCCCATATCTTCTAAGATTTTATCTAATGCTGTCTTTCGATTTGTTATCTAAGACCAGCATTACTTTCTGATCTCTTAGAGTAGTATTCAGAACTAAAGAGACAAGACAGGCTACCAAGAACCACAGAAACCCAAAAGAGGAGTTCTACTGTCCAGTGAAAAAACAACGGTAACTTTAATTTAGGATAAGAATTAATGTTAAAATACCTTGAAAATATCTTAACTACAAAATAACATTCTAATTAGGTTATAAGAAAGTATACCATCTCGAGCTACAGGACGGTACAATGCATTTGTTTTTATCTGTGCCGCCAGAATAAAGCATTATAATGGGACTATGTACGGTTTCACTTTAAAAAATGCTCAACCATAAAGGGTGGGTAAATGAATGACACTCCAACATTTGATGGTACACTGAACGGTTATTAAAAGGCATGCTGTAGGGCTCCACGCAGTTGCATGGAAATATATCCTGGAGCACTCTCTAGGTGTCAAGCACAGTTCAAGGAGCTTTATGTCATTACTTCTCTTTATAACAAGAAGTTATAAAGCAGCATATAGTGACCTCATTTTCATAAAATAAACAAAATATATTTACATACATACAAAAGACAGAGTCAAGACCAGAATATTAATAAAAGATCTGGATATTCTGAGCATAAGTGAATGACTTTACTGTATTTTCTAAATCTTTTACATTAAATGCTTATTAATATTGTTACCGACAAAAGCAAAAAAAAAAAAAAAAGGGGAGGGGGTTAAAATAGCCACTGGAAAGAGGAAAGATCTGTTCATCAGGAGTTCTTCCACATAATATTGCCAATTCCTTCCCTACTCACTCCTCAGGGGGATAAGAAGGGGTCACTGAGACAGCACCTTTAGCCAGCAAATTAGCAAAGTGCTTAAGGTCAGAGCATAAAAGGCTGTATGAAAAGTTGATGAATAAAAAAACTGGACAACAGGAACTTCGTGTCTTTTTTTTTTTTACTGATACTACCATCAGTTATATTAGATATACTGTTAGATAAAGGCAAGGTAGTAGAAAAATTTTCTTTTAAGTCTATATGAATTCTATACTACCATGTTTCCCTGAAAATAAGATCTAGCCAGCCAATCAGCTCTCATGCGTCTTTTGGAGCAAAAATTAATATAAGACCCGGTCTTATATTATACTATATATTATATATGTTTATTTTAAATATATTATATTTATTGTATTGTATTATATTATATTACCTGGTCTTATAGTAAAATAAGACCGCATCTTATATTAATTTTTGTTCCAAAAGATGCATTCGAGCTGATTATCCGGCTAGGTCTTATTTTCGGGGAAACAGAGTAGGTTCTTAGGAATATCTCTTTGAAATGGCTTAAAGAAATCATGTTCTGTTTCAGAAGAACAAGGCAGAGCATCATTCATGTATGATTTTGTGTAAATAACCAAAATAATTCAATTCTACATTGTAGAAAAGCCAAAATGTTTTACATGTAAGTAGGTCTTTCTTAGTTTCTAGGGAAACAAATATAAAATTGTCTGAAATAAAGACATTAAAAGCAAACTTTCAGTATGCTTGTACTTTATATTTGGTATTCTGACCTTGTTTCTATGGAAACTTAGTACTAGTCAAATGCTGAAATTGAGGTTTCTTGTATCACTTTATGGAATGCAAAAAAAAATTAAAGACAAATTGAAATGAAATTTTAACTATCATGTTCAACATAAAAAGGTAAATTCTACACTAATGAAATCTATTTTTTTCCTGATTTAACACTACTTATAGTCCTGTGCTTTATCCGTGTTACCTTACCTGCCCTCTTACCAGCTTCTCCTAAAGTCCCTTTGTCCAGGACTAGTAGTCTCGGATTCAATTCCAGGTCACCAGGACAAACTTTAAAATATATGTATTTGTTTGCCTGGTAAATGTATGCTATTTTACGACTTCTACTTTTACTCTTATCCATCGTAATAGATTTATAGATGTAGGATAGAGAGGTAAATGTTGCTTCTGAATTGTGTACAATAACTTTGAATGGAAATAATCAACACTGGAGTAAGTTAGGACAGGCCTATTTCATAGATGAATTATAAAACAACAAGCATTCTAAAGAGCTTTTGAAGTACCCCAGGAACTAAGTTTGGCATATCTGTCACCTCCATGTTAGCCTTTTCTATTCAGTAGCCGCATTTAGTCATTTCAGATCTCTAGCCTAGGTTTCTTCACCGGCAACATAGGGAGATTACGTACGGGTCTTATTTGTAGTTAGCGGGCCAAATGAGATATACTGAAAATATATTGTAAATCTTAAAAGAACTGTATGAAGATCTTACTTTGGTCTCTCATCCAACACTATCCATCTACCTAACTGGTTTGTTAAAATCAATCGAAGGCTTACCTTACAACATCAAGCATAGCAGAAGTTCTCACAAATACTTGCTTTGTATTTAAAGGTATGATTACTTTGTGTTTCAATATACACTTAGTTAATTCATAATTTGTTCATTTTTTCCACAATATTTGAACAGTCCAAAAGGAGTACTTCCCAATTATAAAGGCACGAACATCATCCGGGTGGCTTTTTTATTTATTCTAATTTTTCAAGAAATTAAGAGCTCAACTAAAGTTTAAATAGAATAAGAACTATAAGACATTTCCTCTATAAAATGATGAAATAATCTCTGGCATTTAAGTTAAACAAATGGACCAATGGAGCTGTAACATCTTTATGATACGTTTTCTACTTCAATGGGCACAGTCTTCATTAGCCCCGATGTTACCCAGAATTATTTTAAATCAAACATTTCCTCTCTTCTCCCTGGGCACCCCAACCCCTACCCCCACCCCAGCCATTAGGTCTGAAGAACTTTTACCTCAACGTTCTTAAAGTAGAAGAGGATTCTATTAGCAGGAGGGGGAGCCATGGAGACAAACATTCTAGTGCACGATCTGGCATCTTAACTCCCAAACCTCTATATTACAAATTAAAGTCTAAACGCATATAATTTTTATCTTTTGAAACTTTGACCAAGTCTCACAAACCCCCCCCACCCACCTCGTCTCTAGAACCGGCAACTGTGAAAGTGAAGTCACTGAAGTAAGACTGAAGACATATTTGTGTTCTGTCAAAATGGGACGTAATCAGACTCGTGGGTTCTCCTTTGGCTAAAAAACTATTCTCTGCAGCTCTGGCAGTAACATTTCACATCGTTCAGTTATTTTACATTCCCTCTCCCACCATTTTCTCTCCTTCTGTGTTCAAATTATAGCTGGAAGGAATGAAGCAGCTTCTATCCAGGCAACTGAAAAGAGCCTACCTAAGAACACCATACAGACTCGCCTAGGTCAATTTCTATTTTGCATTTAAATAACAAACCCTAAAATGTTTGCGTTGAATTGTCCCGAGCATCAACTACCTTAACGGGCGGGAGCAAGGGTCTTCCATGGGGCAGGACAGGGAGATGGGGAGGATACTCCGAAGTTGGGGTGTTCGAGTTTTCATTGAGCAAAGGGAGAGAATATGCCCACAAATCTTTTTACAGTCCCAAGAAACGTTCAATAGAGCCCAAAACAGGAAGAGCCGAGGGCTGGAGGGTCTCAGGCCGGGGTGGGAAATGGGAACGGGGGAAAGAACTGGGCATTCGGGTGGTGAAGAGGGAAAGAAACTGGCCGGCCGCGAAGGGGAAAGAACCAGGCGTGGGAACGCCAAGCAGAGCCAGCCTCCGTCCCGGTGCCTAGCCTGGGAAAGTCGGCTCCCGGCAGGAAGGAGCCTGAAGCGGCGGCTCACTCCCGAGGGACCCTAGGGGCGGCGGCTGCCAGAGGTCCCGAGAGCGGACGGCGCCCGCCGCCTCCTCACCTTCGGGCATCTCCCGGTCGCTGATGTGCTGCAGGTGGTGGCCCTCGCCGGCTCCGAAATCCAACTCGGTGGGCTCTGGGGCAGCCGGCGTTGGTGCTACTGCCACGGCGTCCCCGGCCGCCGCCTCATAGACCTCAGACTCGTAGTCCGGCTCTGCCGCCCCCGAGCGCCGGCCCCGCTTGGGGCTGGCATTAGGGGACAAGCAACAGGTCAGCGTGTTCCCCATGGGGCGATTCCACTCCTCGCCGCTGCTGACGCCTTCGCTAGTCCACGGACTCCGCCGCGCTCAAGCAGTACCCCCTCCCCCAACAATGGCGCGGCCGGTACGAGCAGCCCGGGGCTAAGCCCGGGCTACGCCACGCAAGGCCTCGCCCGCTGCTCGCCCGTCCGCCGGGCCGCCGGGCCCCGGGCAGGGCTCCGGGCCCGGCCGCACCCCCACCGCCGCGCCGCTACCGCCTCCCCCGAGCTGACTAGTCTGTGAGGGCGGCGACCAGCCCGGCTTATTTAAAAGGGGTGGGGACCCGACAGGCGCTGAGAACTGTAGCCACTGCGGGGAGAGAACGCAGCCGGAGCTCCTCCTCCTTCCGCAGCCGCCTCTGGAATGAAGGCTGTTCTGCCGGCTGGCACCTGCCAACCGGAACGCGGCCTGCGGTCACCTGGTTACAGAGAACCAATCACGCCCAGAGTTCCCTCCACGCGCCCGCCTCGCAGCGTAGGCACGTGACTCACAATGCCCCGCCCCCGCTCCGCCCCCCGCGCGGCGCGCCGCAGACTCGGTTTCCATTCATCGCCCGCGGCTCCTGCTTTCCGATCCTACGGGAAGCGCCGCGGGCGTTTGTTGCTGCCAGGGGTCCTCCGTCAGGGGGCCTTGTAGAAAGTCCGTGTTAGTAACGAGCCTGTTCTTTTATCAACTTGGTTTCACCGGGTCTGACAGCTGACTCATTTGATGCATTGCTCACTGAACTTAGTTACACCCGAATTGTTCAGCGTTTTGGTAACTAACTGCTCCTCTCCTGCCTTCCAAAAAGTGCTAGTTTAAGCCCGTCACTTGACCAACCACCGGCGCCCTGGTCCTACTCTCCATAAACAGCTGTGACTGTGACTCTTCAATGAGACTTGAGGACACGTCACCCCTCCACTTCCTCATCGGCAAAACAGGAACCAAACGCGTCTCTCCAACTTGGAAACGCAGGGGATTCATTCACCAATTCGCTCTTCTCTCCTGTTTCTCGCTTCCACGGCAGGAGTTTCCAGACTTTACTTTTTCGGCCAACGACAATGTGTAAAGCATTTTCTCATACAAAATTGAGAACCACAAGTGGAGTACCACGATCCTGATGTGATAAAAATGATGCTGATGATAGTTAACATCTGGCAAGCCCTTACTATGCGCCCGACCCCGTTCCAAGCGAGGTATTCCTTTAACCGTTCAAAACAATCCTCATTTTACAGAAGAAATTGAAACGCAATTGTTGAGTAACGCTCCCAAGTCGCATGACTGTTCAGGGGTGGGGCCAGGATTTGATCCCAGACCTGTGTGGATCTCTCCACAGGCATTTATTTTATCGTGACTACCAGAAAATAGAGGTAGAAGTAAAACTTGGGAAATAGTGACGTTGTGTCAGGATTTTTTTTTTTTAAAGGAAGAATAATTTTTTGATGTGGATTTTAAAATATTTTCCCTTCATCCAACATAAGTCTCAGCTAGGTGCCAGGCACTGCATGTGTGAAACACTCCTGCTGTCAATGGGCTCAGGCAGATGAGAAAAGAAAGGCTTACAGACTCCAATTGTCTGAGGTCACACTGTTGGGAAGTACTTAAACCTGGGACTCAAACCGAGATCTATCTGATCCCAAAGTAGATGTTAAGGTAAAGAGTTCGAATTTTATCCTGGAAACATAAACCGATGGAATGATGTGAAGTTGAGTCACTATCAGATGGTTTGTAGTGAGGTCACTCAGGACAATAAGGCAGATGGAAGGAAACAAGACTAATTAAGACACTTTATATTCCCTAGGGGAGAAATGAGGGTTCAGACTAAAGACAGCAACTGGAATGGAGGCAAAGGATTTGAGATCTTTTGGGAGGCAGAATAGAAGTACTTGGTGACTAGATATGGAGGGAGAAGTAAAGAAGGGAGGCAAAAATGGCTGCTAGGGTTCTGTAACAGCAGCAGGTCTGGGAGAGCAAAGGGAAGCTAACAGGAGTAATGTGATTTGAACTAAGCAATAATGTGATTCTGTGATAGAAACTGAGACCTTGCATTTGCCCACTGATGGCTGAAGATGCCCGGGGAGGACTTTATGATCAGTGTTTCACCTGGGTCTGAAGTAAATTCGCTCATTCTTTCATCCATCCATTTTTTTCATTCAATATTCATTCAGTACCTGTGCCCTTGCCATATGTCACACACTTTTTAGGTGCTGGGGATGTTGCGTTGACCAACATAAAGTGCTTGTTCTCATGAAATTTATCCTCTAGTATAGACAATGTTACCCATCACACCTCAAACTCACGGCCTGGGATGGTTATTGCTCTTCAGTCATTGTTATTTTTATTCCAGAGAGCAGGGTGGAGGAAGAAAAAGGAGATTTTTCAGAATATCCACATAGCACAGTGCTTACATATTACTGGCTTAAAGCTTAGTCACATGGCCACATCTAGCTGCAAGAGAGGCTCAAAAAAAGGTAATCGTAACTAAAGCAGAAGGAAGAATATTGGATATTAGAAGGTAACTAGCACTCTATGCCACAATCTGTGGAGACAAATTAGGGACGTTTCAACTTCAAGAATAATTTGTGATAAAATTTCATAGCCCTTTGAAAGCATATGTGAAAAACGAATACAAGCACTTCTGTAATGACCTTTTCTTAAACTAAGAGGACAGAAAAAGTAGAGAATGAAACTAGGTTAGACACAGAAAGATTTCATGGCAGTCAAGTGACCAGGATTATATATGATATGTGTGTTGACTAACGGGGTTCCAGCATGAGTATTACAACTAGAGGTACTTAAAGAGTAGTATTTTGTGTGTAAGTAACAGGTACATTTTTCCCCCCAGGCAGTCTATCATTATCATGTATTCTCAAAGGCATATGTGAACAAAAATGCCAAGAATTGCTATACTTGATTTGATGTGGCAGAACTTCTCTCATTCCCAACTTCAGAAAATTATAATCAGGATTTTTCAGCAAGTGGGGGCATTCAATGGTGCTGGTTCTCATATTTTAGTAAGCTGTCCAGTGCCTCTTCCACCTATCTCTTTTCCATGCCTTCTGAACTATTCTCCCACCTTCTATCTTCTCACAGCCTGGAAATTTCTTTCTGCCAAGTGAGTCAGCTGAGATAAGAATGTTCATTTATTTAATATGATGCTATGAAAAAAAATAGGAATGTTAGTCTGCCATACCATCAGGGCAGTTAATGCTCATTGGACAGGTCAGTTCTGGCCCCAAATAGCCACTGCGATTACAGTTCCAAACCTTAGGGTATTTTATGAGACAAACTCTAAGAAGCGCCTGCAGTTTCGAGAGTAGGAGTTTCCTTTTGCCTTCCTTTTGCCTTTTCCTCTTCTATGCCTTTTAATGGTTTATTTTCTTCCAGTTCCATTTGTCTATATGCTATAGGAAACCTGAAATCTTTCTCAGCTCTCTGCCCATGCTTCCTCGGGTCACCTCTACTTGGGGCGTGGAAGATCCTTTTTCTTCTGGAAGTGCCCTGTTCAGAGACTCCTGGTTTTCTAAAGCAGATGCCAGCTCTACTCCCCATCCCAAACAGTATAACAGCATAAGGTCTGCACTTAACTAGTTCCATAAGAGAACCACCCTCTACACTTGCCCAGGAAATAAACTCACTGCCAAATCCACTTTGGAACAAGGCAGAGTATAAATAAACACACTAAATGCTTTCAATAGTTTCTTTTTTTACCCCAGTCATGCCCGTGCTCCTTTTCTACCCAACATTTTCATGTTTCACTATTTCCATTTGTGTGATATCTTGGTACTTTTGAGATGTAACAACTTCTCTCTCTCAAAATGGAATCCCTGGCCAAGTTGCCTTAGTGAAATTAGAACCATTTTTCTTGCAATGATTTGACATGTTTCTTGTAGGAACATTTTTGACAGCAGCCTCCTCAAATCAAGCTGATGTTAGAAACACTGGAGGAGTGTCGTTGAACTTGACATCAGGGAAATGTTTGAAGAAGTCTTTTTAACCCAGAAACAAAACTCATAGATTTCAGGATGTATATTTTCCTTATGATGGCTCTATTGCCCTATTGTGGAAACAAATCTGTTTTTATCCTCATAGAATGGCATCCGCCCTGAAGTACCTCTAGAATTTTTCTATCAGAAGGGATTAGGACAGCAAACTGGATGGATGTAGGGGCCAGGAAACCTGTCTTAAGAGTCACATTTGAGTAGAAAGCACACTTCTTAAAACAAACCAATAAGTAAGTTTGCTGAACAAGCCAGGCTTACATAGGCTGCTTATTTGGAGAGACTAGGGTTACAGTAGTAATGCCACATACCCTATGAGCGGCTTCTTCTCAGTATTCTACAGGTAATGTAGAATACTACTATAAAAAAATACTCTGGTTATGCAATCAATACTTTGCCTAGGAGTGGCAAAAAAACAAACAAACAACGAAAAAACAAAACTGAGACCACAGGAGCATCTGAAGCCATTGTCCAAACCCAGTCTTCCCTGTTCTTTGCAGCCATAGTATTAGCACTGCCCTACCTTGGCCATCTGGTGAACCTCTACGTGTACTTTGAAGCTTAGCTCAAGTACAGCCTCCTCTGCAGTGCTTCTCTCACTCCTTTAAGACTGGGAGATTCTGTATCTTCAGTGCAATCAGTTCCTTATGCAAACCCTTACTATAGAGCAGCCTTGTACACATAATATGGCAACTATTTATTTGTTTGACCCCCTACCCCCAATAAACTAGGCACTCCTTGAGGACAGAGTTATTTTCTTCTTCCTCGTCTCCTTCTTCTTCTCCCCCTGTCCCTCCCCCTCCTCCTCCTCCCCCTCCTCTTCCTCCTTCTTCTCCTTCTCCTTCTCCTCCTTTTTTGTATCCCCAGCTCTAAATATAATCTCTGGCTTGTAGCTGTCTCAATATATTTTTCTTGAATGAAAAGATAAACGAATTAAAATGTTGAATTAAGAGTACCAACAATCACAATTTGAGAAATGTTTTGACTATTCCTTATTTATCAATATTCTCTATTCTTGTCTGTGCCTCTGTGTCTGGTTTCTGTGCCCCTATCGCCTTTTTAAGAACAACAGCTATTTTATAATGCGCCCAGTTCTGTGGGTCAGGATTCAGGCATGGCACAGTGGGGACTGCTCATGCCTGCTCCAGGGCAACTGGGGCCTCAGCCGGAGTCGATCTAGCAACTGGCCATGGCCCCAGATGGCTCACCTGGGATCATACATCTGGAGAGCCAGTTTTGGCTGTCAGCTGGGTTCCTCAATTCCTCTCCAGGTCATGTCTCCTGAGTCCCTGGGAGCGTCTTCATTCACATGTCAGGTACCTGGCCTGTGAAGGCTGGAGCAGGTGGGTCTGGCTGGACGTCCCTCACAGCATGCTGGTCTCGAAGTCGTCAGACTCCTCACTGGAAGCAGATACATAACCCCAGCGTGCTTCCCTTCTCTGATAAACACATGAATCTAAAAATATGGGCAAGGAAGGGGAAAGTTTGATGAGCAACATCCCTTCAATTAAAGGGAAAAAACAACAACACTCAAAGCCAGTTTCTTCACTGTTATGAAGTTCATCACCTTACAGTGGATTATGGTAAACTTACTGTAACCAAATCTAAGTCTTGTATGCTACATGGCATCCAAATTATCCTTTTTCCGTCTTGGTCTCTGAGTTTAGTAGCTAGAAAGAAGACAGATTTGTGCATGTGCTTTTGAAGCAAATTTGCCATAGGTTAAGTTTATTTTGTGATGTTCCAACTTATAAGTTTGAAAATAACATACACACTAAATCAAACTGAGAAAAGTAAGAGGGGAAATTTCCTAAAATCTACATGCTAACACCACATTTTTCTAGTGATTACTTTCGTAGAGCAACTTAGAACCTATGGTTTCAGCAAATAAAGTGTTCTATGTAACATGAACCCACTGCATGAAAACAAGGTTTTAAATGTTATCGTTGCTACTTTTAACTAGAAATTTCCATGGGAATGTGCACTTTGAAGTGTTTTACATAAACTAATACCCACAAAAATCCCATGGTATAGTAACATGAAAGCCCCTCAGGGAAGCTCTCCACGTGGAACCCGGCTGACCTCACTACAGAAGGATTTTTCCTTCTCCTGGGAAGTCGATGGAATGAACACACTGTTTGCTATTGCCCGTTTTTGAAGCAAGGTATGCCAAGGTCTGTGTGCCCTTCTCCAGAAGTATCAGGGGAAGAGCCTGTAACATCTGCAAACTCTGCTTAGTGCTCTTTTGGGCAGAAATCGTGCTTTGCTGGCATTTCATCTTTCTGTAAAAGAATAGGGAGAAATTGCCCCTCAGAGTCCTCAGGGAGGTAAGAAGGCTGTGATTAGGTAGCAACTGTGAGTAGGTGTCTGTAGAGGAGAAAGAATTGCACAAGGTCAGAAAAATACACATTCCCTACCGGTATCCTTCCAGGGTCTTGACTGAAAGCCAAACAATCACAGAGTGAGCCATCCCAGTTCTGAGGCTCAGGATAATTTGGATAATTTATTATAATTAATTAATAATAAATAACGACTTGAATAATTGAAGGTCCCCTACTTTCAGGCTGTGGACTGGAAGAAGTGCTCTGCTGAGCCACAATGGAGCCCAAGGCATAGAAGAAATCAGTAATACTTATGTCTTTATTAAGAGACATTATTGATATTTTGTTCATTACAGATTTTTACATAACTTTTATTTTAAAATATTGAATAGTATTGATCTGGATTACTGAGATTTTTGGTGTCCCCTTAAATTTGGCACCTTTAGCAAGTGCCTTACTCATCTCCCCCCAGTCCAGGCTTTGTGCCCAGAAGCAATGTGAGGGGTATCTGGGTATTTTTTGGCCTGCGCTTGAAAGGGAAAAGAGGGAGAGCCAAACTTTTGGGCTGGTCTTTCAGCCATGGTGTCCTGAACTTTCCAAATCATTGAAGTCAAAAGAATCAAATTCCAGTCTGTGACAGAGACGAGAGACAGCTCCAAGTCTTGTGTGTGCCATCATCACCCCATTCTACAGAGGAGAAACTGAGACTCAGCACATGTGATAGATCTGCCCAACATGACAAATCTAGAAAGTGGCAAGTGAGGACTTGAATCCAGACTGGGTGGACTCCATAGGTTGTGCTCTGAGCCACTGGACTCTGAGAAATTGCCCACTTGCTGTGTTTCCCACCATTCCCTGTTGAAAAAGATAAATCACGTTTTTTTCCCTCACTTTTCTTACATAACTTTTCTCAGTGAAAAATTATGACAAAATATCTTCTAATAACTTTTAATGAATTTCATTGTCTTTTTACTCTTATGGAAGTGACATGTATTCACTGAAGAGAAATTAGAAAACACATATAAACGAGAGAAATAAATCAAAATGCCACCCAAAGAGCCACCCACTATTAGCATTTTGTTTCATACCTCTCCAAGATTTATTTTAATAAATTACATGGATATGATTTAAAAATGAAACTATGCTACACATGTAGTTATTTAAAGCGGGCTTTCTTAACAATATACTTTACACATCTTTCTCAGTCATTGCTTTTTTGCAGTGTAATTTGTGATGGCTTCATAATATGTATTCATCTGTTCATGAATATTTATTGAGGGCCTGCTACTCTCCAGGGGATGAGCTAAGCACTGGAGATACATCAGTTAACAAAACAAAGAATTCGGCCCTCTAGGGTGGACATTTAAGTAAAGGGTGACCTTCAAAAGATAAATGAATAAATGTGTGTCAGTTAATAGGGACACCATTTTGGGTGTGTCAAGGAGTCTTCTGTGACAAGGGGCTTTTATGGGCCAAACTGTACCCCCTCCCCAATTCATATGTTGAAGTCCTAACCCCCCAATTTCCTCCAAATGTGACCGCATTTAGATATAGGGGCTTCACAGTGGTAATAAGCTAAAATGAGATCCTGATGGCGATTCCCACCCCATTATGACTGGTGTCCCTTTAAGAAGTTTAGACACAGATGCATAGAGGGAAGACACAGGGAGAAGATGGCCATCTATAAGCCAAGGAGAGAGACCTGGAATAGGAGAAACAAATGGCCCTCAGGAGGAACCAATCCTGCTGGCACCTTGATCTTGGATTTCCAGCCTCCAGAACTGTGAGAAAATTAATTTCTGTTGTTTAAGCCACTGAGTCTGTGCTATTCATTATGGCAGCCCTATACATGAATACAGGGGCCGAGAAAGAGTTCTGAATGAAGTGAGAGGGTGTGAGCCCTGTGGAATCTGGGGAAGAGCAAGTGCCAGGGCCCCAGACTAGAGCTTGGTTGTTTGCAACAGAGGAAAGCAAAGGGCCAGATTCCTGGAAGAGTCTCTGAAGGGAGAATGGAAGGAGATGAGGTCAGAAGAGAAAGCAGGGTACCACTGGTCCTGAAGCATCCCAGAGGCCTTGGAAAGGAGTTCCGATTATATTCTGGGGAAAATAGGAGAGCCATTGAACCTGACATTTTAACAAAGGTCCTAGGCTCCTGTGTGGAGCCCAGACTAGATGTATCAAAATGTCTGGAACCCTCTTATTAAGCAATTAAATAATTTAGCAGTGTATTTTTAAAGTTTAGAGGGAGAAGCAGGGGGAGGGGTGTCAGGGACACTGGCCCCCAAAGTCCTAAGCCCTCTTGGTACCCCCGCCATTTGCCTGGCCATCCTACTGCCCAATCTGATAAACAGGATAAACTGTCATTGTAAACAAGCCCCTGACTTTCCCATGAGTCCTTCTCCACAGGGTCATTCAGCGGGACCTCTCTTCCCCCATTTGAAGACCAGGTGGTTCCTACCCCTGCCCCAACCTTATGTCTGTTCCCTTTCTCTGTGTCTTACACCCATGTTCCCAACCTTCAGGCTCCCTCCACCCCACTCAAGCCGCCCTGGCTCACTGGTTCCAACTGCCATCTGCCAAGATTCCATTGTACTCTCCTCTCTTGCTCTCTCTCTCTCCTTCTCTCTTGCTCTCTCCCCCACTTCCTCATTCCTGACTTCCCCCTGAGGAATGGAAAATGGAAGCCTCCTCTGATACCTGCAAATAAAATTTCAGGGAAGTGGACACTTTCCAGTAGTCAGGTATGGGAACAAAATTAATGGCTACCCTGCCCAGTGAAGAAACTGCATGCCTTCCTAGTATTAAGGCAGAGGTAATGGCTGCATGAGCAATAACACAGCCCAGCCTTGGACCAAACTTTGACCAGTGTGCTTCTCTAAGGAGGCTTTTGTTCATTTCCAAACTCTTCTTCTGTTACTGAGGGGTCCTCTCTGATGGAAAGAGCCTTCATTAGTAACTTCCTCTAAGAATGTATGTATTTCTGTTTGCCTTCTACTCAGTCTTTCCATGTCCTCCACAGCCCCCTACCCAAGGCTTATTGACTCCGTCAACATTTACCTGTCATTCTTCTCTAGGCTGCATTTTGCTTATCAGTCATTGGAAATAAAGGGGTCAAATTGGTTCTTTTCTCAAAGAGCAATGAACCCATAGAACTGGTAAAAACCAAATGGATGCCAGGAGTGAGCGTGCCAGTTCAGCCCCGACTCTTGGGCTGATCCACTCACTGGACCACCAGTGATGTTACAAAGCCAGGCAGTGGTACCTCTATGAGCTGGATACTCCCGAGTGCAAATGCCCAGGGCCTAAGAAGGGCAATAACAGGAGGGTCACTGCTCTGCGTCTTCACTGTCACAAAGGCTCAATGCCACCTGGTTATACCTATAGTTACAGAAAAGCACTGCAGGTTTGAAGATAGCACTGTCCAACTTAACTCATTACTCATTATGTCATTACTGGGCTACATCTGTTGTGAACTATGAACCATTATTTTTAATAAACCCCCCGATAACTCCCTTAATCACCTTTGGAATGATGCAATTATATTGAATGGAATGTGTATGTGTGTTCATGTGTGGGTTGAATTGTTTACTTCTTAGATATCGACATTTAAAATGTACCACAAATTTTTAACCTTATTTTGGAATTTTCTCTCTCTCGCTCTCTTTTTCTTTGGTTTGGTTTAGTTTATTATGCAAGTGGCCTGTGTTTCTCTTGACCTCTGAAAGGCCCTCTGAAAACCTGAAACCGAGGCAAGGTGACAAAGTCTGGTCATTCAGTACTAAGGGCCTCCTCATGTTACTTCTTTACTTAGAAAAATAACATGTTGTAGAAAACCCAGAGCCACAAACATTCTTCCCAGGCTAATCAGTTTCTGAATTCTTAGATTTTTAATTTAATTTCACTATCAGGGAATTTTCTACACTGAAATATCTAGGCAAGACCAAAAAGAAAATCTCATGTGACTCCGTATCTTCCAGGATGAGTGAGAATCAGATACGCCTCTGGGATGTAGCAAGCAAAGGAACTGATTTTCACCCCACGTATAGTCAGCTCAAAATTAGAAAGAGGGTGAGTAAAGAGTTACACATGGCTTATTGCATAGCTTACCAGATTCTCACGCCTATTTTCTTGGGCAAAATAGCAGAGTACCTAGCCTACTTTGTTAAAAATGTTTGCAAAACTATAGTTTAATCTTTGTAACTTCCATTGCTATCTCGACACTAACATGCCCATAGGTTCAGTACAGAAATGAAACTAAACTTTTTAGCAACACGTGCACTCCATAATAATACTGTCATCTTGAGTTTGAGGGATCATGACATTGCCTGTATGTAGTTTTAAATTCCCCAGTGATGCCAAACATATTTGAGTCAACAGACACTGTTTCTAAATACCGGAGTTCAATTTAGCTGAATACCAGGGGAGTGACTCAAATTACTTTGAGGGAAATAAATATATCTGTAACTAATGTAAATGGCAAAACTTTGAAAACTCAGAAAATTTGGATAACAGAGTTGGAAAGCAGTAAAGTAAGATGTTTCCAGAAAGGCTAATAAATTTTGCGTTTTCTTGAATTATGTTATTGTAACCCTTTTTCTATTCACATATTTTCTCAGACATATGTGAAAATACTGCTTTTACCAATTAATGATAGCATCTAGTACAGTACTAATAATACATCATTGTTGTTAGAAATGTCTTATACTACAGAACTATTCAATATAGTAAATACCAATAATCATAGTAATAATAATCACCAAAGTAATATCTAACTCTGGTCAACTACTTAATATTACCTAGAAGCTTTGCTAAGTACTTTTATGGATTGTTTTATATAAACTTCCCAACAACCTCATGAGATAGGTAAAATGATTTGCTAATTCCTATTCTAGTGACTGGCTAAGATTTTTCTTGAGAACCTACTGTGTGCCAGGCTCCGTTCTCAGTACTGTACATGTATTAACTCATTCAATCTTCACAACTCCCCGCAGAGCTGGTGCTCTCATTGTTCCCACTTTAGGGAGGAGGACACAGGAACAGAGTGGAGGTGACCTGCCAAAGTTCTCATAGCTGTCACTGACATCGCCAACACTTATAGTCTGGCAGGCTGGCTCCAAGCTCAGCCTCTCCCTTACTAAGCAGCTGCTCAGCACTAGCTGTTTTCTTTGAGCCTTTTGTGCATCGGGCACTGTATCAGATGATGGTCATGTGTTCATTACCCCTCCTTGAGGAGCTCATTGCTGTCCCATTTTTCAGATGAGGAAAGTAAGGCACAGGCCACTTGCTCAGAGTTCAACACCTGGTCTTGTCCGATCCCCGAGCTCATATGTTTCCACTCTATTGCACAGGAAAAGTGGGTATAGCTTTGCAAGGTGCACAGTGACTCTGAGGAAAAGTACGTGCACTGTGAAAGCCAATTAATCAGATCCTGAAATCCCATCAACACATGAGACGAATAGGAAGGAGTTCCTGAGCGGGCACACTCTCCATTTGTCTCACTGCACCTTCCAGGGTTCTGGCCCCTGAAACGGAGTAAAGAAGCTGCCGTCTTCAGAAATTAGGTCTAGAAAGCATTAGTCAGTCTCATGGCAAACTTGTTTTTTTATGGTTAGCCCAGGCTAGAAGACACAGGATCAGAATCTACCCTCATGGGTCCTGATTCCACCCCTTCTTAGACTTTTGAGTTGTTTGTTGAGGCCAGTGGTTTAAAAAGGCTCAAGTCACAGGCGAGTAGTGGAAACACAAGAGAAACTATTCCTGCAAAGTGAAAACCAGCTTGTAGTTTTTCCTGTTATTCATTTTGAGTTTCCTCTTCATCACCATTGAACATTGTTGAAGGAACCATTTATGTACTAAATTGCATTAATTTCTATTTTCTTACATTTCTATTTTATTTTTTTCCTTGTGGGGTATTCTTTTTTTAGTATTATTCATTTTTCAGTTATAGTTGACTTACAATATTACATTAGTTTCAGGTGTATATATAACATAGTGATTAGACATTTAAATGCCACACATTTCTATTTTCTTAAATTGCTTTTTGACACACAATCAATCATAGCCTCAGCATTTGACAGAATTTTGCGATGGTGCCAGCCCAGGCTGGTACACTGTGCAGGTGACATTTCCCATGGAAAAAGGTGTTTCATTTTCCTGAATTGTGTACATGATTGTCACTATTTGTGGTTTCTTCAGAAATGAGTACCTTTATACAATGATCTACTGTCATTCTTCTTTCTGAAGTCATCTCTCTATCTCTCTATCATCTATGTAGTCATCTATCAATCATCTATCTTTCTTCCTCTATCTGTGTATCTATCATCTATCCATATCTCATCTATCTAGTCAGTTATTATCTGTCAATTATCTATCTATCTATCTATCTATCTATCTATCTATCTATCTTCACAAATTGACTGATAGTGCTTGAGTCCTCAACCACTAAAGCACTCGCTGTGACTCTTGTCCCCTAGGATTACTCAGTGCACAAACACACAACTACATGCAGTGCCCTTGCAGTTAGGGCTCTGTGCTAGAACCGAGCGCTGGAGCTGAGAATTTAATAACAATAATTTACTGTCCTTTGATTCCCCTGCCCCAGATTTATCTACAACCCCTTACCTTATTTCCAGATTTTTGCGTTATGACCTTTAAACTCTTTTCTCTGCTGCTGCAGAACCTGAACAGACAAGCAAAATAGTACATCTAAGTATGTGCATAAGACAGAAAATCAGCTGTTGGCCTATTTGAAATAGGTTCAATTTAATTTAGTTTTTCTAAAATTTAAGTTTTCTGGGAAATGGTTGCTGTGGGGTAAATTTGGTTCATGTGATCACACGGTTAGTGTTGCTTCTCTTAGTTGAAATACAAGAGCTAGAGTTTGTACGTGTGGCTCTCATAGGAGGTTTTGATTGAACAGACATTTTGGTAAGCTAACATAGTTATCAAATGTAGCTACAGTTGTCATCAAATTTTAGAATTATAAGAGCAGAAAGTCTGGGAAGGAAGTAATCTGATTGGCCTTACTGGTTTCCTGCATATTCTAAAGATCAAATAAAATAAACCAACACTCTATTGCCTTTGCAGCTAACTGGTAAACGTGTTTTGCAAAATTTTTAAGTGCCCAGCAAATGTTCTTCTATCGTCTTCTTCCACTGCTTTACACCCCCTGCCTGGCAAACCTCCAACTGCTCTTCTAATTGGTTGGAGTTTTCTCTTTTCTGGCTTAGATGCTGTGAGCCGAACACAGAAGGTAGCTGAATTCTCTCATTTCTATGCCTCCTCTTTTCTACACACACACACACACACACACACACACACACACACACACACACACCAAGTTTTCTACAGTGCATATAAAAGGTTTTAACAATCAGAACTAAAAAACACACAATAATAAGTTTACTGGGAAAAGTTTCCTGGCACATGGTAGATACTCAATAAATTTTGTTGAATTGAAATAAAATACATTTGAAAACAGGAATTGTAGAAGATCAAGTTTTGTCCCTTGATTTTAAAAATCATAGATATAACCTAAGTACATAATCAACCCCATGAAGAAGATTTATTCACAAATATTTATTGCAGAGTTATAACAATGAAAAAATTGAATCAATCTACATATGCAATATAAATGTTATATTCATGAGGAATTATTATGCAACCACTTACATTTTATGTATAATAATTTTTAAGGTTATGGGTAAATTCTTACAGCATAATGTGAAATTTATAAAATAAATGGTATATTCAATTTTATTTCAGTGTAAGTTCAAATCCAAAAGGACACACTGCACAACAAGAACTTAAAGGGAATATATTAAAATGTTAATAATGTTTTCAGGGTAATGAGACTACTGATTTTTTTCCTGCTTCTTTCCCATATTTCAGAATTTGTCTCAAATAATAAAGATGCACTATTTTAATAATTAGAAAAACATTAAAAACTAGAAAAACATTTCTATGGAAATTATTTATTCATATAGCAGCTCAAAAATCCAGGCAAAGTTTGTGCATTTATGACTGAAACTTAACCCATCGGGTGGTTTTAAATATAATTTTATGAGAGTCACATAACTCAGTTTCCATAATTTCTGTAGGTAATTGATTCCAAAGCATAGGTGTCACCCTCAAAACCAAACCACTACCAAATTAATTTTATAAAGTAAATACCATGCTTCATAATGACAAGCAGAAAAACTAGATTTACTTTCTGCATCTTTTCCAAGATTTTTGTATGATTAATTCCAAAGTGCAGTCTCACCCAAATGAAACATAATTTGTAAAGGATGTGCTATGGTTGCCTAGTGACCATAACAGTGCAGTGAATTGGGCTTCTTCCTTGTCCTGAATCTATGCAAAGAGCCCAGTAGGGAGAAATGAAACCTACCTTAGCAGGGCATCCGTCACCTTGTGCCTTTTCTCCACGTCAGTGGCCACTCTTGCTCCTGAGATCTCTGGCATTCGCACCCACATTCTCCTTACTGGTGGTGAAAAATTTAGGGTGGAGAGGGGCTGAATACAGGTCAGCACAACCTAGGGGCAATTGATGGGTAGCTTCTGATTTTCATCTACATCGTTAAAATGAGTTTTTCTCAATTATATGACACCTCACCGGAGAGTAATGGTAGGAATTATCTGTTTGTTTGTTTTTAAAAAAAAAACACAACAAAACACCAAGTGTGTTTCTTGCTGTGTAGGACATCACCATGATTTTTGTAAGCTCTTTTTGTCACCTGTCACTTCATTGGCTTTAAGACAGTCCTCTAAGGAAAGGAGGGGGAATTTACTACTCATTTCACAGCAGAAACTGCCTAGTGCTAAAAGTCCTCAGCTGTCCGCTGGGCAAGCCTGGGGCGTCCAGGCAGCATTGATCTGAAACCTGCCTTGATTCATTTCCCTCTTTCAGCCATGATCTTGATTCAGCGGTTCTCTCTCAATTTTCCTTCTCTTAGCTCAATAGTTGGGTCTAACCCCCTCATTCCAATTTCTTCCTGCTCCAGCAATGCTGAGATTCCTTATCCCCACAACTCTTCCGCATGATTCCTGAAATGAGTCTACATGGGATCTCACACGAGCCAACTACACATTTATCACTTTGGTTTGTATTGATTATTGGCCACAATCTCCTAAATCGTAACAGACAAACCAGTGTGATTCCTGCAGGATTGGTAGGAATGATTGTGACAAATCTTTGGAAAAACAAACATGACTTGGTACCTCACTTGTGATGGAAAAATATTCTAACATATGAAAGGCATCTGAATTTATTAGGTTGCCATAAGCTATCATGTAACTACTGATAGATGAGGTTTTTCTCACAGTCTGATAACAGCTTTATTGCATGTTAGCCCGTGTTATTTATTGCTTCCTATGGCTATAAAAACTGGAAAGAACATGTTATACTTTGACTGGTTGACTTGAATTTGTGGTTTGTTTGATCAGAAATGTGCCCTCTAACCATGGCATTTCAATTTAGGGTCGTAATTGGTTTGAAAGTAAATTGAAAAACATAATTAGAGAGCACTTAAGAAATCAAGCTGCTTCCCTAAATCAGAGCTTCTAACTTCGTTATTATTTTAGACCAAAACTCTGCTTGACATTTGATTTTTGCCCTGTAACTTTCTAAAAGTTACACAGAGAAGTCAAAGGGCCAACTAGATCATTAAAAGGCCACGAAGTGTTTTCCTATAGCTTCAGACTAAAGAGAAAGAGCTGTCCAGGGCCACATTTCTGTGTGTGAGGAGCAGGAAACAGGAAGGACACAGAAGGGAGGGGGCCATGAGTGAGCAACAAGTCTATGGTACAAAGATGAAATACCTGAGATGCCGACAGAAAGTGGACAGAGAAGGAGAGAGACCTGGTCCTCAGGTCTGCCCCACGCCTGGGCACACAAATAGTGGTGCAGCATCAGTCCAAAGAGAACGTTAGAAAAACAGATCTCCAAGGTCATGACACTGAGAGGTGGCTGGAATAGAATGGTGATGAGATAGACTCAAGAGGAAAGCAACTGAACTGGGCAGAAAAAAGGCTGAGTGGGATTATTGATCTATTTGTCATACTTAGTAGATATAATAGATCTGTTTTAAATCCTCCATCCCACTTTTTTTTCAATCAAAGGTTTGGTTGAGTCAAGATAGTAACTGTTTCAGAAAAGGTGGGAGATTTAGAGTTTGGCGCTTATGGGTCCTTATTCAGAAATCTCATAAAAATCCTGAGTAGCGACGGTGTAGAGAGATGAGATGCATTAACAAAACAGAGGCAGTAAAAGGATGAGATCAAAAGCAAAGACACCAAACACCCTGCAAATGGTATTTCTCCTAATATTTGAACCTTTTTAAATCTCACTGTGCTGAGGCAATCCTCAAACAATTTATTTTCCATTTAATGACTGACAAAGGGCTACGAATTCCTCACATAGGTCATGTGATTGTTAATTTTATGTGTCAACTTGACTGGGCTAAGGGATACCCAGGTAGCTGGTAAAACATTATTTCTGGATGTGTCTGCGAGGGTGTCTTGGCAGGAGATTAGCATTCGATTCAGTAAACTGAGTAATGAAGGACCACCCTCACCGAGGAGAGTGGGCATCATCCAATCTGTTGAGGGTCTGAATGGAACAAAACAGGAGATGTAAGGGCAAATTTTTGGCTCTCTTCTTGAGCTGGGGTGTCCATTTCTCCTGCCCTCAGGCATTAAAGCCCCTGGTTCTTGGGTTTTGGGACGTACACCAGGCCTCCCCCACCCCTGCCTCTGTGCCTCAGCTCCCAGACTCAGACTGAATGTCCTTGTTCTCCAGCTTGCAGATGGCAGATTGTGAGACTCCTTGGCCTCCACACTGCGTGAGTCAATTCCTACAATAATTCTCCTCATATCTATATATCTATATCTGTTTATATCCTATTGGTTCTATTTCTGTGGAGAACCGTGACTAGTACAGGCCATTTCTTCCCCTAAAAGCCATTCTGTTATAGGGAGAATATAAACCATACTTAAAAGTATAATCATACTTCTTCTCTTTCCTCTTCCTCTTGCATTCTCTTTCCTTCCTTTCTCTTCTCTTCCTAAACAATTCAGTCCTAAAGCCAGTAGGTGGGGCAAAGCAAAGCATACGTCTATGGTAATAGGGGTTGGAAGGGGGAGTCATAATGGCCCAGTGTGGGGTATCAGTGTCTGAGCAGAGAGAAAAGGGTACCTGTCAGAGAGGCAGTGGGTGTGAAGGTCAGAGCCCCAGTGGAGGGTAGAAGCCATCCATGGATAAGGGGCCTAGTGTAGTGGGGTAGAGGTCCTTGCCGAAGTAGGGTGAGGAGGAAGATTTAGCCAAATTTATTTGTCAGATTTAGCCAAAATTAAAAAATAAAAGCCAACAAAATGAAACATGACGCACAGTTACATTTGAATTTCAGATAAACAATGAATAATTTCTTTAGTACAAATATGTCTCATGACTTATTTGTAGCTTCTTTGAAATACAAATTTAATTGGACATCCTGTATTATATATGGCAACAGTACGAGAAAAGCATCCACACAGAGGAAGCGTCCTGGTGTGTGGGGTGTTGGGATCTCAAGTGGGGTGAGGAGGGCGTGCATGCGGAAAGTGGCTCAAAATGGGTAGTCAGAGCTGGAGCAGAGAAAAAAGGGCGTGGGCACAGGAGATGGGGTATTAGTGGAGGTGTGAGGCTCCTAGGGCTGCTGCAAAAATGACCACAAGTAGGGCAGCGTAAAACAACAGAAATCTCTTCCCTCAGATCTGAAGGGCAGAAGTCTGACTGAAGGTGCCTGCAGGGCAGTGCTACCTGCACAGGCTGCACAGGCTCGAGGGGAGAATCCTTCCCTGCCTCTCCCCTCCAGCTTCAAGTGGCTGTAGGCATTCCGTGGCTTGTGGATGCAGAACTCCAGTCTCTGCCTCTGTCTTTATGTGGCCTTCCCCTTCTCTTCCTGTGTATCTCTTCCCTGTGCGTGTGTCTTTTATAAGGACACATGTCATTGGATTTAGGGTCTGTCCAGATAATCCAAGATGGTCTCATCCTGAGAGATTTAACTTTGTTACATCTGCAAAGCCCCCTTTTCCAAATAAGGTCACACTCACAGGGTCCAGGGGTTAGGATGTGAACATGTCTTTTGGAAGGTCATCATTCAACCGACTACAGTTATGTATCGGGAACTGATCAGATAAGAAGCATTTTAAAGATAATGGAAGCCAGATTTCTACTATTGGATTGGAATTAGGTATCAGTGTGAACTCATGGTTTTCAGTATATATATATAGACGTAAGTACAGAACTATTTCTAGATGTTAATGTCTACCTGTGTGCATGCTGTCTACGGGTCAGCAACATCCCAATAGCAGTGAATACATCTTGGCTTCTAAATAACCATTTACCACTAAGGGGAATCAGGTTTCCTTGGAGAAATGCCTGACTCCAGGGCTGATACAAGGGAAGAACAAGATAAGCCTAGAATATTTTGCTGTGCCATAAAACAAAGAGGTGTTTTAAGAATAAAAGGGACATGGAAAAAGGACACAGAAGCCAGCAAGAACAGGCTCCCAGCTGCAAAATCAGAGACAATTTGAGCATTGACATAAATGATGATAACAGTGGATTATAATCTAATGAATAAAACAAGAATCACGAGTCAATACTGATCTACACGAATAAATGAATGAATGAATGAATGAATGAAAAGTTTAAAGAAAAATAGGATATTTTCATACTTTTAAAGTATCTCCCCACAAAATATTTATCAATTACAAAAGGGGAAAAATAATTTTACAAAGCAGAAGGCTGGCAGTCACCACCTTAACCAAATGATCAAAGTGAACATCATCAGAAGTGGGATACATTTCAACCATGCACTGTCTGGTAGGATGCGAAGGAAAAAGAATTCAGCATCAGTTCTGTGGTTTTCCTGCCAAAGATTCATAATAAACTTAAATTTAATTGTGAGAAAACATCAATTAACTCTAAATTGAGGGGCATTCTGCAAAGCAATGGGCTTGTACTCTTCCAGATTGTCAAGCCCCTGAGACCAAGTAAAGGCTGAATACGTGTTCCAGAATCTAGGCGACTAAAAAGACGTAACAACAAACTGATTCTGAATTGGATGCTTTTGCTATAAAGGAATTGTTGGAAGAATTGGAACAATTGTTGGAACAAACTTGAATGAGACTACGTATTATTAGATGGTAGTAGTGTATCAATGTTAATTTTGTTGTTATTTTATGGTTATGTAGGAGAGTTTTCTTATTTGTAAGGACACACACTGAGAAATATTTAGGGGTGATGTGGCAACTTACTCTCAAATGGATAAGGAAAATATTAATAAAATTCTTTGAAGTATGTACTTTCAACTTTTCTATACTTGTCTCAAAATTTAAATGGTATTAATCAAAATATTAAGAATGAAAAACTACATTCAGAAAGGTCAAGAATTATGTTCATATTTATATCAGAAGCAGCATTATTTATATATCAGAAAACTAAAAACAGAAAATGTGTAGCAATTTGTACATCCTGATCCCAACTGTTTGAAAACATAGAAAAATTATTATAAAGAAATATATGAAAATGTAAAGATTCTGTATGTCTGTGGGGAAGGACTATGGTTTTGGTTTTTTGCAGAGGCTGGTATTATGTACAGAAAGAATGTTAAGGTTCTCTAGGACTTGGTAGTAGAACTTCATCATAAAGTTAATAAAAGTGTGGAAAGGGATTAGATGAAATAGTAGGAAGTAAATAGAATTTAAGAATACAGTGAAATGTCTTTAATTTTGGATGAGTCAACTATGCACAGTCAAATTGTATTTTTCATACAACCTAAGCCTGAAATGAAAGCCAGTGACGTCATCTATTGCTGAACAATAGAAACAGTGATGGACTCCAAAGCTGGAGGAATACTGGCAGAGCTGGATTTATTAAGAAATGGTAACGAATATGCTAATCCTGACTATTACTATTCCCCCGGGCAATTCAAGGGCCTTTCCAGAATAATTTTCATAGAGCAGACACAATTTTCATTTGACATGCTATGTAGAATGTAGTAACCTTTGGTTAGAAAGTAAGCCTAACTTTGATCTTAGGATAAATTTTAACATTTACTTTAATCCGTCCAGTACACTTAACTGAATAGTCTAAATTTTGTTTTTTAAATTGAGATATAATTCACATAGCATAAAATCCACCTTTTTAAAGTATAAATTTTAAATATCAGTTTTTAACATGGCACAAGAGATCCACAGAGAAAAAAATCTGGTTTTAAATAATTCTACAGATTTGTTTACAGGGAAAGGAAATTCAGATTTTAACATTTGGAAAGGAATGTGATTAGATGAAATCAATGGGGAAAGGTCTGATTGGCCCCTTCATTAACAATAACTACAAAAACTATGATGGGGATTCATCGGAGCCTGGCCACCTCAAGCCAAAGTCGAGGTAAACAAAGTTTATCTTTAGTGGCAACCCCCGCCCCCATCCCACAGAATCCTCTTTTTGTCCCCACTCCCCTCTGGCACTCATTCCCCCTCACTTTCCTTTTGCCCTACCTCTGGACAAACTCCCTTACCCAAATCAGAATCCACCTTGGAGGTGAAGAGGAAAGAGTAAAATCACCGAAGAGGCTGCAGGGTCATCTTTGTCACTTTGTTTTCAGACAATCAGAATGGACTGAGCAGTTGCTGTGTCTGAGGCTCCGTCCTGGAGCTGTGAGTATTCACGCTCCACTTGCTGCTATTCCTGAGAAGTAATTCCCTGCCCTGCTCACACACCTTTATTGTCTCCCCATTCGCCGAGGCAGCCTGGTGCAGGGAATGACCAGCAGTTTGGGGTCGGGTAGGACTGAGTGGAACTCTGCTTTTGTAGATTACTACGTGTGAGACCATGGTTAATTTCACAAGCACGCTAAGCCTCACTTTCCTCCTGGTAAAATGGCTGTAAGAGTAGCTCCAGCTTTGTAAGGATGTTGTGACTATTTTAAAAAGGACTAATGTGAAGTGCTTTGCATGATTGATCTTTTAATGTTACTTCTCTTTTGTATTGGTTGCCTGTTGCTGCTGTAATAAATTACCACAAATGTAGTGGCCTAAACAACACGAGCTTGTCATTGCACAATTCTGAAGGTTGGAAGTCTAACATGGGTCTCAATCGTCTAGAATCAAGGGGTTGGCATAGCTACCTTCCTTCTGGAGGCTCCAGGGAGAAGCCATTTACTTGCCTTTCTAGCTTCTAGAGGCCACCTGCAGTCCTTGGCTGGTGGTCCTCTCCCTTCCATCCCTCCAACCTCTGCTTCCATGGTCATAGCTCCTTCTCTGACCCCCTTGCTCTCCTCTACTGTATAAGGACCCTTGTGATCCCATTGTCCCCATCCAGATAATCCAGGATAACCTCCCCATCTCCAGATTCTGGGGATTACAACATGGATGTCTTGGGGGGCGGGGGGGGGGGCTGGCATTATTCTGACTATCACACTTCCCTTTCTTCCCATATTTCTTAACCCCCAGGGGTTCCCTAACCTGAGTGAAACCTCACTTTCCTGCTTGAGTTCTCTCAGGGCTCCTGAACTCATGCCTCCACACTTCTAGTCATCACTTTTTCCTTCTCTTCCTGTCCAAATCCCACCAATTCTACAAGTCCCAGTCAAATTGAGTCCTTTGGTAAAGCCTTACCGGGCCATCTGACCCACAAAGATAGCTTCCTAAATCCTACAGCACCTGCTTCATTCATTTGGCAGATACTCTGCTTTCCTGTCATCCTGTCATATACTTGTGGCACTTAGGTATATGTTGAATGAATGAATGAATCTCCACCACCAGACCACAAGCAAATTGAAAGCTATGTCTTTTTTTTTTTCAGCTTCATTGAGATATAATTGACATATAACATCGTGTGTCTCAGGTGTACAATGTGATGCTAAGGTATATATGCAATATATTGCAAAATGGTTACCACAATAAGGTTAGTTAACATCTCCACCACCTCACATAATTTACCATTTTTGTGTGTCTCGTGAGAATATTTAAGATCTACTTTCTTAGCAATTTTCAAGTATACAATACAGTATTGTTAGCTATAATTAACATGCTGTATATTCAATCCTGAGAACTCATTCATCTTATAACTAAAAGTTCATACCCTTTGACTAACATCTCCCTGTATCTTCCATCCACGCCCCCCTCCACCAATCTATTTTAAGAGCTGTGTCTTATGACACTTTCTAATCCAGTGCTGCAGAGTGGTTTAGGGATGTTATACGACAATGATGAAAAGATGAAGAAAGTCCAGGAGTCCCAGAGAAGAAGAGTTCCCAGAGTCCCCTATGTTTCACTAGTTTAGAGCAACACCAACTTACTTCCTGGGTAAGGGGTCTTTCTCCTCTTTGGGCTGGTATCAACAACAACTTTTAGGAAGGACCCTCCCTGTCCAACTTCTCATGCTCTCTTGATTTGATGCCCATGTGAATGGCCAAGAGAAGCTCTTCCAGGAACAATTATAGCACCTCTGAGAAGTGCTCCGGAGGCCTCCGTGGCCTCTGGAGGGTGGGGTAGAAATGAGAAGTGAGAAGATTCCTGAAACCTTCTCACTCTACCTCAGGATGGCATTCTTCAAAATGTGTAGCCTTCCTTAGCTTGCACATTGCTAGGATATTATTTTCTCTCTCTCTCTCTCTCTCTCTCTCTCTCTCTGTTTGACTTGGAAAGGGGATTAGTGAGCCTGGTTTTGTTATTCTGTCTTACCCCCAAAGATGGGTATCACTATTTCATGTATGACTCGGTCTTTTTATTTAATGGTAATCACTTTCTGTCACTAAACGTTTTTACTTTTTTATTGATATTTTGGGAAAAAAAATATCTTTAAAAGAACTTTTTCCTCATCAGCCAGTAGCATTCACTGGGCAGTTCTTCCCAGTCAAGGAAAAGGGATGAGGAAACTGCTGGGTTACTTTTGGACTCATGATTCTAACTACCAGCCTAATGTTCACATCTACATACACATCACAAGATGCTATTTGTTGTCTCACAGTTTTGACAGATCAGTTGAAACCTTTTTATGTAATTCAGCAAACATTTAATATAGGAACACTATGCTGGGCTTTTATGAAATAAGTAAACAAACAGGAAACAGTCCTGGCCATCCAAGGAAGATAAGACATGAACACAGATAACGGCACATGAACTATTTCAGACATTTCTTATTCATCACCGGTGACAGATTGGGCCGTAGACCAAGAAAAATTAAACCGAAGATTTTTTTAAAAAGTTCTTTTAACTTACTGGGCAAACAACCAAAACTATGGACTTCTCAGGTGTTAGATAACATTACAAAGAATCTTTACTGATTGTAAATTTACTCTTCTAGCAATATAAAACATTTTCTGTGTTTATAGTTGCAGTGCTGTTTCTGTGACTGTGTTTTACAGTTTGGGCGTAGATGTGGAGTTTTGCTTGTGCTCAATTGTAGAAAATGAATGCGTAACCTCCCCCCCTCCCTTTGAGAAAAAAATCAGGAAGGAACTTAAATACAAGCCTTTTCCTCCCATTTTATATTCAAACATGTCTTACAGGAAATGAACAAATAGTGATTCTCAAATATAACATTGTGCTTCTATGTACTGTAGTACAAAAAAGAGCTTTACAGGAATTTTGTGTGTTCCGGAAGTTGAGATTTTTAAGGACAAATGTGGGGCTTGGATTTTTACTTCCTGCAGAATATAAATGTCAAATTCTTTAGCCTAACATTCAAGATCTCCAAAATCTCATCTCAACTCACTTCCAGCCTTATCTGTGCCCATCTTTACTCCATGTACCCAGTAATGTCCCATGAACCATGTTGAATATTTTTATTTCTATACTTTTTTTTTTGCCCTCTGGAATGCCCTTCTATCTTCCCTGTCCCCTCATCCCCCATTTCACTGTCAACAGTTCCTCAAGGCACAGCTTTTTAAAAAAGGCATCCACAAAGCAGCCTGCTCACTATTCTCCAAGTTGGACTTTCCCCTTCTTTTTTGGGTTTTCATAATTTTCTATAACTAAGGGTTACTGCTTTTTTAATCAGAAACAAAAACTGAAAAATACCTAGCAGCATATCAAATAAAACTTGAACATAGTTTTTTGAAAACGGCAAGAAATTCCTTCAGAACCAGAGGTACATTCATACCTTGAAATGCTTTCACTAATAAGAAAAAAGAGATATAAAGTCCAGCCAATGTAGAAAGCAGTAACAAGATAGAGTTGGGCTATGGAGTACAAATAATTAATTTTTAAAAATATTGGAAAAGGGAAAGAAAACATTAAAAACCTAGAATTACCTTAAAAATTAATGTGAACTATAAGAAGAAAGTGAAAAACATAATAATGGGAATTTTAAAAAAATGTGTGCCATACTCCTGTGAATTTTCCTCAAGTGAATATGGGGGTTTAATGCAAACACTAATAAAAATTCCAATGTGATATTTTTTAAATTCGAAAAATGAAGGAAAGTTTATTGAGAAAAACTAAATAGATAAGAATTAAAATTAAAACACATTTTGAAAAAAAAGAATATAAATAAGTCATGGGGATATAATCTACTGCATAAGGAATGCAGTCAATAATATTTTATAACTTTGTGTGGTAACAGATGGTAACTAGACTTATCATGGTGATCATTTCATAATGCATAAAAACATCGTCACTATGTTATACACCTGCAGCTACTACTGTATGTCAACTATAATTCAATTATTTAGAAAGATGTAAAAAAAGAATAATGCAGTGGAACTAGTTCTACCCGATATGAAAACACATAAAAGCTGCAATAATTAAAACAGAATGCTATTGGAAAATGACTAGAGAGGTAAATTAATAAAACAAAAGAGATAGCTCACAAATAAATCCATTATATATAATACTTAAGGAAATGATATTGAGAAAAGAAATGAATTTTCAATACATGATGTTAAGAAAATTTTAGCTCTTTAAGCTCTTTTCACTTTAGCTCATCTCATACTTTAAAATAAGATGTTTTCTAAGTAGAATTTAAAAACTAAGGATGAAAATAAAATAGTAAGCTCTTCAGACAAAGTAGAAAAAACAAATATCCAACATCTGGAAGAGAGACTTCTTTAAGGTTAGAAGTATGAAATCAGAAGAAGAATGAAGTAATATTTGATCACAAAAGTCGCAAACTTTTGCATATTAAATAGAAGCAGAAGTAAACAATATTTGTCTGGTCAAGTGGTGTCGCAGCTTCTGCTCTGATAGAACGTCCACTCCCACCTTCAGTCCCCATATCCATTCCAAACACATGGCAATCATAAATAGGATATAAAAAGGGGACATCAACAAGATTTAATTGGGTTCAAAAAGCATAACTATAAATACCAACGTGGAACAGAAAAAAACACAACTACCACAATGAAGAGAGGCAGAGTTCAGCTGTACACCTAATGGCCTTCCACTCCCATGTCCAGGGCATCAGCTCCCATAGGTCAGTGAAGACTAACTAACAGTGAACAGCCTCACACAGAGAACTCGAAGGACAGAGACTAGGGCCAGAGCTCCCTCGTCATATGACACTGAAGAAAAAGTTGGCTCACCCATTGCTTAGAGCCATGGGCTCATGGAAAGCTGCGGATGTTGGGAAGTAGGAATTCAAACATACAGTCTGACATAGCATGACAGATTCTGTGATATCTACAGTATCAACGTAAGTTAGGAATCCAGTATACTACTGTGTACCCAGTTTTAAGCTGGGGGCCCCAGGGTGCTACATAGCCAAAGCAATATTGTCAGATAGGAAGGAGTGAGCATGGAGGGGAAGGGAAAGAGAGGAAATAAATAAAAAACTAATAACCTTTCTACTAAAAATGAGCCTCCTGCAAAATAAAATTCCCAAACCACATTAAAATATCTAACTTAAGAAAGACTATGAACTTCACCTCCCCAGCTGGAATATGAATTCATTCTAGATAAAATAATTTATGGAACTGCTTGATAAGGAACTGAAAATAAATGTGCTGATAATGCTCAAAGAGGTAAATGAAGACAGCCTTTTCATTAAAAAAGAAAATATGAAGCAAAAAATCAATAATGAAACAACCAACAGGTGGATATAAATGAGAATAAATAGAAATTAAAAACTATACACATTAAAATATCTCTATTCAGAGATATTCAGAGTTCAGTCAAACGAATGAACTTTCAGCTGGAAATATTCAAGGAAAGAATTATTGAATTGGAAGGGAGAAATTCACCCAGTTCATGGCAAAAAAAAAAAAGAAGAAGAAGAAGAAGAAAGAAAGAAACAAAAATATGAGAGAAGAATTAAGGGGCATTGAGGTGAGATTGTGAGTGTTCCAGAAGAAGAAAATGAAGGGAAAGAGTTGAATTATCATATCAAAAGTATGGTGTACATACCAAAAGGATAAAAAAGTTAAATCATCACAGGGTGAGTTCAAAACATCAAGCATAACAAAACAAAATCTTAAAGGTATTATAGATAAAAGACAGGTTATGTGTAATTAGGCAACACTCTTCCCATCACAGATATTAGATGCCACAAAGAATCCAGTAAAGTAAGGGAAAAATAGACGTGCACATTGCTAATCTCGAGCAATGTGGACACAGAATGAAAACATTTTCAAAGAGCGAAGCATAAGACCAAGAGTTGAGCCACCTACAGACTGGGGCTGATAACTCACCTACTGTGGCACTAATGTGAACAAAGTGGAGATCCATTACAGACACAATATGAATATACTTACTACTACTGAACTGTATACTTAAAAATGCTTAAGATGGTAAATTTTATGTTACATGTTTCTTACTGCAATGAAAACAAAAATACCATGTTTAGCCTCCAAGCAATTCCACCTTAATTTCTCTGTGGGGCAGGCAAAGTGCAGGGAAGATAAGCAATGGGTATTCCTGAAAATTTCCCAGGTGATTTTTAATGTGCAGCCGAGGTGAAAACCACCAAATTATGCTTAAATTAAAGCCATATGAAATTTGAAAGAAAATAAAAGGGTTGGAAAGTGACTGTTTGAAAAGAGAAATATAAGACAAATGTAAAAAGAGGAAATACTAAAAAAAGAAAGAAAGAAAAAAAAGCCAGTGTAGTAGTTACTGTATTAGACAAAATAGAACGTGAAGCAAAAAACTTGGATACAAAACATGCTGCATAATAATCATGAAAAAAATCACTACAGTCATGAATTTGTATGTACCCAGCAACATAGTTACAAAATATATAAAGTTACATATTAAACAAAAAATATGTATAAAGCAAAAACAGAACATGAAGCAAGAACAGAATGACAAGGAGATGCAATTCCAAAATCATGGTGGGAAATATTTAGCAACTTTATCAGAAACTATTAGACCAAGAAGACAAAAATCTCTAGGAAGTATATAGAATATTTAGAAAATAAAACTAACAAGTTTGATCCAGCAGAAAGATAGAGAATACTGCAAGTGGTAAATGGGCAATGTTTCTTCTTTTCACAAACACATGAAACATTTATAAAAACTGACAACATGCAAGGTCACAAAGTAAGTGTCAACAAATTTTTAAAAAATCAATATCACACAGAGTATATCTTTTTTATAATTTGTAGTTTTTCTTTTTTGAAAGAATTCTGAAATTATGGCAAAATATTATCTAATAAAGCCGGACGCAAGTTCATGACTGTTTCCTATATTATTCTTTAAATGTTTCTTTATGTTTGAATACATGAATAAATATTTTTTAGAATTCTAACCAATAGGAAAATGTTTCCAACACATGTAACAGCAGATTAATATCACTTTATATAGAGCCCATAAAAAGATAAGAAAGCACTAAAATGTTAATGTGTATGTACATAGAAGACATTGAATGACATTCAACATAAAGAAAAAAACAGTTACTTAACAAATGGAATAAATTCATTCTGACTAGAGTCAAGGAAATATAAATCAAAACTGTGAAATACCATGCTAATCAATTTAAAATCCAAAAAACTAATTGTACCCACTGTTGGCAAGGAGGTGACAATACATTCCCTCACATACATTTGAGGTGGCAGTCTAAATTGGTTAAAACATTTTGGAAAACAATTTAATAATATCCATCAAGAACCATAAAATTTTCCATGTTTTTTTGACTCAGTAATTCTAATTCTGAGGCTCTGACATGAAGACATGATCCTAAATATATGAAAAACTTTATGCTTTTCATAGTATGCTATGATGTTCATAGCATGTTATTTATAAAAACTGGAAACAAAAGTACAAGTATAGGGAAATAATTCCATAAATTATGATATATCTGCTTGAAATATTTTGTAGAGATTACAATTTTATTTATAAAGGATAAGCAGTAATGGGAAAATGCTGAGTAGAGCATGTCAAGTAAAAAGACCAAAAATTCAAAATTATTTACTATGATTATTAATATTTTTAAGAAAAAAAAAGATTGACAGAAACTACATCAAAATGTTAAACCTTATTATTTTTTAGATGATAGCACCACAGGTGATTTTTTTCTATTATTCTTATTTTCCAGTTTTTCTTTGTGTTTGTATTACTTTAATAATAACCTTTACACGAGCTGCTTTAATGTTCCTGCATCTTTCCTAGGTGATGACTGATTGGCAGATTGTTAAATGTGATATAAACTGTGGACTTCCGCTCTTGGGGCCAGAGAGGTGCCCAAGGAAAACAAAGCTTCTCCCTGGTCCCACATTGTTCTGTTGTCAGACCAGGTGGAAGCCCTGGCTTGTAGGGAAACTCAGGGCCTCAACAGGTTGCCTGGGACACCCGGTGCCTCAATACTCAGCTTGCAAACGACAGAGATTCTCCTCCCTTCTGAACTGGAGTGGGAGAGGGGAGACATTTGCAATCACACTCACGTGGAAGATAGGGCGTCTTTAAATTCACACTGTTCTATTGTAGATGAGAAGAACTACAGCCTCCCTGGGATGAAACATGAAAGCTGAACAGTTCCAAAAATTTGGGACAAAGCAGAAAGTTAAAGGATCCTGAAAGGATTTTAATTACTGGAAGAGCACAGAATTCCTTCAAACAGACTCCTTTTCTAAAAAAGCAGCAATCCTAGCCATGGGGGGATGCATTTAATACTGATTGAGGCCACACAGAAAAAGGAAGATTGCAAAGGAGAGCTAAGTAATTTAAATAAGAATTTTCCTTAAAAAACATCTATTTCTTTCAATAAAAAAATATTTCAAAAATATTTTGGTCTACACTCATTTTACAAACGCATTCATAGACATTTTTTCCAAGGTTCTCCCTAAAGAGAGACAGCATCTCCCATTCAAGAAGAAATATTTCGTAAGCATTTCAATGAGAGTAGGCCTCCAACTCAAACATTTGTTCTGTCTTAGTGACTGAAATAGGTTCATGTTCTACAAAGGCTGATTTGATCCTCCTAACCAAACAGCGCATTTTGATTGTTAAAGTGTTTGCTGATGTAGCAACAGTCAGAACATATCCACTTGTTGAATCCATCTTTCCTCCCTCCCTCTCTTCCTTCCTTCTTCCTTGAGTTACAAATGCCCACAGGTCAGGCAGGTGACATACATGAAAGAGGGTGGTGGACGTAAGCGTAGTGGGTGTTGGAGCCATGGTGAGCTGGAGAGCACAGATTCCATCTAACGTGGGAAGTCACTGGTCGGCAAGAGCCAGTCAGTGACTTGCAGAAGTGCAGGCCCAGTGCCAAGGTACCACCCTGGTTTCCAAATGAGCCAGAATTCTAGATATTCATATGAAATCTCGGGTTTTAAATGGCTGCAATTTATTCAAATATTTGTTTAAGCTGGGCAGGCCAACAAAGCCAGCAGCTTGCAGACTCTGAATTAATCTATTTAAGCTGAACAATCTCCTCTAGGTCATGGGACTATTATACAGGTCAATACTTTTTAAAAATAATACAAGCTATACTCAGTGAGCCCTTACTTTGTGCTAGACAATGTTCGAAGTGCTTTACGTCTTCATTCATTTTTTTCCTCACATCAACTTTGATGAAAGTACCTTATAATCCCACGCCATAGATGAGAAATTGAGGCACAGAAAAGCAGAGATGAGATGATGCACATTAGCATGTCTGTGCCACCACAGTGTGATGGGAATGTAAGACAATACTACAATTATAAATGCGGAGAAGACTGAACCATTCTGAAAAACTGGGAATCTAGACGTGTCCTAGTTATCGACTGCTGCTAACAAACCACTTCAAAACATGGTGAATTAAAACAACAATTTATTAGTATCTCTCGTGGTTTTAGGGGTCATCTGAGAAGTTCTCATTGGGGTCCCTCAGGCTTCTGAGGCTGGAATCCTGTGAGGACTCCTTCCCTCACAGGTTGGGCACTTGGGCCAGGATGGCTAGAACAGCTAGGTGCTGGCTGGGCATCTGTTTCTCCACAGGACCTCTCCACGTGGCTAGCTTGGGCTTCCTCATAGCATGGTGGCCTCAGGGTAGTGCGACTTAAATGGTGGCTCAGGTCTCCAAGAGTGAACCTTTCAAGAGACAGAAAGTAGAAGCCGCCCGTCTATGAAGAGCTAGATCTTGAAACTGGCACAGTCACTTCCATTGTATTCTGTTTATCAGGGCAGTCGCAGAACCTGCCCAGAGTGAAGGGAAGGGACATAGACTCCACCTCTTGATGGAAGGAATGACAAAGAATGAGCAGCCATCTTTAATCTGCCAAAGGATGGAAGACCAAGTGCATAACGTCTGTTACCCCAGTGGATAGGCTACCACTGGGGTGAGTCACTGGAGGTTTCTGTCCTTGTCCTGCCTGAGTTCCATCTCCATGAGAGTGTGATTGTCTAGGCCAAGGGAAGGCAGGCCACCTTGATGAGAGTTGCACCAAGGACACACAATAGGGGAGCAGTAGTTCCCTCCCCGCCAAAAATAAAATCAAGGTAGTCTCACTACAAAAAGGACGAATGGAAGCTACAGAGGTAAAAACAATGTCCACTTCAGACATTTATTGCTTGTTGTCAATCTATTTTTGTCCAACATGAGACTCTTCGCACACACCCATGCTCCTCCCCCGCCCCTCCCCTTTACACCCAAACTTATTCTCTGTGTCCCTCATTTTATTCAAATAACAAAAGTTTACTTGTGGCAATGCTAGGCAGGCCTAGGTTAGGCTCTGTGTGGGGGAAATCAAAGATAAATCAGACCTGGAGCTTGCCCTTGAGTTGTTTGCCCTCTAGTAAGGGGAAAAGAGAGAAATAACAGTAACATTGGAGAGAAAGGGGGATGTGTCATAAGAGGCACAGATAAAGTACTCTGGAAATTTAGAGGCGAGTGAGATTGCTTCTAGCTACACCCTTAATCACATACTGGCTCATAACATATCTTGTATTGTTGTCTCCTCTGGTTATTAACCCCTAAATTGTTGAACGACAACAAACCAGTCACGCTGAATAATTCATGGTCCTACTCCTTGCTCTGCATCTAGATCAGAAGCTCCTCCGAGGCTGGAGAGCTCTGAGAGGCACATGGCAGGGCAACTATCTATAGGCTCAAGAATACCACTTCAACAGAAGAGAACATCAGGAAAATGTTATCTGAATAAAGCCTACGTAGGTTCAGAAACATAGACCTCTATTAGCTTATGAATATTTCTTCAATGCATTAAACAAAATGAGAAACTCAAAGATTGCTTTTCCCCGTTGCTACTTTTTGTGGGTTTTTTTTTTCTGGGTAGGCCATGTCTTTCTGTTGGCATCCCTCCTTCATTACTGACATTTCAACTGGGTGTGTTCCTTCACCTGGGATATGTAGAAATGCCAAATAAAGGTGACTGACCATAAAAGTAAAACACACCTTGGTGATGGCTCTAGAAAGAACTTTTACATATAGTAATCTCAGATGTCTTCATGGAAAGTTCTTTTGTGGGTGTACCTTCAGAGAATCACCTTTTGGCATCACTTCCAAGTCTTTCTGAAAAACATACTATGTTTTCTTTTTTTGTTTCTTATTTTCAAATGACAGATGGTTAGGAAATATCTCTTCACTCTTATAATTATTTCCCCTAGTTTTTCTCCATTAAATAGCAATTACCCTCATGCAGAATCTTTCTAAGTAGTTATTTTCTAGCTCCTGAAGAGAATAATCACAGCGAAGGCATTCATCTTATGTACTTCGTGGTTTTTCTCAGCATGAAACTTCTACTGAATATAATTTGTACCACAGTAACTAACATAGACATTTAAACATGCTTGGGAGTTAATTATTTTTTTAAGTGCACCAAGTTTTCAGATGAAACATTCATCTGTTTTAGAAAGGGTAGTTTTCCTGGATTCTATCCAAAAGTACCTTCAAAGAGAATTAGATATGTGACTACTGTACTTCAAATATTTTCCAAGAGAGAGGTGGGGTAAAAAAACATTTTTCCTCTGACTTAAATTGCCTCACATTTACACTGTTAAGTATTTTACAAAATATGAAAATTATCGACTTTATGAAGAAAACTCCTTCTAGATGTACTTCTGGATGCTAGCAATGTTGAAAACCAATTTAATTTACACTATACAAAAAAAAAAACACCCCAAAACACCCACTTTAGATAGATTTAACAATTAAACATATAAATTAAATAGCCAAAGTAGCAGAAAACAAAAACAAGCAGTTATGATATCTTTAGAGGAATTCTAACTTAATCTAAACTTGGAATCAGTAAATGAAATACCAAAAGACAAAAACAAGAGATTTGATAATTTGTAAATTGTAATATGAAAGATGATTTTAACAAGGAACGTTATTTTGCCAGAGGTCATTCATGATGAATTTAGAAGAAATTATTCTGGGCTTTTGGCATTTATGATGTCCACATTTCACAAATAATCCCAACAGCCAGTGACATAAAGAACTATGTTATTTTGTTGAGTCAAAATTGAATTGTGCCAAGAGCGGCGTATGCCTGACAGAGTCCCTCACTTGAAAGTACCCTATCTGACCCCCAGCACCTGAATTTCAGGATGGCCTTGTCTTTCTCACCCACTTATTGTGACACACTCACTCTCCAGAAGTCACATGTTAATGGCATTTGTACAAAGGAAAGCATTTACTACAAAGGTTTTTCTCAAATGTGGAGATTCAAAAAGGTTTCACCCAGGATGCATTTCTGGAGAATGATATCATTGCTGGGCAATTCCATGGAGTGGAGATAAAAGAAAGATGAATAGAAAGTTCTAAATTTTTAGAGATATTCCCTGAATTAGGACTCTCTCCAATTGGCTTTAGGAGAATTGCGACTTTGAACATGAATGACAGCATTCAAGGGAATCAATGCTACTATTAAAAAAAAAAACATAAAAGAGGAAAGAAAATAAAGGAAAAAAGAAAAAAGGAAAAAAAGAGAAAGAGGGTGAGAGGAAATTGCAGAGGACCCTGTCCCAGAGGCCTACAGAGTAACAGCCAAAAGCAGTTCATGTGAATTCCTGACAAGGAGTCCTCTTGAATCAAATAATCTCTCCAGGCAATATTAACAACATGCCAAACTTGAAAATGACCAGAATTGCCTACAGGGACAGTGTCCCTGGTTACACACCTCAGGAATAATGAACCACACCTGCATTCCCATCTGCTGTCACATATCTTTCCTGTTTCTCTCTGAGCTTGTCACACCCTCATCAACCCAGGTCTGGACCATCACAAACTTTCCAGTTGGTCTCACCAGGCTTGAGTCTGTTCCACCACTAATCCATGAAATACTTTCCCAGAGGCTGTTGTGTAAAATGCAGGTGTGGCCATGTCCCTCCCAGCTTTAAAATCCCCACTGCCTTTAAGAGACTGTTCCCAGTTCTTTCTTTCTTTCTTTTTTATTGCGGTAAAAAACACATAACATGAAATTCACCATCTTAACCATTTTTAAGGGTACAGCACATTGGTGTTAACCATATGTACACTGTTGTGCAACAGCTCTCTAGAATTTTTTCGTCTTGCAGAACTGAGGCTCTATACCCATTAAACAACTCCCCATTTCCCCCTCCCCCTCAGTCCCTGGGAACCACCATTCTACTTTCTGTTTCTATGAGTCTGACAACTTTAGATACTTCACATAAGTGGAATCACGCTGTGTATCTGCCCTCTTGTGACTGGCTTATTTCATTATTAGCATAACGTCCTCAAGATTCATCCATATTGTAGTATGTGACAGCATTTCTTTCCTTTTTAAGGCTGAATAATATTCCATTGTATGTATTTACCATATTTTGTTTAGCCGTTCATCCACGATGGACATCTGGGTTGCTCTCACCTCTCGGCTATAATGAATAATTCTGCAATGTGCATAGGTGTACCAATACCTCTTTGAGATTCTGCTTTCAATTATTTTGGATAAATACCAAGAAATGGAATTGCTGGGTCATGTGGTAATTCTACTTTTAATTCCTTGAGGAATTGCCATACAGTTTTCCATAGTGGCTGCACTACTTTTTATTCCAATCCACAGTACACAAGCATTCCAATTTTTCCACATCTTCACCAGCACATATTATTATCATCATTATTATTTTATAATGGCCGTCGCCTGGTGATTAGTGAAACCCAGCTCCTTTTCATACTTGGTGGTCATTCGTATGTCTTCTTTGGAGAACTGTCTATTCAAGTCTCTTGCCCATTTCTTAATCAGGTGTTTTGTTTTTCTGTGGTTGAGTTGCTGTTCCTAATTCTTAAGCATGGTCTCTACCCATCAGGATCTGGTGGTAAGCCGCGTTTGGTCCTCTCCTTCTCTCACACGCTTCTATTGGCAAGTTCAGTTCCACGAGGTTCCCTAGTGGAGAAGCCACGCTATTCTATCTCCACATGCTGTTCCTGATGGCGGGGGCTCCCCTCCCCACACCAAACACATCTTGAGTGCTGGAGCAAAATGTACTTCTGTCAGAAAGAAAAATTACTTTGAAGGAATTGCCTTTGGAAACCTTGTCTCACCACGTCCTGTAGCCCACTACACCTTCCTAAGATAACTAAGTTCTCTCCCTCTGAACCATCGATGCACCCTGTGTGCAGGGTTGATCATGTGGTTTTGTGATTTTTTTTTTATTTTTTTTTTACTCTCTGCCTCCCCCACCAGACTATAGGTTCATTAAGGTCAGACCCAATATCTCCCTTAATATTCAAACTCCGATGCCAAGCACTGAGACCGCCACAAAATCTGTGTTGTTAAATATTTTCTGAAGGAAGGAAAGGGAGGAGGGAGGAAGTCTGGCAAGCAGGTGAGCAAGCAGGCACGAAGGGAAAACGTCCAAGCAGGCTTCTCCTCCTGCCCTGCTCCCAGTCCCTGTGCCGCCCAGTTCTTTCCACACAGGACTAGAGAACCCTGAAGACCTGGCCGCACAGTCTGCTGAGCTCAGGTCCCACCTAAAACTCTCAACTTCCCAAAGCTGAAATGGCTTAGTCCTCACAAAGGTCACCGTCTACTTCCAGCTGCAGGGTTCAAAATGGGAGGTTAGATCCAAAGACTGCAAACCGATGGACGATCCAGTACAATCAAGCAAATATACTGATCAAGTTTGGATTATTGAGAAAACGATCATGTACGAAGCATCCACTCCATGCCGGCCAACATAAGAAGGACTTCAGATTTGTTGTTACATGTCAACTTCTATTCAACCGGTTGAGAGAAGTGCTACGACCCCCACTTTTCAAACGAGGAAAATGAGACCCAGCCAAAATATTCACCAAGTTTTTTTTGATGCGAAAACCATGCTCTCAGTATTATATCATGACACCACAAGGTCAGGGCCTTTTTAGATTTATAATAGAGGAGGTCCATTGTTTTGGAAATTATTTATTAGGTATCAGCTATACGGTTCATAGACTTAGGGTCTTTTAGACCTAGGCGATACCTTAGAGAACATGTCATCTAATCCCCCTAATTTACAAGTGAAGAAGCTGACAACTTGATATGATTTATAAACCCTACAGTGAATAGAGTGACATGATCATTCTCTGTAGAGATTTTTTTATTTGATTTTTATGTGTTTTCTTTTCTGAATATAAAAGCAATATAAGCTCAGTGTTGAAAAATTAAAAGTTAAATAAATTAGGAAATTAAAAATACTCCATAATTCATACTTCAATAATCCTAATACTTATTGATAAATATGGTTTTAGACTGAGTTCATTTGTACCTCATTTTAGGCCTTAGAAAACAGAAGTATTTATTAGGTGAATGGTTATGTATTTCTCTCTCTATATATATACATACATACATGCACACATACATACATAGTTAGTTGATATATTCTTTATAAAATATGGTATTCTCACTGAATATTATGAATATTTTCTTACTTTATTAAAATTTTTGATAGATATTCTTAAATAGTGGGAGTGATTTTTACCATAATTATAAAAATAATACTTCTCACTGAGGAAAAAAAAAATTTTTAAACCATAACTCCTAAGTAAAAACTACCTATTATCCCATCACCCAGAGATAACCACCATTAACATTTTGGGTTTTTGGGGAAGGAGTGCCTTTTTGCTCTGTTTGTGTGTGTGTATATAATCAAGACAAATGGAATAGATATTTTAAACCCTTGATATTTTTTGCCAAATTGCTTTTCAGAAAGTTTGTTCTTATTTAAATTAACAGCATCAGTGAATGAGAATGTTCATTTCACAATATCCTCACCAACTTCAAATACTATCTTTTAAAAATTTTGTTAATTTTATAGTGGGACAATGGTTATGCATGTGAACTTACAAAAATATTGATTGTTGTGAAAATTATTGCTTATAATTCTTATTATGTGAAGCAAATAAGATTAAGTATATAATATTAAGAGTTTAGTATAACTAAACCCTAGTTTATATCATAACTATTTAGGCTATTTTAAACCAAGGTAACAATGGCTTAAAAACAGCTTTGCAAAACTGCATTGTATTAAATGGAAACTAAAAAAATAAGAAAGTACCAGGTAAGGCAGGTCAAAGAGCCTCAAGTAAGATGTCTATGGAAGAGATGAAGGTAGCATCTCTGTGTGATCTATTTATTTGTTTATTGTCTCTTTCCTACCTTGTTCCCCAAAGAAAAGACAACTAATACATTAATATATCAGCACAATGAGAACAGTCAGATCCCATCTGCTATCAGAATTTCTTAAATATTCTACCTGGGTATATATTAAAGCCACTGCTGATTTGGAGGGATATTCAAGAAAGTCACAGTTCACAGAGCACTAGAGTTAGAAACCATCTTCAGAAAAAGTGTAATTTCTAGTCCAGTTACTACCTTTCTAAGCCTCCACGATGCTATTGCTTGTGCCCTTCCCGTCTCCTTGCACCTGAATTGTTTTTAACAAATATTAATGTCTGTTAAATTTCTGGTATGAATTCCACGCCATTGTTGACCCTAATATCACAACTACACTGTCTGTCGAAGGAGAGGAATCCTGTTTGTGGAATGTGCAGTGTTTGGTGTCGGTATTCAGAGTTCACAGCCCTGGGAAGGTCGTCTGTCTTGCTAGAGGGGAGGTACTGTGGGTTTGTGGTGCCAGTGGGTCAGGCTACCCCTGGTATCTCTAGATCACTATGTGAGATACGCCTGGGAGACGGAGTGAGAGTAAAGTGGCAATGTTTGGATTGTATTTCGTAAATATCAAGACACATGGTAACAAATGCAAAATTTTGAAACCTGTTACAGCCTGTGAGCGCACTACAAGGCTGTCATTACTGTTACCATCTGAAAAATGAAATCCCTTCATGCTGAATGTCTTTTCTATTATGTGCTTGTCTGTGGTTAATGCTGTCATTGTTCTGGGTCCTTTGTGAAGAATGCATGATCATCATGATAATGGAGGCTTGGAATTCAAACTCTTTCTCCTGACATTCAAGGCCTTACATAACAGTGACCTAAACAGCCTTTAAAGCTTAATCTCTCCCCTATGCCAAGCTTTGTTCCAGGAAAACTAGTTCCTCAACATTCCCTCCACACCTCCGTGCTTTGTTAGTGCCTTTACTCCTTCTGGAATGCTCCTCTTCCCAAAGCTACCTGGCAGTTCTCCCTGTCAATCAAGGGTCAACTCAAATACCACCTCCTCCATAACATTTCTCTCCTGTGAACTTCTTTCTCTACTCTGACAAAGGTTCTCTGAAGGTAGAAGCTATATCTTACACAATCTGAATGACAGACACCTCTAGCTTGTCCCCTTCCTTTCTGGATGTAAAGGTGTCGCAGGGAAGTGCTGCCCTGCCAGGGACTGCATGGCCAATATATCACACATCCTTGTATGCCCAGTAACTTCTTACTGGTTGAATGTAAGTAGAAGTGATGGGTGTTGCTTCTGGTCTGGGCATGCCTTCTTCACTCTTTCACCTCCTGGGCAGCTTGAGGCAGATGATTCTGCCAAGCAGAAGAACATGGCAGGAACTCAAGATAGAAGAAGACTGAATTCCTGGATCACCAGGTGGAAGAGAGTTGCCTGCTGACTTAGAACAGCATGAAATGAACCTCCATTGGGTTAAGCCACTGAAATCTGATGTTCTCTTTCTTAGAGTTAGAGCCATTTCCCTGACTAATACAGCTTGGTATCCTTCCATTGCTTGGCTCATTCCATTTCATACAGTGGGAGCTCAAAAAGTATTTGTTAAATTAAATGGAAAATTCAGAGACAAACACAACAAAATATAAATTAGGTTATACTGTTCAAATATAGTTTCAAATATGTGATGACATCAACATATTCTTCCAATCCCCTATTTTCTTAAAAAATGCCCCCCCCCCCGCATTTGTTTTACATAAGTACGTACACTTTGAAATCAGTTGTCACTTTGTTCTTGGCAACGAGAAAAATCAGATGTCTTGAGAGCTGGTGGTCATTCTGGTTGAATGTGAGTGCTGAGCTTTCTTCCCGTTACGCAAGTCCAAAGGCATAACTGTGAACAAATAATGACAGGATGAAAGATATTTCCCTTTGATTGTCAGGTAATTGGGTCAAATTTTCATATAAGACATAAGTAGGGGATAGAGGTCCTTGGCCAATAGTACTTTCATTCACATTCCAATTAGACTTTCCTTGTAAAATGATGCTAGTATTATTTCTTAGGTTGAGTTAAGTCATACAAAAGGGAAATAGCTATTAACTCTGCCCAAAATGTTATTAAGACAAAAGAAGATTAGGTCATCAGCTCTCCAAATCAGACTTTAGTCTAATTCAGTATGATTGGATATTGCATTAGGAAACCAGAGTGTAAAGCTTGAAGAGTAAGAGGAAGGTGATAAGGTAACCTGAAATTCGGCATACGGCTTTTCTTGGAGTTACTCTTTAATATCCTCTCAATGTGTTTCTCTCACTGTGTGTCTTACCTTTTTTTCTTTTTCTTTTTTATTCCTTTACCCATTTTATTTCTCTTCCACCTCAGTAAGCAATCATCCCCACGGAGCCTATTCTTGTCTCTATTCACAGACATTTACTTATGATTTATCTTTATGCCTACATTGTTTGATTTACCTGGCTGGCTTACTGTACCATCAGATTGTTTCCCATAAAAACATTAATGAACATGGACACATTTGTTTGATCATTTTTTCCCCAAATATTTTTTGTTTTTTCCTAAACCAAAAAGCTGAACCCATACTTTCTAATAGCAAATGGACTATGATTTAGATCCACTTTTTGGGGGTCCATTAGTGGCTCATATAAATCAGTGTGTAAATTTTGCACTTCTTTTGTTAAATTTATCCAGAAGTACTTTACTCTTTTTGATGCTATTGTAAATAAAATAATTTCATTTTGGATTGTTCATTGCTAGTGTATAGAAATACAATTGGCTTTTGTATATTGACCTTGTATCCTGCAATTTTGTTGAACTTTTTTATTAGTTCTAATTAGTTCTAATTGTGTGTGTGTATGTGTGTGTCAGGGGGGGAGGGGAGAGAAGGGGAGAGAGAGAGATTCTGTGGAATTTTCTACATATCAGATGATGTCATCTGCAAATACAGAAGGTGTTACATTTTCCTTTTAAATTTGGATGCCTTTTCTTTTTCTTGCCCTGACTGGAAACTCTGGTACAATATAAAATAGAAGTGATGAAAGCAAACACCCTTATTCTGCTCTAAGTACAGTATTACCTGTGGGTTTTTCACAGATGCCCTTTATCAAGTGAAGAGGTTCCCTTCTATCCTAGTTTGTTGGGGTTTGTTATTGTTGCTGTTTTAATTATAGAAAGATGTCATATTTTGTCATATGCTTTTTCTGTGTGTATTGAGAGGCTCATGTTTTTGTCCTTTATTCTATTTATTTTTGGACATGAAACCAACCTTACAGTCTTGGGATAAATCCCACTTGGTCATAGTGCATAATGCTCATCCCTATAGCATGATATGGTCATAGAAGGTGAAGTTGGGAGACTTTGGTAGACCTGTCCCAAGTGTGTGGTACGTCTGGACTTTTCCTTCATATTCCTGGTATTCAGTATGGTCAAGGGTGACATCTTTATTTCTTTATGTGAATTCAATTACTGCCTAGCATCCTTTCATATAGCCTGAAGGACTCCATTTAGTATTTCTCATAGAGCAGGTCTGGTACTGATAAATTATCTCAGGTTTTATTTATACCGAGGGTACCAAAAACATGTATACACAATTTAAGAAAGAAAAAACTATTACAATTGTAATACCCAATATATACGTACAACAAAAGATGAATACAAGTCACGTTTGACTTCTGCAATGACAAGAGGTGCTCAAAGTGGTTACCATCAGCGTCCAGACACTTCTGATTACGGCAAACTACTGCTTGAGCAACGTTGACCAAAGTGTCCACTTGTATGCATTTTTTTGGCACCCTGGGTATTTGTTTATTTGAATGTCTTCTCCATTTTTGAAGGATATTTTGCTGGATGGATGAGTCCGTCTTTTTTGTTTCAGCACTTTGAATATGTCATCCCACTGACTACTGGCCTACATAGTTTCTGATGAGAAGTCAGCTGTTAATTTCACCAGTGATCATTTGTACATGATGTGTCATTTTTCTCTTGCTGTTTTCAAGATTCTCTTCTCATCTTTGGCTTTAGACAGTTTGACTATGGTGTATTTCAGTGTGGGTCACTTTTGAGTTGATCTCACTTGGAGTTTGTTGAGTTTTTAGGTGTGTGGATTAATCTTGTCCATCAAATTTGGGAAACATTTTTTGGCCATTATTTCTTCCAATATTCTCTCTGCCTTTTCTCTCTCTTCTCTCCTTGTGGGACTCCCATTATGCATGTGTTGGTTAATTTTCATTTCCTTATTCAAATTTTTTAATGCAGGCATAAGTACTCCTATAGGTATACTCCTATAGGTGGAATGGCTAGGTTATGGCATTGACATTAAGAAGTTTGATAATATTGCTAATTGTCTTCTCAAAAGTTTATAACAAGGCACGATTATACCAACACTGTGTGAGTAAGCCCATTTCTCTTACGGATCTTTCACCGATTACATTGCAGATCCTTTTTAAATATTGGATGAGGCATTTCTTTTCAGTTGGGCTGTAGTTCCTTAGATGTGTCTTCCTGCCTCTCAGAATCTTCTGTCAATGCTGTTGTTACCTACTCCTCTAGTTCTGCCCAGAATTATCCTCAGAAAACATTCATGAAGTAGAAAGAAACGGTGGTCATTATTTCTCAATGCTTTTTTGTTGTTGTTCTGTTCTGTTTTGTTGCTCACTAAAGCAAAGTATTTTCCTTTTAAATGACCTCTGTCTCACATGGTAGACTGAGCTGTGACCCTTCTCTGATCACTCGAGGCCATGAGATTTTGGCTTACATTTTATACACTATTTTGCTAACTGCCCTTTTTTCACTCATGTGAATATTTTCCAGTGTCTTCCACAATACAATTTGTAATGACTGTGTAGTAATTCATAGCTACAAAAAGAAACTGCTGGTCATTTTGTTAGTTTCTGATTTTCCCCCATTATAAATAACACTGCAATAATTATTCATAACCTGCAGGAGGACAGCCCTACTGATTTTATTCTGTGCTGTGTTGCAGCACCCAGCAGAGTCTGCTTCATAAAAGACATCAATAAATGTGTGTAGAATGAATAAGTGGTTGACTAACAAGCTTTATGTTTTTAAACTATTATTTACAAATTTGATTATTTCCTTTAAAAAATATCCAGAGGAGAAAGGGATGGATTGGTAGATCTGTAGATTTTTTAAACACTTGGTCAGTATTTTCAAACTGCATGCAGAAAGATTCAGCCAGTTGACATACGCATTCACTGGGGGTATATGGGAAAGCCTGTTTCTCTAACCTTGCCAACTCCTCATTTGTTCAAATCTATGTAATTGACGGTTGAAGAATAACAGTTTTAATGTACATTTAACATAGGACAAGTGATGAGGAACTTTTTATGTCATTTGCCATTTGTTTCTTTGACCAGCAGAGCTCCTCACTTTGGGGAGGAGGGCTAATCTCTCTGGGTCCTGGGGGCCACAGCCCGAGGCTGCTCGGGGAATGAGAGGGCAGGTTGTCCTGACTGTCACAATCCATCTGCTTCTCAGGCAGCCTCACAGGGTGTCATCCTCATTGGTAAGAAGAAAAGCAGGGAGTGGTACCAGTATACCTTGCTTCTGGCTAGGTCTCCTCTCGCAATAGCATGACCCAGGCAATTCAGGTTTATCTTTTGGATCTTAGGAGTTTAGGGGCAGGCTCTCACTGCCACCACCTCCACTGATGTTTATCTTCCTCTAGGCAGACCATCTCCAAGCTTTTTTGGTTTTGCACCCATTTTGGCAAACAATTTTCAAAAATGTTTTCCCAATATATGTCTATGAACTAATAAGGTCTATCTACTAAAATACTAATACATTAAATGCATATAAACCTATCACATGAAACTCGAAATTTTTAAAGGGTAGATTAAAAAGATGTACAGAACTGGCAGTTGCAACATTCCTTCTTGCTCAGTGATGTTTCCTTTCGGGCTCCCCCACTTGGAGCCCAGTGCTCTTGGGTATTTGCGGAAAAGTGGGTTGTTGCCTGTCTGAGCAGGTAAGTTGTTTACACAATTCTAAGGGAGCTAGACTTTTTCCACCACTGACCAGCTGGCTGTATAAACCAGCACTTTCCAGGGGACGCCACCAATGGACACTTTAAACTGCTGTTCAGTAAACTGCACCCAGTGCCCTCTGATGCAAATTTTATACACAGGCCAAGCCCAGAGAAATGAGAGTACTGGCTACTGGCAGTCTTCCCCACACAGCCTCCCAAACAGCGGCTGATCTGCTTATTCAAAGACAGACTGGACATTGGAGCAAAGGGAAGTATAGAGGAGATGAGTCAGGACCTCCCCTTTGCGGTTACACTGTGTAAACATGTAAGGTGTCTGTACAGAGAACTGCACATGTGAGATAATGTAAAAATGTAACTGAAATAGTAAAAGAAACAATATGCAAATAAAAGTTATGAGGGACTTGCTTTACAGTGAAATTTAACACCAATGTTTTTGTGGAAATACCTTTCCCTAAGAAAAGAAGAAAAATCTTTCACTAGATTTTAGTGGAAAACTTTGGGGGGAAAACGGGAAGGTGAGGCCCAGGGCCCACGGGTGTCCCCTGAAGGAGCACGCAGGATTTACACGGACAAGGGGCTTTGGAGACAGACACCTGGATTTGAACTAGTTTTGGACCCCAAGCTTGCCGTTGTCCGCAGTGTGACCTTTGGCATTGAGAGTTTCGGTCTATTAAAAGGGGATAATAATCCCTGTACTTTACAACACTATGAAAATTAAACCAGAGAACGCCCACTAGCCATTTTCCATGTGGTAGTTGCTCAATAAATGTTTGTTCATTCCTTCCTCACTTGTTTTAGGCCATGGTAATTTCTTTCATGACTGCTTATGCCCTAACTTCAAAGTTTGGCTCTTTTTTATTTCAGCATTAATGATGTAGAACATTTCTCCTGGAGTTACTTTAACTATCTAAAAAATGTCTTAAATTTGAAACTTCTACTGAAAAAGTCTATGTTCTATTTGGTCATTTCTAAGTCTACAATGCCACCTAATGGGTTTACTTCTGATGAAAGTTAGTGGCTATAGCCTCGGATACTTCTATAATGAGAGTGGTATCAGAATTATTTTTGGCATCCAAACCCTCTGAAAAAACCTGTTTTAGGAGAAAGCTTCTCCATTCAGCCCTTTCTGTTCAGCTTTTCTTTGCTCCTTACTCGATTCTGTAAATACAGACTTATATTTATCCCCTTTTTGATTCTCCATATGTCCCTTCTAAAAACATTTCTTCTTAAGGAATTTTTAATCGTTGATCTCTTGGAGTACTATTGAGTGATATGTTCCTGTGCAGATGTGAGTTAGGTTTGTCTGCTGGTGGCATTACCACTAAACCAGGAGTCAAGAGACCCCCTCAGAAAAAGTTCTACTGCACATAGCTCTCCTGCTTTTACGGAAAACTTGCTGCTGATGACCAGAGAGGGTGAAACATGGTGTCTGTGAAGGTCCATTTCGTCTTCCCCTTCCCCATCTTCTCTGCTGTGTGGAGTGGGTAGGACAGTCCAAGGATGGGAAAGGTCAGGTCACAACACCACAAGCTAGAGGTAACCAACCGATTTATTGGCAGGGAGATGCGAGGATGCTTAGTCGCCAGGGGTAGGGCGGGCTGCAGCGTCCCAGCCCAGCAGAGGGCACTGACTCCTGCAGTTCTTCCATGGAGCTGACACCGGCCGCAGGCTGCTCCCGCTCTCACAGAAGTGTGGATGGAAAAGGGGCCCACATACTACACGCGACAAGCTCAGGGGAGGCCTGCATGGCGGGCCTTACAAACTCAGAGACCGAAAGTAACAACATAGTATGGTCTGAACATACAAATTCCTAACTAAAAATTATTCTTGGTGGTAGTCACGTCCTAGGCCTGTAGCTCCATTGACAAAGGTCAGTCTTTAACTTAAGTGAGCCTGTCTAGCCTCTTTTTACATCTAAGATAACATACCTTTGAAATGTCAGAGTCGTCTGCTTTTCCAGACCCTTCAGGCACAACCTCCGGCACCAGAGCAGGAGACCACAGAACCCTTCATGTTATCTAGTTCCCCCACATACCATCTGTGTGTGCTGTCAATATGAATTATTATCTGTCCTGTACCCACCAGTGTAACAGAAGTCTGTGTCACTTCGTTTTATTTTTTATCCAATCCCCGAGATTGCCCCACTTTGCTATCCCCGCCCTCTTATTCTACCACCAATGGATTTCATTGGACCCTCCTTACGTCTCCTTCTTTTATCCTAATGTATAAAATAAACTGCTAAACTGCCATTCTCTGGAGCATTTTCCTCAATCCATTGAAATTTTGCTTCTGGAAATTGTTGTCAGTTTGGCTCAAATAAATTCATAAAAATTCTCTACAGGTTTGGACATTTCTTACGTTGACACGTAAGAAACCACTCACACGTGGCCGAAAAGACAAGCCGGGAGAAAGGAGGGGTTTTGGAGCCAGTGAGACTGGCCCTGGAATCTCTCCCCTGGCCTTTCGGAATCACCCTGGGCCGTGGTTTCCTCATCTCTAGAGGAGTTGACAGCACCTACTTTGCAGGGTCACAAATGTGCATGGCACCTGCTAGGCACTCAATGAACCATTATGATACCTCAGCCACTGGCCCTGGGACTCGGCTGGTCACCAGTCGTGCTCCAGTTCTCTCTTGTTTCCTGAATTTAGAGTCTATGTCACCAGCACATCTTGGATTCCCTTTCAGGTCTTTGTTTTCAGTCTTTTGCCTTTGTTCCTGACATATGGCTCAGGTCTGTCCTTTTTCCTTCCAGGAGCAGACCTGCGTTCTCTGCTGCTCCTCTATGCTAGGAGAATTACATGGGAGGCCTACCTTAATCCAGGGTCGCCTGGAACCCAGCTGGGTAAGTCAGCTTGGTTTTGCCTGAAGATACTCGTATGTCACACCCTCCAACCTCTTCTCTCTTAGTAACACAAAAAGGGGATAGTTTTCAGCTTTAGTCATTGTTTTATTCCTCAACTTGTTTAGAACCCAGAGTAGACAAAGAGAGATGCTATTTTGGGGGGGCTCTCTCAAAGACCCCAACAGTATTGTCAGTGAATGAAGCTGGCTAGGGATAAACACGGTGGAGTGGAGACTGCGGCCAATGGAAGAGACAGTGTACTGTCCGAAGAGGCCAGAGCCGGCTCAGTGCTATCTTATGGCTGTCTTGTGGGCATTTGAACCCACTTTTGCCAGAGAGTTCAGAATTTTCAAAAAAAGCCAGAGATCTTGATTTTTCTCTGGCATCTCCCTCCTTTTAAAGGTTGACAATAAAACTGAAAAAACAAAACCGCGAGGGCCAAGTTGGTGTGGGACAAATGACATCTATAGGCCAAGGCTGCCCGGAGGTTGCCTGCCTGGACCCCCGTGCTGCTTCCACCCCTTCCCCCCCCCCACCCCCCCACCCCCGCAGATCTCACTTGTATGTAATTCCACTTCCATCATTCCATCTGGAAAATGTTCTTACATCCCATCAGGAAAACTTGCCCTCTACGTTCCCTGTGTCACCTGAGGAGGGGCACTGCTGGGGGTAAATGAGTGATTTTGGCATGACAGGCTAGGATTGTTATTTGATAATGTACTGCTCTCTTTTTGATGATAACTCTTGGTCTAACTAACTTAAAGCGAAACCCACTCTTATAGCCACACACAAATGAACATGCCGAGGAGTCCTTTTCTTGGAATCGTCAGAAGATGTCAGCCATCAATAAGCTTCTTCTCCACCTGTGGATCTTCCTGAACCCCAGGTTCACGAAACACATACAAAAAAAGTAAAGCGACGACTAATTCTTCAGCATCATTGACTCAAAGGTGCCTAACAAGTGAAATTTGAACTTAAAAACTCTTACAGTGAGGTGGGTAATTATTTGGTGTGACAGTTCTGAATCATAGCGTTCATTCATCCATTCACTCAATCAACAAAGATTTTATGCAGCAGTCCTCTGAAAACCACAGCTGTGATTGCAGAACCCAACACAACACAAGCCTGCAACCTTCTGCCCAAGCTGCTGCTTCTACTGTGTTGTTGAAGGAGAACAGGCTGGGCTGCGGCTGCCACAAAGCTGAGCACCACAAGCACGACGGCGCTGGCAAAACAAAAAATCCACATGTTGCTATTTACGCCGTGCGCTCCCTCCGTGTAGTACTGGGCAGTCCTTCTGTCCTTTTCTCCAGGTAGTGAGGTCTTACGAAAACTTTGACATTGAGAAGCCAGAGAACTTAAGAAAGATGGTGGTGAATAGTTAAACCAGGACGCGATACATGGTTATCCTTCTGTGGCACCAACTTGAGCGTCGGCGTTAGGCTTCTTGAATATCCTTAAGACTAAAATAACTCAGTGGTTGTATACTAGTGTCCTCAAGGGCAGTGAGCCGCACCCCTGGGGTCACGAGGGTTCAAGGCTCACACAGAGGAGCTGGTAGTGATGAAGCAGAAATGCCTCACCTCCAGGGTGCAGGTTGTTACTTCAAAGGTTTCGGCCAGGGGCCTGATTTACTCTTCAAGCCACTTCCCCCTTGCTCAAGGCTGGTCTCTGGATGGTTTTTCTCTTCTGCCTGGGGGCTTTTGCATTTTCCATCGCCTGGCTTAGATGCCTTCCTCTGCCTTCCCCACCCTACTTCTAATCTTCGGATCTTCTCCTTTCTAATCCTTCAAATGCCACCCTTTAGAGCCGCCCTGTGTGGTAGCAAAGATAGGCAGCCTACATTTGCACAGTGAACAAACTCCAAATCTCAAAGGTTTAACACAACAAAGGGTTATTTCTTGTTCAAGTCACAATCCAGTGACTCGAGATCCAGCTCCTCCAGTCTGTCCTCCTCAGAGGGCGGAGGGATTTAGGCAGAGGCATTACACTGGCACCCTACTGGTCAGAACCCAGGCCCAGGGCCCCAAGTTACCTGAAAGGAAGCTGGGAACGTAGTCTTTCTTTGTAGAGATTATTTCAATTAACCCTCTCAGCAAGCCTCCGAGGCAAATGCCAATAGCCTGCTCATTTTACAGATAGGACACTGAGGCTGAGAGAAGCTAAGTGACCCACTCCAGGCCATGAAGCCAAGCGAGGGAGCTGGGGTTGGAACAAGTGTGCAGCCTCCAGAGCCCTACCAGAATACAAACTCTCTACTGCCTACTTGCTTGCATGTTAAAGATAACAAAACAATTGATAACAGTCTATATTTGCAGCCAGTGTTAGAAACTCAGAGTTTTAAAAGTATCTTGATTACTTATTCCCTGAATAACAGTAGTTTAGCCAAAGAAGATAGATTTGCTAAGAAGGCTAAGGAATAGACAAACAGCTCTCAAAGTATGGTCTGCAGCTTCCGGGGAACTCTGAGCCCTTTTTATGGAATTCCTGATATCAAAACTATTTTCATAAGAATATCAAGGGGTCGTTTGCTTTTTTCACTCTCATTTCTGTACTAGGGAGTTTTCCAGAGGCTCCCTACCTATGATGGTGTTTCTCCTGTGATGTTAATGTGTAGTTTTTCCTGCTTTCTCTTTGCAGCTGATCTCCAATTTCAAAGCCTTGTGATCAGAGAACATGCTTGGTATGATTTCAATCTCCTTACATTTGCTGAGACTAGTTTTATGTCCCAATGTATACGGTCTATCCTTGAGAATGTTCCATGTACACTAGAAAAGAATGTATAGCCTGATGTTCTAGGAGGAAGTGCTCTATAAATGTCAATTGTGATGTTAACACGTAATGGAGGAATTAACAAATAGCTTACTGTTCCCAGTTTTAATTTCTTAAAACTTAAAATTTCTAATATGATCGATATCAATAGATATCCGCCCACACAAAAGTTCTTTCGTGTCCTCAATAATTTTATTTTATTACTATTTTTTAAACATATGGCTTTTATTGCATCTTTAAGATATCACAAATAAGTCTGAGGAATCATCCGATATCTTGGTGTTTCTATAGCTGGACAACTTAGATCTTATCAGCCTGCTGTACTATTCTTTTTTCAGACACATAGATACCATCCCCAAATTTTCTGATATCCTTGTTTCTAACTTTATCCTTGTTGTGGCTTGTTGGAGTCAAAGCAGCTGAATTTGATATAAGATCAGTGTCAAGAATTAACTCATCTTTCTGGGCTTGAGATACTGAATAAGCAATACCTGACTTCATCTGAACGCTGTGGATATATTTTGCACCCAAGAAATTTCCGATTTCGACAAGAGAACCATTCTCCTGAATAAGAACGTTGATGGGGAAGTGAGCACACACAGACCTCATCTTGTAACGGACGCCCAGGTAACACCCTATGTTCTGTCTGTGACTACAGATGGTGCGAACAGCAGCCAGTTCCTTTCTATCTCCCCACCATTTGTCAACCCGGTGGCTCTTCTTCTTCTTTCCAAGGAGACTGAGTTCTGCACGGATGTGACTGAAGTCCCTCCGCAGGGTACCTCTGGGGCCTTCCCAATAACCACGGTCCCTTCAGAGTGATGTCTGCGTCTTCTGGAACGTCCACAGTCTGGTGGCTGAGAATGGTGTTTGTCCATGCGGTAGATGCGGCTGCATCCTCAACAATTTATAAAAATGTTAAGGATCCCAAGACCAGAAAGTTTGACAATTGCTGGGTTAGAAGTTTAAGGCAATGTGTTCTCTGAGATCAGATTAAACTCTAGTTTATGGCAATTAAATGTCTCCATATGAAAGCTGTGTTTTAAAAATGCCTATGTCTCAATTTCTTTATCTTTAAAATGAGGTTATAGCACAACCATAATACTAATCTATATTACAACATTGAATAAAAGATTAATTGAAAACATCAACCACAGAAGCTTGGATTAGAATAGAGCATTCTAAAACAAACAAAACAAACAAAGGAATATTAACAGTACATTTAAAGAAATTTCCTGAATTTTCTGTCCCTTTCCCATTTTTTCTCTAGAACAACAGGAAAATGCATCTAATTTGCTATCACAACAGCATTTGATCAGCGAAGGCTTCTACTTTTTGGAGATTAGTAGTCTAATCAATTTACATTGGCCCACATTAATGAAAAATCACTGTGCGAAAAATTCCTTTGTAACAAAACTCATCTTAATTTCATACTGTATAAACAAATAGCTCTTGAACTTGGTGGATGGCTTGGTGTGTTGTCTCATGCTGCTGTCATTATGGTAAATTTCAGTTTAAATAAAATTAAGTAGCCACTCTCTTCCAGTTCACTGCAGTGGCTAAACAATGTCACAATAACTTGATACTTATAATCCATTTTACCTTCACTTAGAGGATAAGCCAAGTGGGCAGAAAGTCGAGGGCAAGGGGATACAATGTTGCTATACCCTGATATTTAGAATCCTTGCTACCTTAACAGAACATTAGCTGGAAGGGTACAAGGTAGCCCATTTACAAAATGACAGATGAGGTCTGCCCAAGTGCACAATTATGCCTGATTTAAGGCTTAATAATGATGAATTTATTTAAAGTAGTCTAGCTGTTTTAAAATCTAAGATTCTAAATGATAAAAACAGTAAACCAGTATGGTCAACTATTGCTACCGAATGAATAACAGGTAAGTCTTACTAAGAAACTACTACTACATGCAGGTGTTATGCATGGTAATGGACATGTTTTAGCTCATTTAACACCACCACCTCCCAACAGTCCACTGACCGAAGCATTACTATCGTTCTGTTTTTACAAAAGGGCAGAAATAGATCTTTGCAGGAGTTAAGCTCATATGCTGTGATTCAGTGGCGTGTGTTCTCAACCGCTATCCTATACCAATTTCTACTTTAAAATTTTCATTTTAAGCAAATCCTAGTTTCTTTTTAAAAGGTATTTTCATTCGAATTTTGTCTTCATTTGTCCTTGCTGCTTTGGTTGCTGACTACTGTGGGTTGAATTGTGTCCCTTCAAAAGATGTGTTGAAGTCCTAACCCCTGGTACCCGTGACAGTGACCTTACTTAGCAATAGGGTCTTTACAGATGTCATCAAGTAAAAAAAAGGTCACACTAGATTAGGATGGACCCTAAATCCAATGACTAGTATCCTTAACAAAGAGTGGGGGATTTGGAAACACGGACACACAGGAACAAGGCTGCCACATGAAGACGGAGGCAGAATTTAGGATGATGTTGGCACAAGTCAAGGAATGCCAAGGGCTATCGCAAGCTGGAAGAGGCAAGGGAGCATTCTTCCCTAGAATCTCCGGAGGGAGCATGGCCCTGCCTACGTCTTGATTTTAGACTCCTAGCCTCCAGAATGAGAATACATTTGTTTTTTATTATAAGCCACCCAATTTGTGGTCCTTTGCTATGGCAGCCCTAGGAAACTAAGGCACTGACTTTCTGGACTGGAGCCCCAGGTGAACCTAAGATCCCGAGAGTAGGGACCAGATCACGGCTTAACAGTGGCTAAGCAATGGCTAAACAATATCAGGCACAGAGTAGACGTTCCCTAGAGAGATCACCATCCAACAAACGAACAACCTAAACAAACTGAGCTAATTATTTGGTCCAGGTTCTAAAACTATTTTGAAGGTCTAGTTTTGTAGTGAGATTATGGAGAATCTTAAACAAACAAACAAAAAACCAATAATGGGATACTGCCTTAAATATTTTCTGAAACAAGGCAGGGTATAAAGAAAAAATAATTAATTATTTGAATTTGATGCAAAGAACTTGTAGGCCACGGGGAGCCCGTGAAACGCACAGCTCTAAAGATCGTGTGCTGGAGAAGTGATGGCGGTGGGCTTTTAGGAGGGGGGACAGACTGATCACCTGGCAAGGCCAAGTGCTGACCCCGGAGGTGGCTGCAGGGGTGCGGGCTGAGGAGCCAGCCGAGCAGTGGTGTTCTAACCATCAGCATGATGTCCGGTGTATGATGCTGGGGGTGGACAGGAGACAGGTGGCTCGTCGGGGGACACAGGGCTTGCCTCAGACGAGGAAAGAAGGATTCGGGAGAAACAGTAAGACCCTGCTACTCACTATTTGTCTTAAAGTTCAGACAAATGAACTGAAGCATGGAAATGACGTGAGCCCTTCTCAGCATCCTCAGGTCTGAGGCCGACTGTCCACAGCAAGCAGCTCAGGTTGTGGAGAAGGTCAAGGAGAAGACCGAGTAAAGGGGAAACCGGGGCTTCTTCTCAGGGTGCGCACCGACCACCAGGCCAGTCCCTGGCAGACACTCTGGTCCCCACAGACACTTGGGATTACAGGCGCAGCGACTGAACAGATTTACAAGTGTGGGCACTGAAAGGCAGGAAGGTTACAAATCCTAGGAAAAAGTTGGGGCAACAGACACCAGTATGGAAATAAATAAGAGCAAATTTTCAGTAAATATGTTTCCTGCATGCCAGGCACTGGTGTCAGCACTGAGTGTGTGGTCACCACCTTCCCTCAGACATCAAGCCGGCGGGTCATGGTAAGATCCCCATTTTACAGATGAGGAAAATGAGGCACAGAAATGCTGATTCACTGGTCCAGGTCATACAGCTAGGAAAGGACACAGCCAAGAGCGAAACTGGTAGCTTGGTTCCAACCCCACTGACAGGTAAGGACACCAATGTTCAAGGAGTTGTAGTGACGTGCCTGAGGGCGCACGATTAGGGAGTAGCAGAACTGGGACGGGAGTTCAAATCTTGCGATCTCGAACTCCCTCCTCTATCACTGCAGTGCTGTGGCTGCTGAGCGGAGCATGGGACTTGTGTGGAAGTGGCCCTTGTGAATACTTTGGACCTGAAGTTACAGTGAAGCTGCTCAACTGGCAAGAGTGTAGGAAGCAGAGGCCAGCTCTCAGAGCAGCTGCGGCGCCTGAGGAGTCTCCTGGTAGAGGCAGAGTGGAGGCGGGGAGAGGAGGGGCGAGACCAGAGACAAACGCCCCGACATCCCAGGAAGGAAGCCCCCCAGACAGAAGGGCCTCTAAGTTCAATGCCATAGTGAAGTGTGGTGTCCGGGACAGAGGCAAGACCTGGCATTGGTCACAAATAGCTCTGAGAGGGCATCTCAGGAGGGCCAGAGAGCAGGAGGCTGACTGCAGGCAGAGGAACGAGCAGGGAGGACCCAGAGGCAGCAAGCCTGCAGCGCTCTTAGAATCCCGACTCCTTGGACTTGTTTAAAGAGAAAAAGGAGAAGCCGCTGATGGAAGGACTTGGGGGCCGAGGGGACAGAACTCGCAGGGCGGTAGTGCTGGGGCACAGGGCGGGGCTGCCTTCTCATCCTGCAATGGACAGGAGAGATGTAGGCAGGGATCAGGCTTTCATTTTGCCAACATCGATCCAGGCCTGTGCTGACTCTGGCCGTCTGCTGAAAGTGAGTGTGGAGAGGAGCCTTGTCTTTCAAACACACATTCCTCTATTAGGATCACATTTGTTGTTTGGCAAATATGATAGCAAGTTAGCCATCACCCAATTGTATAGGAGGACCTTACAGAATATGTGTATTCTGTCTACATTACTTCCTAAAAACAAACAACAGAAATATACTATCCATTGGGATTCTAGTTGCATGTATCGGGCACTCAAGCGGCTTAAGCAAGAACGGAAAATTTATTATCAGGTTACACTGGTATCCCCTAGGCCCGAGAGCCCAGGTGTAGCCAGGAAAGGCTCAGGACAAGCGAGCCATCAGGAAGCCTGGCCCCTCTGCCCCCGGCTGTCCTCTGCAGCCTGGCTTCTCCATGGAGGATGGCTCCACATGCGTGTGACTTTATATCTCCTTTGTTTAAGGGACCAGCCCAGACTGAATGAATCAGAATTGTGTTTCTTCTGCAGGGGACAATAAAAGCAGCGCAAACTGGCTTAAGCTAATTAGGGAATTTAATGGCTCAAATAACTAAGAATTCCCAGCCAGCTGGGTCCAGGTGGTCACATGGCACCGTAGGAGGCAGCCTCTCTCTCCACTAGCGCCTGCACGGGCTCCATTCTCTGCTGGTTCAGCCCACTTGGGACCAGATGACCGATAGGAACTCCAGCTTCTATCCATCCCCAATTCTCTGGTTCTCTGAGAGTCCCAGCAAGTCTCAGGATGGGTGGTGGGTAAGCCCAGCTTTCGTCATATGCCCCCTTCTGAACCACCCATGGCCAGATAGAAGGAAATGCTCATTGGCCAGGCCTGGGACATGTGCCTGGTCCTGGAGCCAGAGCGAAGGTCCATCCCACCCCAAACATATATCAGTAAGAGCAAATGCTACATGATCCTCACTGTGTGCTAGGCACTGTTTTAAGCACTTTAGATACGTGAACTCATTTTAACCTCAGTTTACTATCTTTTTTGTTTACTAATGCAATCAGCAGAGTATCCCCTTTTTATAGATGGACAAATTGAGGCACAAGTGAATGTGTCTTACCCACAAGGACTCACAGCTAGTAAGCTGCAGGGCTGGGATGTGACCTAACCTCTTGGGCTCCAGAAGCGGGGCTCCTGACCCTTAGCAGAAGAGAACAGCTACCAGCAAAATGGGAAACGGATGCTGGACTAATAAAGATAATAATAACAACAGATAAACATAGCCACTCATTCTGCAGAGAAAATTATTTACCCAGCCTGGTGGCTGCTTCTCCTGTGACCTCATACATGGACTAGTTTCAGAAAACGGTGGGACAGAATAAGCACCCTTCTACCATTATGCTCTGGTGAGGTGTCATATGATTGGGGAAAGGCACTTTCAGTCATGGGGATAAAAATAAAAAGCTATCAGCCAAAGGCTTCAGGAGTGCTTCTGTATATTCTATCTCCACCCTAAATTCTGCTCCCCGCAAGGGGCAGAGTGGGCACGAAGACTCCCACAGCCTGCAGGTGCACAGGGAACCCACTGGGCTGGAGGAGATGACCACACCTGTCCTGGTTTTAGTTGTCTGGGTCCAGGGGAGGGCCAGAAAAAGAAGCCCAGCTCCCCTTGTTAAAGGAAAAAGCATATGTAGATTGAACTACACTTTGGAATTACAGATAATGCAGAGAGTGAATCTACCCTTTTTCACATGCTCAGCAAAACTGCCAGAAGAATTGTCTTCAAGTCTTAGAATCACAGTTGGATAAAAGTGGTCAGTAGTCTTAGGCTGATGCTGACACGGGGGGTCCAGGCGTAGGGTGATTAAGGAGTCCTGAGCTAGGCAGAACTCCAGAGAAGGAGGCCCTTCACTGAGAAGCTAAGCTAAGCCCTCCATCCTAAAAACTACTACCTAATATTTGAGATTTCCGTCTTTCACACCTGTGTTCTGTCAGCTTTTGCTGAGTCATTCTGTAACGACCCCCAGATCTCAATGGTTACCTCAACGGAGGTTTATTTCTCACTCATGTTTCACATAGTTCACAGGTCAGCAGTGGCTCTGCTCCAGCTGGCGACCCGGGGTTAGGGAGCACCCCAATGTGGGACACGCCGGTCTAGAGCAGGAGAAAGGAGCAATGACACCTCAGGTGAGCTGTGCAAGACACCTGGCGTTCCTGCTCAGAGGCGGCAAACGTCATTTCCATTCACATTCCATTGGCCAGAGAAAGTCACATGGCCACACCTGGCTTCAACAGGGCAGGGAGACATCTTTTCCTCAGGAAGGGACACTGAGGACAGGCCTGCAGGAGGTAGACTGGGTATTTAAAATAATATAAGCTACCACATACCCAACTCAATTGAGGATTAAAAACTTATTTTCCAGTATTCACAGTGAACCACTGGCTGTTTTGGTTTATTTTGATAAAAACAGAGCTGCACTGGGGGTGGGTGGCTGGTTAGCTCAGATGGTTAGAGCTCAGTGCTCTTAACAACAAGGTTGCCAGTTTGATCCCCACATGGGCCACTGTGAGCTGCACCTTCTACAACTAGACTGAAACAACTACTTGACTTGGAGCTGATGGGTCCTGGAAAAGCACACTTAAAAATACATAGAAGTTAAAAAAGACAAAGAACAAAAACCAACCAACCAAACAAACAAAAAACCAGAGCTCCACTTAAATGTCTACACTGCTATACAAGTTGCATGCGTTTCTAAATATGCTTTTTGGTGCTTACTGAGCCAATTGGTACCAATTAGAACATTGGTAGGGCTAAAGGACATTGTTGTCTATTATGGCTGATGGAAAGTAAATGACAACTTTCTAGATAAACTGTAATGCAAATGTCCTATGTGCATGGGGTGCTGGAGAAGTTGGGTAGGTTTTGTTTTGTAAAGTCCCGTGGATGATTTCAGCAGAAAAAATGGAGAATGGGGAGGAGGGCTGGGGAAGGGGGTGCAGAATCTCTATTCCAGGCTTCATGGATGAGGGACCTGGGATCTAGGAAGATTTACTGATTATTCAAGGTCATCCCACTTAAAGTGTCAGAGACAGAATTTAAATTTTCACAGTTTCTTTGGCTCCAAAGCACATATTTTTTCTTATGCTCCAGAATGGCTCCCCAAAGAAAAGGGACAATGAGAGGGAAAGAGAAAATAAGGAGAGGAGAGGTTTTTAGAGAAGGAAAGCTGAGCGGGAGAAACAGCACAGAGAGGCAGAGAAGGTTGAGAGAGAAAGGAGACACTGGAAGAGAAAAAAGGAAAGGAAGAGAAGACCACCACCAACAACAAAAATACTGAATGAGAAGAATAAAGTTGGAGGACTGACACTACTTGACTTCAGACTTACAACAAAGCTACAGTAACTTACTATAAAATTATAAAGCTATATGTGGCATTGATGAAAGAATAGACCAAAAACAAGCCATAGACTGGGAGAAAATGTTTGCAAAATACACATCTGATAAAGACTGCTACCCAAAACATAAAAAGAACTCTTAAAATTCAACAATAAGAAAACAATCAGATTTTTAAATGGTCCAAACCATTCAGTACACGAAATGGTGCTTAACAGGTACAGGACACAGGTACCTAAAGAGGTGCTCAACATCACTCCTCATCAGGGAAATGCAAATCAAAACCACAATGAGAGATCACCTCACACCTGTTAGAACGGCTATTATAAAAAAGATGAGCAATCACAAGTGTTGGCAAGGATGTGGAGAAAAGGAAATCTTTGTGTACTATTTGTGGGAATGTAAATTGGTACAACATTGTGGAGGTACCTTAAAAAATTAGACCCAGAAATCCCATTCTGGGTACCTATCCAAAGGAAATGAAATCACTATCTTGAAGAGATATATGCAACCCCATGTTCATTGCAGTGTTATTCGCAATAGCCAAGACATGAAAACAACATAAGTTCCATTAACAGATGAATGGATGAAGAAAATGTGATGTGTGACACACACACACACACACACACGTGCGGATATTATTCAGCTATAAAAAAGGAGATCCTACCCTTTGTGAAAACATGGATGACCTTGAGGGCACCACCCTAAGTGAAGTAAGTCAAACAGAGAAAGACAAATATGGTACGATTTCACTTATATGAGGAATCTAAAACTAAAACAAAAACACACCCAAACACATAGAAACATAGAACAGATCTATACTTACCAGAGGTGGAGGGTGGCAGGTGAGGGCCATGAGTATAGGCAATCAAAAAGTACAAACTTCCAGTTATAAGTTCTGGGGATATAATGTATAGAATGGTGACGCTAGTTAACAATGCTGGATTGGATATTTGACATTTGCTAGGAGAACAGATTTTAAAACCTCATCACAAGGAAACAAACTATGTGAGGTGATGAATGTTAACTTACAGTGGCAATCATTTTGCAGTATATACACATGTCAAATCATTATGTTGTACACCTTAAACTAATGCAATTTCAATATGAATTACATCTTAATAACGCTGGGAGAAAAAATGCTCCACATCGTATGTCACTAGGGAAATGCACATTAAAACAACAATGAGATACCACAACAGTCCTGTTAAAGTGGCCAAAATCCAAAACACTGCAACACCAAATGCTGGTGAGGATGCGGAGCAACAGAAACTCTCGTTCAGTACTGGTGGGGATGCAAAATGGTACAGACACTTTGGAAGGCAGTTTGGCTGTTTCTTACAAAACTAAAAATACTCCTATCACATGATCCAGCAATCACACTCCTTAGTATCTACTTAAAGGTGTTGAAAACTTACGGTCACACAAAAGCCTGCACATGGATGTTTATAAGAGCTTTATTCATAACGGCCAAAACTGGGAAGCAACTAAATGTTCTTTAGCAGGTAAAAGGATAAACTGTGGTGCATCCACACAATGGTATGTTACTCAGTACTAAAAATAAATGAGCTAACAAACTATGAAAACTTAAATGCATACTATTAAATAAAAGAAGCCAATCTGAAAAGGCTACAAACTGTATGATTCCAATTATATGACATTCTGGAAAAGGCAAAACTATGGAAAAAGTTAAAAGATCAGTGGTTGCTAGGGGTTAGGGAGGAGAGAGGAATGAATAGGCAGAGCACAGAGGATTTTTAGGACAGTGAAACTGTTTTGCATAACATAATGGTGGATATGTCATTACACATTTGTCCAAACTCAAAATGTCCAACTACAATCTTAACGTAAACTACGGTCTTTGGGTGATTATGACGTATCAGTGTAGTTTCATCAACTGTAACAAATGTACCACTCTGGTGAGTGACGTTGATAATGGGGGAAGTTGTGCATGTGTGTGGCCAGGGAGTGTCTGAGAAATCTCTGTACCTTCTCTCCAATTTGTGAAATTAAAGCTGCTCTCAAAAATACTCTATCACATAAAAAGAAAAATAAACTGAGCAAAGCAAAAACATCCAAAAAACAAAAAACAAAACAAAACAGGAAAAGACCTTCACTGGCGACTTTCGAAGTTCACTTCCAGTCACCTTTGTGCCCTCAGGCCTCAGCCTTCAGTTGGAGACAGAGGCCTGGCACGCCCCCTGCGGGATGGGAGAGGCGAGGAGAGAGGGGGCTTCAGGCCTGGCCGGAGCTTCGCGCTGGTGACCGCTGGCGGGAATCACCACCAGGGAAGGTCTAAAACACCAATGCTGGGCCCCAACGCACACCAACTAAGACTTTCCCGTAGAGGGTACCAGGAGTTCAAAAGCGCTCGCGTTCATTCTAACGTGCAGCCGGGGCTGAGATCCACCGAGAGAGAGCAGCGGCAGGGTGGGGGAAGGGGGTGGAGGTCAGGGTCAAAGCAAAAAAAGAAAAGGAGGATGCTGCCCTCCGGGAGGTCACACTCTTGAGTGCTCACTGCAGCCGCGCGCTTTCCAAGGGCACGCGGCCTGGGTGCCACGCTGTCAAGAGCTTTCACGGCAAGAATGGGTGTCCCCAGGGCAGGGGCGCTAATCGTCAGCCCCAGGAGGAAGAAGACTAAGCCGTAGGTCTGCAGCAACCGCCTGAGTCAGGGTCGGGGCCGACCTCACGCCCCGGCTCCCGCCCCCCAAGTTTTACAATCCAGGCCCGGGCGCCACGTGCTGGCTCCACGTTTGCGCTCTAGTTAAGGGCTTTGTCACTTTCCCACTGTATTGCCACCAAGCGGACAATTACACCACTTCTGACCTCGCTTTGGTGATGCGAGGACGAATGGGTGACCACGTATTCTTCGCAGCCAGCTTTCGCCTACACCTGCTAATTGCCACCTTTAAAATTAAAAATAAGCAATCGCACAAGTACAAAAAACAAAACGCGTGCGCGCGAGAACCAGCGCATACAGAAGCGGCACCAGTACCAGGGCGTAGCCAGTACCAGGTTGGTGGTTTCCCTTTACCGGTCGCCAGAGCACCCTAATCCCTCTGCACACCTGCGCGCTGCTCGGCACCTCGCTCTCCAGCCAACGCCGCTCTCGGCGGCAGGGGAAGCTGAGTTGGCAGCCTGAACGCCTTGTGGATCCATGTGGGTGAGGGTCGATACCCCACGCAACGTCCCCCGTCTCGGCCCCTCCCAGCACGTGCGTCAGCGCCGCGCCCCCAGCGCTAGCGGAACACCTGTCCCGGGGGCAGGGAGGTGGGGGAAACCGAAAACGCAGGTCGTCGGGGGGCTCACACGTCCTCCTCCAGTCGGCGCCGCCCCGCGCGGGCCCGGCCGGTCCCCTGTCCCACCGGCCCTTTAAGGCTGGTCGTTTCCGCAGCCGGCCTCTGGGCGGGGAAGGCGCAGCGCGCGCCACGCCGGGGCCTCCTCCCGAGCCGTAAGTAGCGGTGGGGCCGCGCCTCGGGCCTCAGTGTGTCGCAGGCTCCGCTTCGGGGGCCGCCTGGGTGCACCCTTTGCCCTACGCAGGACAGATCGCGTCACTCCTGGGGTGGGTGGGCGTCTTGCGCGGTTAGGGGGTCCCCAAGGACCCTGTGGACCCCTCCCCCTTCTTCCATTCCCAACCCCGCCGGTTCCTAGAGCCCTGGGACCCGCGGGAAGGAAGCGCGTACCTATCGACCCTTTAGAGGGGCAGACGGAGACACGTGTGGGGTACTCTGGAGAGGCCTCCCAGCGGTGGATGCCCGAGTCCGTCCCGGACCCGCGCTCCCGCTCTCTCTGCGAGCGACTCGGAATCCATGAGTGTCTTTTCACTTCCAGTCTCTAGGAGATGGAACTGCGTCGACCGTATATATCCAGCTGGCGTCAAAAGGCAGGATAATCGAGCCGTTAACACTCAGTCTAAGTGCAGGTTCGGGTCCATGGCTGTCACTTGCGAACGCACCGCTTTGGAGAGGTGGAGGCAAGACCCAAACAAAAAGTACCCTGCGGACTGCAGCGCGTCCCAGCTGCAGGCCTGGGCGGTTTAGAAAGCTCTCCTTTCCGCCGGGCCCAGGGCTGGCAGCGCCGCCTTGCTCACCCTTAACGCGGCTCTGAATTCTCGGAGTTCTAACAGCGAAGTGTGTACCGTTCTGGGTGCTTTTGCCCAAAGACACCCTTTAGCACGAATTCAGAGCCAAATTTCACTTCTCAGAAAACTCGGAGGAAGAACCATGGAAAAGGAATTAGACAAGAGTTTCCCCCCACCCCTTCTTTTGAACTTGTTAAATGAACTTGAAAAGCATTTGGGGCCACCTAATCGTTAATGCATTTTCTGGCCAGAGCGTCACGCAGGCATCTTTTGCCCAACAGGTTTAAGGGAACAGAGAGCTAGCGCAGTCGAAATGGCCCTGGTGCCCTATGACGAGACCGCGGTAGTGGGGTTGCAGCGATTCCACAAGCCTCTTGCCACCTTCAACTTTGCAAACCACACCATCCAGATCCAACAGGACTGGAAGCAGCTGGGAGTCGCCGCCGTGGTTTGGGACGCGGTAAGTAAGCCCTGGGGGGCCTCTGAAAACATCTACAATTGATTACAAGGCTGATCTTTATTTAAAAAAAAATAAAATAGCTTTATTGAGATATAATTCATATACCATACACTTCACTTATCTCAAGTGTATAGTATAAATACAGGTGCTTTTTTAAAAGTAAATTCAGAGTGGTGCAACCATTACCATTCTCAATTTAAAAACATTGTCATCACCCTACCCCCTCCAAAAAAAGCTTCCACCCATCAGATTCACTTCCCTGCCCCAACTCCCCCCACATAGGTTGCATTTTAAAGGTGAGTAAAGAAAAGCTAAGGGAAATTAAGTGACTTGCCAGTAATTTCCCCAGGAGGTGAGAGGGAGGACAGGAAACCTTAACCGCTTTGTACACTCATTAAGTTAATTTTTAAGTTTAATTTTTAAAATACTGCAAAAAGAATATTGTAAAATGACAGAACCCAAAGTGAAGATCATGTGTTTTCTTTAAGTTTTCATAGTTATAATGGTCACAAAATGATACTATAATTGCTTTTTCACTTTTTCTTCTCCCTGCATGGTTATCAGCTTCTTGTGACAGTGACTTGCTGTCAGAATCTAGTACCAAACTGGGATTCAGTGGCAGCTCATTTAACGTTGGGAAAATGCTTGGTGTAGATACAATTTTATAGTCTGCATTGTCTTAGAAGTTAAGAGAAACATTTAGGAATAAAAATCAATATATTCTAACCCAGTAACATCACTTCTAGTAATACCACATGAAAAGTATTCCCAGACCAAGAAATAAAGATGCATAATGGTGAGCAATGGGTGAGCCTCCAAAATGTCCACCAAGAAGAGGAATTGCTAGATATACTAATAGTATGTGGCCATGGAAAACTGTATTTAAAAATTATGTTAACAGTATACAGTGCTTGTATAGAATTGTGTGCAAATGCTAACTCACACATATCCCAAACGTTGGCTAAAACTTACCTTCTGATGCCGGACAATATATGGTGAGGCCCCTGTGGGGTGGTGACTGTCAGCGATGCAGGAGGGAGGAACACAGCTCCAGGAGCCTCGGGTGTTGCTCTGCTTGTTCCCTCGGGGGAAGTTGCAGCCCTGCGTCTGACGTGAGCTTGGTTCAGGAACTGGACATTCCCATAAGCAATATCCAAGACTGTTTATGTCAGTTCTGCCAGAGGAGTTTTGTAAGCCTCGAGTGGAGTGGTGCTGTGACAGTAAGAAACTAAACTTCGCAGATTCAGCAGGACCCTGTCTCATGCGGGCAGTGTCACTGGCCACTGCTGTTCCCGTCAGGGCATTGGTGTGGCCTGGGGCAGCTGTTCTGTGGGATGCTGGGATGCCGTGTCTGTGCTTGCTTTAGAACATTACCTCCCAGCAACAACTGAGTTTCTGTGAGTGTTGTTAAACTGGGAATTGAACCTTGATTCAAAATGGGAAAGGGTTGTGTGATGACTTCCTACCAGCTTAAACCCCTTCAGCTCCTAAAGCACCTTAATCGTAATTACACTGTGTTTTGACTCAGGCTGTCGTTCTTTGCACGTACTTGGAGATGGGAGCTGTGGAGCTCAGGGGCCGCTCTGCCGTGGAGCTGGGTGCTGGCACAGGGCTGGTGGGCATAGTGGCGGCCCTGCTGGGTGAGTGTGACACATTCATTCACTCCTTTGTGAGTGGGACTCATCGAGAGGTACATTTGCTGTTTTCTTGATGTCAAACCTGTTACTGGATTGTTTTTCTTTCCCCTGTAGTTATTATGAGGTATGGGCTAACTCTAGTAAGGCTAATTTCTTCTCTCTTTCTTATCCTGTTACTTATACTTCTCATGGGAGATTGCTTTGCCCCTTTCAATTTTATGGTGCAGATAATATGATCTGAAGGCTACTTTTCAGTTCAAAGAAAATTATTTTATTCACATACATAGTTTTTTTATATAGTTTAGGTCCTTTCTGCGGATTTAACTCTGTGAGGTAGATAGAGCAGACAGTCTCTTTCCTTCATTGCTAAGGAAACTGCTGGTTTTTCTCTTCTAGGAAGGGTCAGCCCTGCTACAGTTGGTACTGACATGTTAAAAAATTGTTTTAACAGTATATAGTTATAAGTTGATTAATATCAAGATTTGTCTTTTTTTTTTGTTTGGTATAGACATTATTTTGGCCTAGCATATTTTTAAGCCTCATTATTATTTGATTATTGGTTGTTGACTCCTTTGTACAATTTCCAGCTCACACAGTTTGAACTAGCCAATGACAGGCCAGATCAGCGTCTAAGATTCCACACATAATATTCACCACTTCAGGACTGTCACTTAGGGCTCTTAGTAAAATGCAGTGTCTGATTGCAAAGGTGTGGGCAGGGCCTGAGAGCCTGCATTTCTACAAGGCCCAAGTGATGATGATGCCAGCACCTAACTTATTTCTGCCCTTTCCCTAACTAATTTCTTTTCCAGTATTCCTTTCTCTGTGTAGATTGGCCTTCCAAAATTTGATGGGGAACATGGGCAGGGGTGGTGGATAAAAGGATATATAAACTGATTTTGGTTTCTGTCCGTCTACAGCCACAGCACTTGGTCACTGGCAAGGCCTTTGCTGCTGCACTGCCGTTTGTTCCCCTCGGGTTGGCCTGATTGCGTCCCCATGTGTGCTCGGTATTCTTTTTCTTTTCCATTTTTCAAATCCGGGCGATTGAGCCACTCTCTGAAGTCCCAATCATCGGGAGCTTAAGACTCAAACCAGCCTTGTCAGACACAACAGCCCACGTTGTTTTCTTTCCACGACACTAACTTCCTTCTGCTTCTGAGAGGGGTTAACTGGGGGGGGGGGGGGGGGGGGGATGAGGTTTCTTTTGTTTCCTCCTGAGAACTAGGGCTTCATGCACAACTTCTTTGGCTGGAATAGCAACAGGTTCATGTGGTAAAGTGCATAGGTTTAGAGTTGTACTTGGTTTTCACACCTCCTTTAACTCCTACTAGCTGTGTGGCCTCGGGCAAGTTGCTTAACTTCTGAACTTCAGTTTCCCTATAAGTTGAGGAAATAATTGTATTCATTCCACACGGAGGATCAAATGAGATCTGTGTCGAAATCTGCTGGCTCATTGACTGGCTCAAAGTAAAGGCTCAGTGAATGTTGATTGCCTCTCTGAGTATTTCTGTTTCTGCTCTAGAAATATGGTTCTGTGGGGTTGCAAACGTCAAGATAAGGTTCTTCGAAGAGTAGCATGGAGCCAGAGGCTGGTTAGCCGTTGTCACAAAAGGCCCCAGGTAGTTCTGGGAGGGCCTAGAACAGCAGACAGTGTTCTCACCAGAGGGAGATGTGTGCTTCCCGGCCCCACTTCACGTTACCTGTTTGAGTTCTTTCCTGCCCCAAAGCAAAATTAATTGCTGCCTTACGTCTTTTCCCCACAGCGTGTGGTATACTCCCCACTTCTGTCCCAGCACGGTCACAGTTCATTATCAGCAGGTGTTTCCCGTGTCTGTCTCTCCTGGTTCCTGAGCAAAGGGACTGTGCTTCATTCTGTGTGTCCTGGGCCCTAGTACAGCACCTGCCACACAGGAGATAAATAGTTCTGGAGTAAGAGAGGAGCACACTAGAAAATCATAAAAAGAAATGATTCTGTTATAAAAGTCATGGAACTATTATAAAAATAGTCCTAAAAGCACTCTTTTAAAGAGAGGGGAAAAAAACCCACTAAAGATTCTCATTATTCATGTCAAGTATTTTCATTTTTTGTAACCCGAGGCTTTTCATCCTGAATTCAGGGAACACCCACTAACTGTCGGATTGGCTCATCTGAAATGCAGAAGTGATGGGTTACCCATACTTAAACATCCCTGTGCCCCGTTCCTTCCCCGCCCCTTCCTAAAGACTAAATCCCAGGCTTCTTAGGAAGGCTCTGCAATCTTGTTTTGCCTGGCCCTTCAGCCTCTTTGGTTTTCATAGCTATTGCACTGTTGGAAGCTCCAGGGCCTGTCCCTTTCTGGCCTGTCCCTTCTGCCTTGAACGCCGTTCTTTACGCCTGTCTCCTGGTTGATGCTACATCTGTAAAGTGGAAGCTCAGATTTCCCTTATTTTGACGTCTTTGACCTCTGCTCCTCTCAAAGAATTTCTCCTTTGTGACCTCACAGTTTCCTGGGCACACTCATGTTCCTCATTTTTACTTCACACGTCGCATTACAACTATGTTATCATGAGACTCCGAGGGCAAGGTTTATCTTGCTCGTCTTTGTATCTCTAGCACATATGTGCTCAAATGTTTAACAAATTAAGTTACTGTTTACAAAACTAAAAACCAAGTGAGGACAAATGTTTGCACACACTTTTTCCATTACCAAGTGAGTGACAGCAGGCTGTGGTATCCTTTTTTTTAAAAAAAATAATGTATTGCTTTTTCTTCCAAAACTTTGTGAATTTACAAAAACAAACAAAAAAAGATCCAAGTTCACAAACTGCTCAGTTTAGACTTCTGAATGCAGGAGGTGAGACCTGGGCCACTGTGGTCACCTGAGCAAATGTGCAGTGACATCTGAAACGCCCACCCGATCTGGTTCATTGCCTGCAAAGATGCTGCACTGCTTACACACCATCCCACATAACATACTTGGGTCATCAGTCAAACTCACTGGAATGGCCCAGAGGTTTTTCTTTCTTCCCTCACTCCTGCTATGAGATGAAATTTTCAGTTCATTTTTGAAAACTAAAGTGGTCAGTAAGTTCCTTTTGTTCTGCTGCTACTTCACACAGAGCTTCATGTTCATCCTGACACCTTTCGAGCTGCATTTTCTTTTCTGCTACTAGTGCTTGGAGGTGCAGCTGCTGGGCTGCTTTCTGCTTTGCTGTAGATTCGAGCAAGTTCTGATTTGAGCAACAATTGGCCTTCATCTTCTCATTTTCTGCTTCTTTTGTAAGTTGGTCAGCACGCTCCAGTAAACCACCAACTATTTTCTGAAACTGGCCAGTTCTGTCCACAGGGACCTTGCCCTCCTCCTGGAGCGCTGCGGTCTGCTGGGTAACCTCTGGGTCCAACACCTCGCTTGTTCAGCTCATCACAGTGCAGGCCTGCTTCGCCCAGAATGTCCGGCGCCATAGCGGCTGCCCTCCTAGCGGTGTGCTGTGGCCCCGGCTGATGGCGGCAGGCAGCGTCTCTCTGCAGCAGCCGTATCTGGCCCGCACACCTCAGCTGCTGCCAGGGCTCCAGCACCTGTTTGCACATAACATTGGGCTACATGGTTGTGTTGGGTCAGTTCCCATTCATCTTTATGAACTCTGTATTGCCTCACTTCCCTCCTTCTCCAGCATAAATCCCAGGCAGTCATTTCAGCATCATCTTTATTACCATCTTCACATCCTTCCTTGCTGCTGCTTCACGAGGCTAAAGACAAGGTGAGGTACAACTCTCCACCTGTTCCAGGCCTGTACCTGTGCAGCTGACTGTGTGGCTGGAGGAAACACGCTGCTGGGGCTCATTTTAAATTCACGATCAGGAATCTCGAAGGGGCTCTTCATGTTGCTGAGCAGCCTCACTGCTTCCTCTGCAAACCTCCAGCCTTCCTGCCTCCATTCTCACTCTTAGCTGATGACATTTCTTCTTGTTTCACTGAGAAGACCGAAACAATCAGAAGAGAAGTGCTGTAACCGCCCCCACCCCCGCTGCCTCTGCCCCCACCTGCAGCTGGATCCGTCATCTCTGCCTTTGCTCCAGTGGTTCTCTCTCCGGTATCATTTCCTCCCCATCCCACCTGATCCTTCCCAGCACCAGATAAGCCTGCTGTTGTTTCTCCCACTGAACGAAAAAATTATTTTAACTTCTTAAGTGGCTGTTTCTAGGTGTGTGGCAGGAAATGCATAAGACAACCCTGGAATATCTTGTCATACCAGATAGCAAGGAAGCTGTCAAGGATGACGTGGAGTTGTGTCAAAAGTCCACTGGCAAAAGATAGGACAATTTGAACATCAGTAACACATCAAATACGTTTAATCCATGAGTTCGTGATACAACAAAAAAATAATTAGTTGTCTTTGGGGGAGGCTTAGAAACAAACTCTATTTTGAAATCTGGCTTACAGAAGGGGAGAGAGGAGCAAAATTTATCCTGCCTTTTCTGTTAAAACAATTCCTATACACAATGAGTAACTGAATAGTAATTGAAAAAAGCTTTCCCTTATAGAAGTTTCTCAACAAATAAATGCAAAAGGAATTTAATGAATTAAGGATCTGGACATTGAGTGTCCGTGGTTGCTCATCTCACAAAAATAGAGCCTACCACATATTACATATCTCTTATGGAAAAACACCCGCCCCCCCCACCAATGAAATAGCCTTGTTAAAAAAAATTAAATCCAAATCAAAAAAATTTGTAGGAGATACAAAGGACAGAGGAACATGCTAAACTATAAAAATGGTACAATCAGCAAAATCCAGACTGTGGGAAACTACGAGACAAATGATCTATTTCTTCCCAAAATTGCAAGGAGAAAGAAAGAAAGGAAACTGATAGATTAAAAGAAACTTAAGACATCCTTTGTACCCCTCCCTCCCTCCAAACAGACGAAACCCCAAAACACCACAGGGGTGGACATTTGGGGAATCCAACTCAGTGACTAGTGAGGGAGTGGTTACTTGTGGGTGGGCTGTTTGGGAGGTGGCTTGTGGAGGGTGTCTGGAGGTGGTCACAGCAAGGTGCCAGCAACCAGCCTCCCTCGCCTGGGTCACTGTGGCCTCCTCACCTGTCTCCTTGCATCTGGCCTTGCCCCACTGCTAGGAATTCTGTTAAAACCGAAGTCAGATCATTAGCACTTCTGCTCAGCAATCTCCACTGGCGTCCCACCTCACTCAGAAAAAGCCAAAGCCTTCACAAAACAAGATCTATGAACCCTGGGGGATCTGACTCCCTTCCTGTTGCTTCTCTGACCTCATCGCCTACTTTATTCCTCATTCACTGGTTCCAGCCACTCTCGCTGCCCTCTCTGGGCCTTTGCACTTGCTCTTCCGCCTGCCAGGAATAGTCTTCCCTCTGATAGGTGCTCAGTTATTCCCCTCGCTTCCTTCAGGCCTTTACCTGAGGAAACCAGTCCTTCCACGCAGTCTAAATTCTCACGCCCTCCTCGCTTCTGACATTTCACATGTCTCTTTCCTTAGATTGCTAGTTTTCCTTTTCCTTGAACATTTTCACAGTATCACACTGGATGTTTTACTCTTTAAAAACCTCATATTGTCTGACGCCTCCCTTGAATGTAAGCTCTCTGAGGGCAGGGCTTTGTCCCATGGCTGATGGTAGCCACTTGAATAGTTGTAGAATTGATGGATGTTACAGAGGATGGTCAGCTGACATCACGATCCTGTTATGACTCCTCCAACCCCCGCAGGTTAGGAGTAGGCTCAGAAATTGCTGAGACGGGCATCAGAGGTCCACATCGGAGAGCTATTAAGATGAACACCGAGATGATACGCAAAAGACTTGATCACTCCGGTATTGCCAGAAGAGCGTTCTGTAGACTGTTAAGAAATCCAGAGATAAAGCTCTAAGTCTAAGCTCTGAGAAATCCAGAGATAAAGGCTGTCTGTGATTTCTGTTATCAGGGGAGATGAAAGTACCACTGACTTCTGCTCATGCTGCTCAGGCAGCACGCTGTCTAGCGATGAATGGTCAAGTGGTAGGTCCATGCGTGTAGAATCTTAACAACTTGAACATTGTCACAGTGTCACACTCAGGACTGTCAACGTCAAACTGAATTACATACAGTCCTAACCTAATGTTACGGGTCAAGATAAGAAACATTGCAGAATAAGCTGCCATTGAAATGGTTGCTTCCTGTCGCTGATCTGGAATCCCAAGGGGGATTACCCACGAAGATGACAAAGTGAAGGAGGATGCAAATGAGAAATAATTTTACGAAAGAAGGAAACATAATTTTAAATTTCAGAATTTACAGGGCCAAGTTAAACAGGATTACACATATTATGTTGTTACTACAATGTAGATGAGGTATTTCAGGGCTGACCCTCATCTGGGTAAGTTAAGAGTAACTACCAGTTCAGCCTCTCCCACATATTGGTTAAAAAAATCAGATCTTTTAGTTCATGGTAAACAACTCACAAGAAACAGATTAATAAAATACTTCCTCCTTAATTTTATACACTATGTACAGTGTATACATACACAACACAGCATTTAGAGAACATGATCTCACATTTTAACCTATAGTACTTTAATACAATCTAGTAATTTCTATGTTTACCATTTTTTAATAATTATATATATCACTTAAATACATATAGGTCCGCTGCTTCCTCACAGGATAAAGAGAAGTGGACTAGGATGTCTTAGTAGCCAATTAATCTCTTCCTCGATTCCTTTTAAAGCTTTAAGCCCAGAAAGAAAGCTTTCCCTGTTTTTGGTGTCTTCTCATCTTCATAGTCATTCACACTCAGATTTCCCGTTCTTGGATTCCACTGACCCTGAGGCATATGGGCTGTAAGACTGACCTAATGAATGAAATATAGTGGGAGACCTCCGTGGGCGGTGGGCCAGCTCTGCCTGCGGGATTCAGAGCCTCAGCTTGTTGTCCCTTGGGACCTTGCATTTTATAGGTACAACTTCAGCAAACAGCAGGTGTGTCACAGAGGCAAATCAAAGGTTCACTTTACCAGCAGGCCATGCAGAAAGAGCTACTGGTCATTGTTCTAAGGTACGGCAGACCTCCATGAAGGGCGTGACCTTCTGCCTCTCAGGAATATTTAGAGACACTCACCCTGCCATTTAACTCGACCCCGCTACCTATTTGTTGTACTGATGTGCACATTACTTTCTCTCTGTCCCACATTCTAGGTGCTCATGTGACTATCACGGATCGAAAAGTAGCATTAGAATTTCTTAAATCAAATGTTCAAGCCAACTTACCTCTCCATATCCAACCCAAAGCTGTTGTTAAGGAGCTGACTTGGGGACAAAATATGGGGAGTTTTTCTCCTGGAGAATTTGACCTGATACTTGGAGCTGATATCATATATTTAGAAGAAACATTCACAGATCTTCTTCAAACTTTGGAACACCTCTGTAGCAACCGGTCCGTGGTTCTTTTAGCTTGCCGAATTCGCTATGAACGGGATAACAACTTCTTAGCAATGCTGGAGAGGCAATTTACTGTGAGTAAGGTTCACTATGATCCTGAAAAAGATGTACATATTTACAAGGCACAGAAGGGAAACCAGAGGGAGGGCTTATAGTTGGCTGGAATTAGTAAGAATGTTGGCATTAAGGGTGGCAGGGCTTCAGACTGGGAATCTAACCACATTTAATGAAATGGCTTATGGTACAAGAGTCTAACCAAAGGTTCTCAAGGGACAAACGACACGTGCAGTTTTAAACAGAGCAGCACATTATCCCATTACTGTGACTTTTTAGTCATATTTTACTCACGCTGAAACTCAATTGACATTAAAGGAAAGTGTGAGATTTCAGTTTATGTTTTTTCTGTATCCCATTTGCTCCCTCTTGATAATCAGTTTTCACTGATGATACGATGAAGACATCTTCAAAGCAGTGAGCTTGTTTTGTTTTAGAGGCTAAATCATGCAAATTATTTTAAACACATTCTGAGATATACATTTAGCCCATTTTCCTGATTTTCTGAAGATAAAACAACAGGTTTAACCTACATTCCCTGAGCTGTTAATGCTCTTGAAATCTTTTGTCTGCCCAATTAGGTCTTAAATGCTTTTGGTTGTTTTGAGATTAGGATGTGAGTTTGCTAAGGTCTCATACCATGTTTTTTGGCTTAATTTCAGATTTACATATACAAACAAAGGAATAAGTAAAAATAAAGTTTTACTTTCTGAAAGCACCTAAAATCTTGTGCTATGAATAGGTTATCTTCTTCAAATCAAAAGCTGCAGTTTTTCCCTTGTTTTCCCCTTTCTCAAATATTTTTATATTTCTTTCTTAGGCTTTCCCTGCCTCCTTATAATCCTTATAATGCATAGGATAACAATGAAAATAAATTTTAAATCTCACTCCTCTATGAAAGGTTAGCTCCCCAAGTATAAGCCCCTCCCATATTGTACTTGTAATTGCTTATTTGAATTCCCCTGATTGTAAGCTGCTTGAGGACCAGGAATGCTTCTTTCTCTTTCATTGTGGCCTCCCCAGTATCTAACATATCATAACCAAATATTTGTTGAATGAAAACGATACATTTCATTTAGAAGGCATTGATCTTTGGGTTAGACGATGGCTACACTGTTTCATCATTATCTTGGATGGACTTGATGAAGGAAGTCACACACACCAACACCCTGCCCCCATTTCTTGTTTTTAACGATGTAACAGCTTAAACAAATTTAGACCACAAGAATATTGTAATCTCAGTATGGCATTTGATACTAGAGATAATTTGCTTTGTAAAAGATTAGAAACAAGACCTCCTCCTCCCTCTTAACCTTTTAATGACTATCTTGGATGTGGAAATACTGCATAATTTTCTGCACTATATTTTAAATAGTGGATTTACTTTAATAAAGGTGAATTAAAAGTTCTGAGCATTCAGTGACGTACCATTTCAACCGAATTGTGATAAATGCACATGAAATAGAAATACCCATAGCTTACCAAATCTATAAAATACCATGAATATGGAAGGTCTTTTAAAACAAGTAAAATAAAAGCCCTGCTATGTCATCATCAACACTGTAATGAAAGGCCAATGCCATGTAGGCATGTTATTAGAAATAAATATATTAATTGTAATTCAGCTCCTTTACTTTAAAATCCCTAACTTTGGAGATAGGTATTAAAATGGTTTGGGGGTGGGGTAGGGGTGGAGAGCTTCAAGATACCTGGATTCTCTACCACATGAAGCCAGCAGTCATTGGGTTGTTTTACATTTTCATAAAATATTAACTAAGAATACTGCTGCCAGAAAAAGTTGAAGGTATTTTTTTTTTCTTGTCCTAATAGAAGAAAATAAAGGCAAGAAAAATTTAGCAGGAATTGTTTGGTTGTCCAAGTGAAAATCAAGTGATTTCTTTCTTTTTTCTTTTTTTTTGGCTTTGAGTTTAAAATGTTGTCACAGATCAGGTTCCCCGAGGAAACGGACTCAGAAATGGAGGTTAGGGTACAGAAAGTTTAAATGGGACTACTTTCAAAATCAACATCTCTGAAGGAGTAAAAATAGCAGGTCTGGGAAAGAAGGAGAATTTGGGCTGGAATGCAGTCAGGAAATCCTCAGCTAATTCAGAGATGGGATGGCCCTGCATTATTAAGGCAAGGGAGCGGGATTTTACATCCCTGTGTAGGTTTTTTAGTGGCTCCAAGGGGTATAAACTTAGGGCGAAGACAATACCTGGAGAGGGACTCAGCCATCAGCCACCATTCCCAGAAGGCTGGGAAATGAGTGCTTCAGAGGTGTGTGTGTGTGTGTGTGTGTGTGTGTGTGTGTGTGTAAAGCTGGGGAGCCAATACTATCTGGATAGGATGCCAGTGTCCACTATAAATGTCAACAAAATTGTGCCATTTTTACTTACGTTAAAAGGATTAATTTATCTCGTCAGTTGCATTTTAAGGGTGCTCATTTTATTCTCAAGTTAAGGATAGAAACCTAGTCTAAACCTATTGTACTAAGCCTTGATTCTCACATTGCTATTTCTTTTAACTGTTAAATACAGTTAAGTATTTAACTGTATTTTACAGTTGGGTATCAGTCACCTTTTCCCCAATTAAAATAAAATACTGCCACCAAGGTGCTATGTTAAAATAGATGTATTAGGACTACCACTCTAAAGTACACTGTTGTTTTCTAAGTAGCTGACCTCTTATGGGTATCTTACTTTCGTTCCCGAAAGAACTATCTGAAGCCCTCGTATCATCTTCAAATAGTTTCTAGCGGAACACTTATTCTTTCATACAAAAGGATCAGAATTCTAGTAAATCAAAATATTTTATCTAAATTAACTGAACAGTAGATTAAAAACTCTTTCAGAGCAGGATAACAACATTGTCTGGAATGTTTTATCTTAACAAATACAATTTATACTCCGGAGGGACAAGGATTGTATCTCGTATTTTGTATTTCAAGTTAACACAGTGCCTTCTTCATCAAGGGAGTTCAATAAGCATTACTCATGAAAAACCCAGATTCCTTTACAGATGAGTTATTTTATTATATTAAATTGCCTAATTTCTGTGCTTTATTTCTCCTTGTCCAACGTAAGGGATAAATAAAGTATCAGGGATATCAAAATACAAAGCCTACTCTCAACAACAAAATTATCATGAACTTAAGTAAGCGATTCACCTCCAACATCAATTCCATTTAATCGCTATCTTATGGTGGTTGAAAGATAGAAGCATTTCCTGTCAATTTTTAAATCAAGAAAACAAAAATAAAATTTTAAAGTACTTTTAAAAATCAGTTTTCAGTGTACTCGTATTAGTAAGAGGTCCTAGATACAGGGCCTGACTTAATAGTGTGTGAAGCAGACCATGTGATTTAGTGTCAGAGAAACAGTCATAATTCTGCTGCTCCCCAGAACCTCTACCTAGATAGAAATAGCATTTTCAAGTTCTTTTAACAAGAATGAGGCAAGACATTGCAGTGAGTATATAGAGAGCCCTGTTCTGGGAAACTGGAGACTTGAGTTCTCTTAGCACTGGCAATCCTCCTTTCTTTCTTACCTTTTTTTTTTTTTTTCAATGTCACGTTAAAAATTGAGAATTTGTTAGAAGTTTCATTCTGCTCTGAAATCTTATGTTATGCTTTTCTTCCTACAACCAGGGAAGGGTTAAAATTTAACACTAGTAAAGATGACATACTGAAAAATTAAGTTTCCTTGCTGAGAACAACTGTTTCTGAGGAAGATTAGAAGGGGAAACAGTGTAACAGAGGAGAGAAAAGGAAGGCCTACCTACTTCAGAATCTTTTGAAAGACTGGTTCTGCTACTTCTAATTTTTCTTCCTAAAAAAAAAAAAAAAAAAAGAAAGTGTGACATAAAAAATACTAACCAACATATTTTTATTAATTTAGCATTCTTGATAATGCTTAGGAAACAACCTCCAAATATGAAGCCACATTTAATTTCCACTTCTCAGTTATCCTAAATATACTAACTTGTGTATATCTGTAAATCAAAAGTTTCAATCTAAATGTCCACAAGAGGGTACCAGTTAAATAAACTGATACTTTTATACAATGGTATACTACATACCTGTTAGAGGCAGGTGTACATATACTAAAATTGAACCATTGCCAAGATACATTCAGTGAATAAGCACCATTTATGTAAAAAAGGGAGAATATACATTTGCATGCATATGCAGATTGTCACTAAAACGATACAAAAGAAACTTTACTGTTGTCCATTTGTAGTGTTTTCCAAATGTACATATTATTTTAAAAAACCAAGGTAAAAAACAGTAAGTATGAGGACACTATCACGGAAGTGAAAAGAGAATGGGAGAAAATATTTGCAAATCATATTATTTGATAAGGGTATAATATCCAGAATATATAAGGAACTCATTAAATTCAACAACAAAAACTCATTAAAAGTGAGCAAAGGAATTGAACAGACAATTCTTCAAAGATGTACACATGGCCAACAAGCACATGAAGATGCTAAATATTAGTCATTAAGGAATTGTAAGTCAAAACCACACTATTACTTAACACCCATGAGTATAGCCATAATTTTTTTTTTTTTTAAGCAAAATAAGTGTTGGATAGCTTGTGGAGAAACTGGAAACCTTATACATCACTGGTGGGAATGTCAAATGGTACAGCTGCTGAGGAAGTTTCACAGTTCCTTTAATTGAGAACAGGGACTCAAATACTTGTGCTTCAGTGTTCATAGCAGCATTATTCACAATAGCCAAAAAATGGAAATCCGAATGTCCATTATCAGATGAATTGGCAAACTGGCACATCTCTCTCACACATACACACACAATGGCGTATTACTCAGCCATAAAAAAGAATGAAGTAGACGAATGCTACAATGTGGAGGAACCTCGAAAACATTGTAAGTGAAAAAAACCAGACACAAAAGGTTGCGTATCATGTGATTCTATTTATATAAAATACCCAGAATAGGTAAATCTACAGAAACAGAAAGCAGATTGCTGGTTGCCAGGGGTTGGAGGGAGGGAGATATTAAGAGTAACTCTTAATGGGTACAGTTTTATTCTGGAGTGATGAAAATGTTTTGGAACTAGATACAGGTGGCAGTAGCACATTGTGAATGACTAAATGCCATTGAATTGTTCACTTTAAACTGGTCAATTTTGTTACGTGAATTGCACCTCAACCAAAAACAAAAATAGCAAACTGGAAATCATCTTTCCTCTTCATTTGTTAGGGCATTGGAATTCTAAGCCCCAATTTGGTCAATGTATTTAAGAAAGATGTGGAGAAATTAAAATGCACAATGAGAGGAAGAATATTAGGGCAGTGCTTTTCTGTTTTTTTTTTTTGCCTTAAGCAGTTAAGTGGGTAGTGGCATCATCTACAAGATGGAAAAAAACAGTTGAAGAACAGATTTAGAGGAAAAATTAGATGTTCTATTTTGGACCTGTGTTTTACCCTCTAGTGGAGATGACAAATGTTAAGTCTGGAACTCAGGGCTAAAATTGTACTCATATAAACATGTTAGAATTGTTTCTTTGGCTGTGTGTATTAGCATTTCTTGAGGACAGGGACTTTACAGTGCCCGGAAGCGTGTCCTCAATGATTTGTGAAATGAGCAAGTGACAGCAAAGGTATACATGAAGATAAGTACTCTGCTTTTATGGGAGGTCCATCCTAGCACTTGAAGGTGGCTTGCAAGCAGGCAGAACCTGGTTTACTCCTGTCGTCTCTATGTAATGTCACTCTTAAAAAATACATGATTGTACAATAAATTATGTGGCTACTCTTCGTAGAATGAAATTCATGTAATTATACAATGGCAGGTGTGACATGCTTAATAAACACATCATAATTTAAAAGAAGTATTTTAGAATAAATGTAACCGCTATTTTCAGAAACTGAATCAAGTTATCAAAATCTTCTTATGCATTAAGCCAAGAGCACACTGACCACGTTCGCACCCCTTTTATGATATCACCACAGAACTTCAAAATTATAAGGGGACCTGAGAAGTGATCTATTCTGTTCTTCCAATGCAAACATGCATTTGAAGACATCAGAGACAGGTGGTCATGCCTCCCGTTGGTTGTCTCAATAGGGTAGTAACATCTCAAAATTTTCAATCAGGCACTGTCCAATCTTACTGAACAAAGAAATCTTGTGCTAAAAATTAGGAAAACAGTAAAAAATTAAGTAACTGAAGATATGTTCTTGTTGTTTGAATTAGTTTTCTGTTGCTGTGCAACATAAGCTTGTGATATAGCCTAACATAACTTTCGCTCATTTAACAAAATAAACCTAAGTCCAAGAAAATACAGCTTAGCAGTACTAGTAAAGAACAAGATAGATCCCATCCCCAAAAAAGAGACAAACAGAGTTTTTAAAAGCATGTTTATGTGACTGCACATAAATGTGTGTAAAAGGGCATTATGACAGTTGATACCACAAAGATTACAGTAAGAAAAAGCACTTTATGACAATATTCCACAAATCCACAAGGATCACTTTAATATACAAAGCAATGCTACCATTCTGAACACAAAGAAGCTAGTATGTACATAGTGTTAATTAAATGCATTGTAACTCAGTACATTTTTTCTCTTTACACAGATAAAGCACAAAAAGTTTTGGGTAAAAAAAAACAAAACAGGGATGTTTCTAGAATGTAGGAAATTTTATCAGAGTGTATTTCCCTCATTATAGTTCTTTATTTAGTATTCAACTCCAATAGCAACATCAGAGTTAAAAATCGATACCCTGTTTTGTGCTGATAGTTTTGGGGGGAGGTATTGTTACTCTAATCTTCAAGGTAAAACCAAAAAAAGCAAACACCTTTCTCTCTAGAAACTTCCCTGATTATTTTGTTTCTAAAAGTTTCAAGTGATACATCTAGGTTAGAAATAATTCCTTTTCTGGGGTGGGATTGACAACTGACATGTGGACAATCAGTTGGGGACAATTTACATGGAAAACTGCTAACTAGCACTCTTCTCTGCCACCCCTAATAAATCTATACTCAGAAAAATGCTGACAAATTATTTCCCACTTTTAATATAAATAATTTTATTACATACACAAATTGGAGTGGCACTTGGATAAAAATATGTCTATAAAGCATTTACCAATTCAATTTTAAAAACATAAGAAAATAAAACCTCCCAAACACAATGATAGATCATTTCACTTGGCCAACTAATATAAGATCATTATCTGCAGGGATTTTCTTCCTTCCCTACCAATTTTTCAACTCTCAGATTTCCTTTCACCTCTGAGGTGCTCCTCAGACAGAAGCTTGGAAATGCTATCCTTCTGTAGGCAAGTATTAAATAATGCCAGTATAAAGTAGGTAAAATTTGAATTTCCTACTGTTTGACCCTTTTCAAAGACATTTCCTGAAGATTGTTCATTTTCCTTTTTCTTGCTGGTGAGAATTAAAAATGTGTCACGTTATATACCATGCTAGGACCTGCACCCACAGTACCAGAATGCAGACAGGTCAATATTTTCTCTCTGTGCTAAAAAACTTTGCCTGTTTATAATATCAGTTTTGCTTCACAGGCTTTGTTCTATTTTTTTTCTATTTTTATTTTTTTAAAAAATAAATTTCAAGCTAAAACACCTGAAATATAATCCCTCCACTCAAATGTTACCTGGTCCCTCTTAAAGTTTGTCTGCCCCCTGAGGACACATACAAAGGCTTAAGCTACATTCACTCATCAGTAAGAACCTATCATAAGCATATGAGACAGATGGAACTTCAGCACCCTGTTTGATTTATTTGAAATTCTTCCATACTGACTCAGCTTCATGATATGTTCAACTCCTCAGGGATTAGTGCCTTTCCTGGCCATTGATTCTAGAAAGTCAAGGAAACCAGTTCCTAGTACGTACAGTGACTGTGCAGTCAACTTAAAAAAGTCAACATATCAACATTGAAACTATTCAAGATGTATGTAAGCCACCGAACAAAAAGTTCTAGTTGTGCTTTGTACAACTGAGTGAGCAAATTTATCCCACAACTCTTCACCTACCGGCTTACTAAAGCACACTTCACTTTCTCCCTCCTTATCTGAAATTAGTCAGATTTAGGCAGCATTTCTTTGACGTTAAGAAAGCCAATTTAAAGTGAAATAAATTTAGTCAAATGATTCCATGTGGTCTCCATGATGCCAAGAATTAAGGATTATCTTGGCATCATATAGACAGCATTAATGTTGGAGTGAGGATAGTCTCATTTAAAATTAGAAATAAATATTCACTTGAGTTGCTTTTCTTTCTATTTTTATCCATGATGAAAAAGAATAAGGGTTCGGACCCATCTTATTAATCAGGCTAGTCAAATCTAATTTCTTGGTATTTTTTCTTTTACAACTATAAAGCTAGCCGTTAGGTGCTAAAATATTTTAATCAATGAAAAGTTTTCATTAAAAAAGTCCCATGATTTGAAGAAAGGAGAAAGACATAAAAAGTTGGTTGACAACTGATGAGGGAATTTCTCAAGTTGCTAATACCCAAACTGGGTCATTTTTAAAAGTGCAAGTTACACCAAACATTTACAAAGAATATAATGTAAATATAATCCAAATAAATATACAACTTTTGTATTAAAATCAATGGGAAACAATATACCAACAGTTTTCAGGGCTACAAAGGCAATTAAATAAAGCCTCTTGAAAATAACTGAAAAGGTGTATAACCACTGTTTCTAAACCCCACTTTAATTCAAACTCTTTACGATATCAGCTTTATTTAATCCTGCAAAATGAAGCAGCCTTTATGATCTTTAAAATAAAGAGACCAACTTATGCTGACTGTAGCTGCTCACAGAATTTAAAACATTAAAGATGAAAAGAAGAAATCTAGATCGAAGTCACTTCAAGTAAGTAAAAGCATCTGGTTTAAACACACTGCTGTTTCTTCCTAAGCCTTTGTATGATTCCACATGTCACCCCGAATGGTCAAAATGATAGTAGGGATTAGGCCTGAGAGACAGAGATGCACTTCAGCCAGATGACTTCTGATCGGACAGCCTGCCTGGCTGGTATTGTGCTTTCAGATACTAGCACTGCCGCTGACCTGCCATCAAAACATTTTCTGACAAAATCCCTGCTCAAATGAAAACACCAAATTCCTCCCTTAGGATGATTTTTGAAAAATCAGTGGCGCCTTTCAGAAGCTATCTTTAAAACGGTCTTACCACTGTTATAGCTGCCAGAGACAAAGCATAAAAACCAAATACTTTGGGGGTGGAGGGGAGTTTTCATGTGACTAGTAACATATTTAAAAGTATCAAGCCAAAGAAAACTAACAATAAAAAAAAATGCTTGGAAGAAAATTAGAAGACAAAAATCAATCATGAGTGCTGGAGTAATGCAGTCCAAGAAACTACCAAAGGGATGCAATAGAACATGGAAAAATGTAAATTTTCATTTGACCTCAATATACTATAATACTCAGCATTCCTGACTTAAGAGCTCTCAGAGCTTCAGATTATATACTGTATGTATATATATATATATATATATATGTACACATATATTATACAAATGCCATTCCCCCCAAGAATATCTAAATGAACAGAGCACCTATGACAGTATTATGGTTGCCAATAAGGTACTTGAGTTTGAAAAAGAATGAACTTAAAATTACATCGGATATCGGTTTTTTTAATAATGTGAACACATTGGATCTAGCCCTTTCTAAACCGCTTTTCAGTTAAACACTATCAAAGCTTGAAAACTCCTAAGAGTAATATATCAAAAATAAACTCCCACTCATTTTTATTAGAGTTAATCTGTCCTATAGATAAAAGTGCCACATGGCCCTATATTTGCAAAGTGATACCAAACTATTCTCTAGGCAAATCAGTAGCATATGTACAGATTCCTATGATGACATTTTCATTCCCTTTTGGCCAATATGAAGAGAAAAAAAATTTACTACTGGTAATGTGGCCACATGTTCTTGGCTACAAGATTTTTTTTTTTTATTATGTCATTTTCTTAATAAAAATTCTCAAAGTTGCATGCTTAAAAACAAACACCTTTACCCCAATTCTTGTTTAAAAAAAAAGTCTACACAAAAGATGCATGATTTCTATCTGTAAAAACCGAAATATTCAAGTCTACAAAGGTCTAAACAGATCGCAACAGAATACATTTCTTACCTCACCATTAAGTAACTGACTTCATACCAGTGCAATCATCCTCAAGGTACAAAGAACCAGGTCTTTATAACATATAAATCCAACCAGCTAGTATGGAAGTGATTACCTTGATTTATCAGGGACTAAGAAGACCACCAACTTTCTAATTGAACAGAAAGCCCCAACTTTTGAAAAACACTTAACTTTAGAGAATATAACTTGCTAAATACTAGGCAATTTTCATTTATAAAGCTTATGACATTCAGAATGTTCACTTTTGACATTTTGACTCATTAATAAAAAATTCTAGTTGGTGAACAGATTTGTGATTTTGCTTGGTTTCTATCAAACCAGTTTTGGAAAATGACGTATCTGTGCTGGTATACAAATTAATTTTTATGCTATGACTTTCCCCATTAGCTCAGCAGGACAAACATCAAACTTTACAGTCGTTTGAAAGCCTTCTTGAGAATCTGGTGAATTGTCCAAATACACTACATCACTCAATTCTTAGAATGATGCTCCTTCATAAACTCTGTTCATCCTTGAAAAAAGACAATGGTTTGTTACAAACAAAAATAAACCATTTACAAATATTAAAAATCTTACTTTTCAAAATGGACCAAATGATTAAAACCCATCTGCACATTTTAACACATCAACAAAGTAAACTTTAAAAAACAACACACGACTAAATATAAAACATTAATTTTCTAGACTTTTCTAAAAGAAATAACCTTCTCAAATGAGAAATTATATCTAACATTACATCGGTCTCCAATTTTTTAAATCCACCTTATTTTTCTTTTAAAGGGCAACTTTTAGATTTACCAGGCTTAGTGAATACAATGAATAATAATTAAAAGCAGTACCGGAAACAATGTATGATACACACAAACACAGGCTGTTATAGTCAGGAGTTAGAAAGGAAGCTCCTTTGTAGAATGACAAAGGCTATACAGCATATTGGGAAGCTAAAGCATAACTCCTTTTCAGAAGAAAACAAAACCAATGTTTTGCAAGAATGATAATCCAAATACTGTAGTACAGCAGTCATTCAAATATATCTGAAGAAAATTACTTTCCTTGTCACATCTAATACTGTACTTGTTAGAACTATATCCGTACAATTTCTTTCATTAAAAAATTCACTAGCGATACTCTGTTAAAGTATGTTAATATGGAAAAGTTTTAAAATAAGTTTTTCTACAACACAACATTTTATAAACAAATATATCACTTTCTTTACTTAACATCTTGAAGGCTTTCCTGTTGGTGGTATAATGTAAGTGCAAATGGGAACAGTTTAATTAGAAATATCTTAAGTAAATGAGTGACAATATAAATATTTTTGAAGGCGATGACAAAAACATTTATTAAAAAACCTTGTTATATAACTCAAAGGGTTGGTTTGAGTAAAGCGTTTTTTTACTAAGAATTTAGTACTAATTAAAACAAGCTTTGTACTTGCATTTTCTTCAATTTAAAATTAAAATACCATGCTTTTTTCATTCAGTTGGTTACTTCTTTTAATGTATTCAAAAATGTTGAACACATACAGAACTGAACTAAGAAGCAACAACTGCCCTATTGAAGAGCTGTAGTTAATACAGTGTTTTTAAGAACCCAGGACAAGTTTTCAGTATTGAAGACAATGTACATAAAAAGTACTCCCAATTCATTCTAATTTCTTCAACACCACAAAAATTCCTTTTTAGAGGGTGTCTTTTAACAATGTTGCATAATCCACAATGAAAATGTGAAAACATGTCAATTTGGCAATCACACGTCTTCATTGCACCTTACTTACTTTATGCTTGCGGCTCACACATTACTTCAGCTCAAGAGGCTGGGGTAATTCTGTCCCTAAGGCAATCAAGGTGCTCAGCACAGACCTTGAAATCATTTAAAAAAAGATTTTCTTTTCCTCATTTCCCCCATCAATTTACAAGTAAACAAATGATTACTTCTTGAAGAGGGTGGGGGATGAAATGCAGAAGTCTCTTCATGATTCCTGGCGCTGAAAATTTCTTGAGGGAGAAGTGGAGGCAGGTGTTGGAATATTCACAGTTTAATGCAAAAGCACAAATGAATGAAATTCTGTAGTTGCTTTCAGGCAGTTTTGCGCATAGAAAAAAAGAAATGTTTAGAAAATAAAATGTTTATTTCGTCTTTCTGGTTGTGGCCAAGCCAGTCCTTTTCCCACCATTACAGGTGAAATTTAAATCCCAAATTAATCTGATTTGTGGCAGTAAAGGTCCTTAAGTGCTTTTAGCTCCTCAATCAGTGTCTTGTTTTGGTTTTCAAGCACTGCCACTCTGTTTTCTAAACATTTCACATATTCTTTCTTCTTTCTACGACACTCTCGTGCTGCTTCCCTATAAGCAAAAAAAGCACAGGAAAAATTATGTTAACATTTCTATATCATTTGTTTTGGGTTGGAATATGTTTATTTCTTAGAGATTAGTTCAAAGCAACAAACATTTTATTATAGATTTGACAAAATATAGAATGACTTGGAAATTGCATTATGTAAATTTCTAATACACCACAGAAGTTTGATTTTAAAAAAAAGGTCCTAAATATGAAAACCCCACAAACAACCGAAAGGGCTGAACAATCACTTAAAAATTACATAACTGTTTATTAAAGTATTTTGCATCATACATGTAAAACTTGAAATTCTATCAATATCGATAACTAAGAAAATATTAAGGTAAAACTTAGTGTGAAGAACATCCTTTAAATATAAAGATCTCACAAACTCATTATTTCAAGGCATTTAAAAAAATCTAACACAAGTCTCGTCAAGAAATGATGTTGAGGGGCCGGCCCTGTGGCTCAGGCGGTTGGAGCTCCATGCTCCTAACTCCGAAGGCTGCTGGTTCAATTCCCACATGGGCCAGTGGAGTGGGCTCTCAACCACAAGGTTGCTGGTTCAATTCCTAGAGTCCCGCAAGGGATGGTTGGGCTGTGCCCCCTGCAACTAGCAATGACAACTGGACTTGAAGCTGAACGGCACCCTCCACAACTAAGATTGAAAGGCCAACAACTTGACTTGGAAAAAAGTCCTGGAAGTACACACTGTTTCCCAATAAAGTCCTGATCCCCTTCCCCAATAAAATCTTAAAAAAAAAAAAAAAAAAAAAAAAAAAAGGATGTTGAGAAAACTGTATCTACATGCAAAAGAATAAAGCCGGACCCTTATCTTGGACAATATACAAAAGTTTACTCTAAATGGATTAAAGACTTAAATGTTAAGTCCAAAAACTATAAAACTTCTAGAAAAACATGGGAAAAGTTTTAAGACATTGGATTTGACAGTGATTTCTTGGCTATGCCACCAAAAGCACAGGCAACAAAAGCAAAAATGTAAGCAAATGGGGCTACATCAAACTTAAAAACTTCTGCACATCACAGACATAATCAACAGAGTGAAATGAAAGAGTGAGCTTAAGAGATGGGAGAAAATATTTGCAAATCATATATCTGATAAGGAGTTAATCCAGAATATACAAAGAACTCTTACAACTCAACAATAAAATAACCTGGTTAAAAAATGGTAAAAAGATTCGAGCAAACATTTCTCCAGTGATATACAAATGGCCACCAAGCACATAAAAAGATGCTCAACATCAATCTAATCATAGAAAAATGCAACTCAAAACCACAATGAGGAATTACCTCGTAGCCATTAACATGGTAACTATAAAACATTCCCAAACAAACAAAAAAGTGTTGATGGGGATGCAAAGAAATGTGAACCCTTGTACACTGTTGGTAAGAATGTAAAATGGGGCAGCCACTATGGGAAACTGTATGGCAATCCCTCAAAAAATTAAAAATGGAATTACCATATGACCCAGCAATCCCACTTTTGGGAATACATCAGAAAGAATTTAGAGCAGGATATTGAAGAGATCTTTGCACATGTATGTTCATAACAACATTATTCACAATAGCCAAGAAGTAGGTGGAAAGTGACCCAAATATCCACTGACATATGAGTAAATTTTTAAAATGTGGTATATGTATACAATGGAATATTCTTCAGCCTTAAAAAGGAAGGCTGGTCACATGCTGCAACATGGATGGACCTTGAGGACATTAAGCTAAGTGAAATAAGCAGTCACAAAAAGACAAATACTGTATGATTCCACTGATATGAAGTGTCTAAAATAGTCAAACTCATAAAAACAGAAAGGATAATGGTGACCGCCAAGGACTAGAGGGAGAGGAAATGAGGGGTTTTTAATATTATAGAGTTTAAGTTTTGCAAGATGAAGAAGTTCTGGAGATCTGTCACACAACAATATGAACATACTTAACACTACTGAACTATATACTTAAAAATGGTTAAGATGGTAAATTGTTTTTTACCACACTAAAAAATATCTAACAGATGAAAAATAAAACAAATTTTTTATCAAGCTACTAAGTCTAAACAAATAAGCTTTTCTATGTGGATAAAGGCCACATCTTCTTTAATGTCCTCAGTAGTAGCACGGGGACTGGCACAGAGCGAGTACCTGAATGAACATACGAGTTGAAAGTAAAAAGGTTCTAGGTCTTCAGGAGTTAAGAGCAGTATCTTCAGTTTCCGAATCTTAGGTTTAAGTGGTTCTATTCCTTCTCAATTATGTAACCACAGGCAAATTACTTAACCTTAGTTTCCTGACTAAACAGAGAGAGTATTATCTACCTTAAAAGTTTTATGAAGATCAAATATATGGTGATGGAAAGAGAACTGACTCTGGGTGGTGAACACACAATGGGATTTATAGATGATGTATGACAGAATTGTACACCTGAAATCTATGTAACTGTACTAACAATTGTCACCCCAATAAACTTTAATTAAAAAAAACCAAACAGCTTTATGAAGATTAAGGGAGTTGATATATGAAAAGCACATGGAACAGTGGCTGGCATTTTGTAAATGCTACGTATGTGTTAGCTATTATTATACTATTTCTAGATAACTGAAATGGTAGTCTATTATAATTCCATTAATATTTTTATCCCCATGAACCTATCAGTTCAGAAAAAAAGGAGCATTTTCGTATAATGCAAGCTGATTTGGGGGGTGAGGGGGGAATGTTGTATTGGCCATGATAGAGAGATATGGACAATGTATAATCCACTGCATCATTGAGAAAGTTTTTTTGGAAATGAGTTAAAAATGGCCCAACATTCTACTGAACATTGAAGAAGACAAGCCAGGAAGTACTATGAGGCCAAGAGTAATCTAAAGAATGATAGTGGAAATGATTCAGAAGTCAGTTTGGATGTTCTGTATGTGGTGAATTAGTCTAACAATATAGAGAGGATATAGATATACTTACAAATCTGATTTCAGCCAAGGTTGACTAATCTCGTTTCCCTTCCTTTCTCCTCTCCATCATCTGAGAATTCAGTCTACAAGTGCCCATATGAATGCTATATCTTCATGCTGGTTTAATATGATCCTATAGGTTAGTACCTCCCAACTTTGTTCTACCAAAATAAGTCCAGTTGTCCCTCAGTATCCGAGGGGGATTGGATCCAGGACCCCCGTGGATACCAAAATCTGTGGCTACTCAAGTCCCTTACATAAAATGATGTATTTGCATATAACCTAAACAAAACCTCCTATATACTTTAAATCATCTCTAACTTACTTATTAACACCTAATACAATGTAAATGCTATATAAATAGTTGTTACACTGTACTGTTTAGGGAATAATGACAAGAAAAAATCTGTACATGTTCAGTACAACGGCAACCATCACAGGCCTAACGACACAGTACTACATGTGAGCAACAACATAACATTTTTTCTGAGTATTTTTGATCCGCGGTTGGTTGAATCTGCAGACGTGGAACCCATGGATATGGAGAACTGACTGTATACTAGTGTTGTGAAAGATTAAAATGGTTTTTAAAAGAAAAAAATGAAACACTGGGCTAAAAAAATTAACTTATTTCTTTAACGCAGATCTCTTCGATCCTTTCAAACTGCTAATCTCCAAAGAGGAATTCTAAATTTGATGACATGATACTTTTTAACTAGTTGTGTAGCTTCCAGCAGGTCCCTTTCCATTTAAGGATTGTTTCCTCATTTGTTTTTTTTTTTAAAAGGGACTGATCAATGTGTCCCAAACCAAGACCATTAGGTTTGTATTAATGAGTATGCAAAACCAGGGAATAATCATGGCATGTCATTCTAAAGCACCAATTTTAATTAATGGGGTAGTGGGATGGCAAGCATTTTCATATTAAACTAAGCATTACTATATTTTGGAGTAGAATACAAAATTCCAATGAACTCTAAATAAAAATTTTAAAGAACTTCTTAAGTTTGGAGCATGTCTCTTAAACTTCTCAAAGATTTCTATCTAAATATTTTTAAGAACAGAAGAGAATGAAAGGACTCTCCCAGGGGTTTGGCCTGATGACATGGTGACCTCTGATCCAGTACAGACACAGGATTTTATGATTCTAAGCATTCATGCAAACAGATGGCCTAAAAATTCTGAAATTATTTTGACAGACATTATTTTTAGAAAAAAGTTCATTCAGATCATATTTCAATGTCCTCCACCTACACTTACTGAATTATTTGCCTTTATGTGTTATTCTTATTATGTTTGATTTATTCTTTCCCTTAACATCTTAACTTCTTTCATATTACCTGTTTTTTTTCTCTTTTGCATTCAAAGTTTATCAATTGTATTGATTTTTTTTAACAACCAATTTTTAGTTTCATTGACTTTTATCTACTGGTTTTCTCTTTTCACTCATTTTAATTTGCTCTTCTTTTTCTAGTTAAAGATGGAAGTGAGGTTGGCAAACATTTTATAAAGAGTCAGACTGTAAATATTTTCTGCTTTTCAAACCGAACGGGCTGTCATATCTACGCAACTCTGCTGTTGTAGCATGAAAGCAGCCACTGATGACACATGAGGCAAGGAAAAGGAAAGGCATAAGGATTAGAAAGGAAGAAATAAAACTGTCCATAGTTTCAGACAGCATGACTGTCTATCTAGAAAATCCCAAAGAATCTACAACAAAGCTCCTAGAACTAACATGTAAAATTTAGAATAGTTAAAGGATAAAAGATTAATACAGAAGTCAGTTTTATTTCTATATACTAGCAATGAACAACTGAATATTTACATTTAAAAAACACATATACCATTTAAAATAGTCCCCGCCCCAAGAAAACCCAAACCAAAAACCTGTAAGTATTTCGGTATAAATCAAAATATGGCAGTATCTGTATGCTGAAAAATGGAGAGTATATTGTGTTCACAGAATGGAAGAGTCAGTATTGTTAAGATGTCATTTTCCTCAATTTGATCTATAAAATCAACACAATCCTAATCAAAATCTCAGCAAATTTTCTCATGGAAATCAACAATCTGATTCTAAAATTTATATGAAAATGCAAAGGAACCAGAATAGCTAAAATAATTCTATAAAATAACAATGGAGTACTCACATTATCAAATTCAAAACTTACTAACAGTAATCAAGATAGCATGGTATTGGCAAAAGGACAGACACACACACCAATGAAATAAGCTAGACAGTCCAGAAACAGAACCACACAAATATGGTCAATTAATTTTTGACAAAAGTGCAATGGCAACAGAAAAAGGACAGTCTTTTTAACAAATGGTACTGGACAAATGGATGTCTGTACACAAAAAAATGAACCCTGACACACCTCACACCTTATACAAAAGTTAACTAAAAGGGATCAGAGACCTAAATGTAAAACAATTTAACACTTGATATACAACAAATGCAACTCTTGTATACTGCTGATAGGAATGCAAAATGATACAGCCACTTTGGAAAACAGTTTGGCAGTTTCTTATAAAGTTAAATATATACTTACTGTTCCACACAGCCAGCCCACTCCTAGATATTTACTCAAGTGAATTGAAAGTTCACATAAAAACCTGTATGTAAGTGTTTATAGTAACTTTATTCATAATCCTCCCAAAATGGAAACAACTAAGATGAACTTCAAGGTGAATGGATGAACACCACAGTACATCCATACAATGAAATACCAGTGATAAGACCAATTACTGATTCATATAACACTGTCAATAAATCTTAAATGCATTTTGCTAAGTGAAAAAAGCCAGATCCAAAAGGCTATATACAGTATGATTCCATTTATATAGGATTCTGGAAAAGGCAAAAATATAAGAAAATAGTGGTTTCCAGGGGCTATGGCGGGGGTAGAGGCTGACTTCCAAGGGGTATCACAAGGGATTCTTTTTAGGGTGGTATAACGATTCTGTATAGCACTGTGATGGTAGATACATGACATCAAAAAGTAAAGTTAACTATATGCAATCCTAAAATTGAATGAAGGTGGTGACAAATCTAACTGTACTGCAAATGTATTACATAACCTCACTGAAGAGGGTGGAGGAAAAAAGGAACAACTTAAGGAACTTTGAAAACAGTGCTTTCAGTGGTACTTTAAGACCAGAAACAAATGAACTGTACATAAATACTGTATTGTAACTGGTAAATTTGTTTCTCATAGGGTCCAAGTTAGCAATTTTGAAACTATTTTATTTGTATACTAAATAAATATGTAAACAAATTGTACTTTATAGGAAACCCAATTTCTGCCAGAGAAAGATGTTACAAATAAGCACAGGGGAGGAAGGCTTAAATGAACTCTGGTTACAGATCAGTCAGAGATGTTAGTATGGACTCGTTTATTTTAGCAATACGCACATACAAAAATACAGATGTGTACATACATGAAGTAGTATACATGTCTATTTCCTAGCTCTGTCCTTCGAGAGGACTTACAAGTGTGAAACCCCAGTAGTAAAGAGTACACCCAGTTATTGATTTCTAAATACCATGTCAAGATATATAATTTCTCTCTGAACCATACCATGTTTCCCCAAAAATAAGACCTAGCCGGACCATCAGCTCTAATGCGTCTTTTGGAGCAAAAATTAATACAAGACCCGGTCTTATTTTACTATAATATAGGACCAGGTCTTATATAATATAACATAAGACCGGGTCTTGTATTAATTTTTGCTCCAGAGACATATTAGAGGTGATGGTCTGGCTAGGTCTTATTTTCGGGGAAACAGGGTGTCTCCTCTATAAAGGGAAGATAAGCTTCTCCCTCATCGTAGGTAGAACTAATAAAATAATATGTTAAAAAAAACTACGTATACAGCATATACTAGTCCCTTAATAAATAGTATCTCAAGAAAAAGGTTTATTGAACGGGAAACATGAAATTGCATAAAAACAAACATTTCAACACAGCACGACAGTTACAAAGTGCTTTTGGAGGAATTATTTTCTTTGACCCACAGAGAAACCCTCTGGGTGGGTTGTGGGATCCCATTTTGCAAAGGAGAAAGCTGGGGTTTAAAAGATTAATATGTTCTTCCAAAGTCACAGCAAAAGGGGTAGATCAGGACTTGAATCCAGATCTTTAAGTTGAATCTCTATGTTTCTTTCACTTTATTCATAGTGTTTGAAGAATCTTGGGGTGAACAGCAGAGGAATATTTTCACCAATTTAAAACTTTTTATTTCTTTATATACCGTATTTTCATTTTCTTCACTTTGTCTTAAGTCATTTCCATATTAAAATCCTAAGCTAAATATTTAAATCCTAAGCTAACAAAAATACTAAGGTAAATATAAGTAAAAGAAATATTTTGTTTTGTTTGTTGATGACAAAACCATTTATAGCTATGGATTTACTTTGAGAATTACTTTTGCCTACATTTCATAGATTGTTGATATGTAGCATTTTTATTGTTGAAGACTAACTCTATTTTAAGATTTTTGTCAATAACAAGATATTTTTAGAATTAATCTATTTTAAAAAGAATCTTTACTTAGGAGTTAAACCTATTATTTTGAGCAAAGGTAACATTCATTAAGACATGGCCTGCCTGGCCATCATATATTTATTTACTACAAATAAATTTAATGTAACATGTAATTTTAATATACATACATGATATTCTTGATCTTCTTGAAATACCGGGGGTGCCAAAAAAATGTATACAAGTGGACACTTTGGTCAATGTTGCTCAAGCAGTAGTTCGCCGTAATCAGAAGTGTCTGGACGCTGATGGTAACCACTTTGAGCACCTCTTGTCATTGCAGAAGTCAAATGTAACTTGCATTCATCTTTTGTTATTGGTATATATTGAGTATTACAATTTTAATACAGTTTTCCTTTCTTAAAATGTGTATACATTTTTTTGGCTCCCTCTGTATACTACTCATGAAAAGAAACAATTTTTAAATAAGCTAGCTAGTTGGTTAGAGCCCAGTGAAAACAGCAAATTGTACCCTAAAGCTCTCACAGGGAAATTGTATGAAAGAGAACTATACTATGATCAAAGATTGATCCATAATCCCATTAACCATCTCATAAGTGTAGCTTATTAAATAAAGTAGTTTTGGCAAGAGCCATCAATTCTACCAGAAAAACCTGAACACAAAGATCCTACTGTCAGCAGCTGTAAAAGACACAAAAACACACATCTGGCACATTCTGAAGACATACCTGACTTACAACAATCTAAGTAAATGCAATCTATGTACCTGTTCTTCATTAGGCGAACCTCTCTCTTTCGTGCTGCTTCTTCAGCAGGCTGTGTAGGAAGTGCTGGGGAGGATGCCATAACGACTCCAGGGGCAATGGTGCTAGTGGGTGCTGTGCGGATCTGGTATGTTTGTACATCTCCAGAGGCAGCTGAAAAGAAAAATGGTGAGCCTGATGTAAGACACTGAAGCATTGTGACTTGGTAAGTCTACATGTGTCAATCATCAATCTAAACGTACATTTTAGATTAAAAGGGGAATAAAAGGAACAGATGATTCTGACTAAAATGTTCTGAAAGAACCATTACTTTTTGGGTTTTACTAAGAAATAATTCTCAATTTAATGTATTTATTAGTACAGACACTTGGTCAAAAAAGGTCTTAACCTATGTCTGCCTGGTTTTTCATTTGTCTTTCATTGGAATGCAGTTCTATTCTGTTAACATGCTTACCAACCTTAAGTCTAAAAGGTAAAGTAGGGCACAGCTTGGATGGTCTTCCTAGATAGAGTATAGTCCTCAATGTCTTCCTTTGATATTGGTAAATTCATATTAAAAAATTTCAAGTAGACTCTTGCCACGACATAAAAACGACCATGATTTTTCATAAAATAGCAAAATGGAAGAGAAAATAAAGCATTATGGTCAACTATTATAAATTTCTAATTGAAACAAAATGTAAGTATGAAAAAGTGTACCATGTGATGCCAATTATATTGTAAACATTGTTTTAATGTAAATGATAACAGCTAAATAAAGTTTTATTCTTCTAACTAAATGATCCATCATCACTTATGAAAAGAAACATAGTCACTACTTGTCAAACTGCTTCTAAAAACAGCTTAATAATATGCCCTCCTAAGAATAAGAAACCTAACATTATCTGAAAGAATTTGAAGATTTTTATAAAATTATCCATATTTGTTAACATCAATTAAAATGTGTAGCTTGAGTGGAAAAGATTTATATACTAAACATGTTACCATCTTCAAACTGACGTTCAGAATTCAAATTCACTGACATCCTGCTTTACAATTTTTGAGTACCTGCATGTAAAGTGAAAAGGTGTTTTACTCCCATTAATAAGCAAAATATTATCTTCTTCAAATATTATTTGTTTAGTAACAGAATATGTTCTGTAAATACATTAGGGCCCTTTAAATAAATTGTGACTCTCTCTACTTGATGTTTTAGGATTATTCAAAAATTATCCTGAGGAAGGGGCACAACTGTCATTACCTAACAGTGGCAAAACATACTGTTATTAATGAAAATATTTTTAGAAACATTATTGCCTCAACATACAAATTTTCAATCTGGCATAAAACGTATTCTTAAAATATTCACATGGATTCAAAGAAAAATGGTTAACTCCTATCCATAAAGATTCCTGAAATAAACAGGAAGAAAACAACAACAAAAAAACCCATTAAATTAAATAAAAAAATAAAACAGAAAAAAGCTATTTTTATAATTAATCAAGGATTTAACACTACTTGTCTCCACAGACCAGCAGAGTTGCATACTGGTATAAGATTTTTCATAATATAATGGTTTCATTTGAAATTAAAAGATGATCTTAGAAATGAGGATGATGTAAATTCCTTTTGAATAATAAGCAGAGGAACAGAATTTTGAAATTCCAAATAAGTGATTTAGTGCAACTGTCATTTGACACATGGGAAAAAATGAGGCCCAGAGAGGTTGGGCCACATAGCAAATCTATACAGTTAGATCTAGAATCTAGCTTTCCTAATTCCCAATTTGTCTCCCTCTAACCTATCCTGTTTCTTCTATCACCAAATGCTAGAAGTGTTAAAGAAAGATGTTTTATTTTTAAAACTGAAAATAGTTGTTTTTATGCCATGACATTTTGGTCCAATTGGAATAATGGAAGAGTTCACGGAAAATATCTATAATGAAGAAAAATTTACATTTTAACAGTATCATACTTACTTTTTCTGAGTTTATAACATTGTAACATGTGAAAGGATTTACCACACTCACCTATGAATTCGGACTTCTCTTACCTTGAACGACGACCTGGTTGCTGGGCACTAAGATCTGCTGGCCGTCAGTGGTCTGCGCGTACTGCAGAATGGTCGTACCCGGCTGAGTGGCGGCTGCGTTGGTCATCGTTAATGTTTGCAGGCCCTGTACCCCGTCGGTACCATTGTTAGCCAGTTGTATTGCTCCTCCCTGGGTAATGGCAACTAAAACCCAACAAATTTTATTGTTACAAGTTTAATAATACCATGTAAGACTTTTACAACACACTAAATTCAAAGTAGAATAATCTGTAAGACATAAGCTAGGAGAAATCACAGCAAATAACATTGCCAAGAAGGACTTGGTACACTCAAATAACTTTCTGCTCAGGAAACCCATATCCAATTTCGGTAATACAAATACACTGTACGAACCATGTTACAATTTATAATAATGTCTGTTAACAATTTTCTAAAAAGTATGTAGATAAAATATTAAATTTCTTTTGATGTTATTTGGTTCAGAGGAGATATCACTTTGTGATCCATATTTTATTTTAGCATTAACTACCTAACATTTAAATTGTTTAATATTTGCTGTCCCACTAGGAAATAAATTTCTTGAGGTAGGAAATGTGATTTTTCTTCTTTATTTTAATATACTTACCGTATTTCCTTGAAAATAAGACCTACCCTGAAAATAAGCTCCAGTTAAGATCGTCAGCCAGATGGACACATTTAGTACATTATGACGATGTTCCAGAAGATGACATGACTGTATTTGAATAAATATAGATTGTTGTACATGAAAAAATAAGACATCCTCTGAAAATACGCCCTAATGCATCTTTTGGAGCAAAAGTTAATATAAGACCTGGTCTTATTTTCAGGGAAACACAGCAGCACTGAAATCAGCATGTAATAGGCACCTAATAAATGGTTGTTTTAATGCATAATTAATAAAGCAGTTCAGTAACGCATGCTTTTCTCTAACTTGCTAGCAATGTAAAAACTATAAAAGTCCACTTAATGAAACAACTGAAATGTCCTATGGAACTTAATGATCATATTCTCTCATGGAGTTTAAAATCAGAGCTCAAGAACATCACTTAGAAAAAAAATACTGCTATTTCTAAGTTACATATCTAAGCATTCTAATATAGGATCTTTTGTTGATTATTCACTAATTAACCACACTTGTCATTCATCTGTTTCAAAGTAATCAACTTTGGCTCATACTAATAGATATTTCACTTCCTAAGAAAAACTGAATTCACCTTTATGGTAGAGCACACAGAAAATGTTAAAAAACAAAAAGAAAAGGAAGAAAGAAATCATTATTGTATTTAGAAGAAGCAATCCTATAGACACCAGCATTGAGATAGGTAGTTGGATCCTTCTGTAGGCACTCTCCCTGTTAGAGTTCTAGTTTTCCAGAAACAGAAGGACTAAAAACTACATTATTACATATAAAGTTGCATAATGGATTTTTAACTAATTAAGTCAACATGTCTGACTTAAGCATACTTTTTGTCTGTTAGAAGAGAATTAATTTGGGATAAATTGTCAGGATACTAGTAACTAATATCCTGAGTCATCTCTATATGGAAAATTGATTATCTACTGTTCATTCAAGAAATAGTAACAGTTAATCTATGATTTGGTTTAGCAAATGATACATGAAGAAATTAAGATACTTGCACAGGAGTATACAAATTATCCACTTTAGTTAATCCCGTAAATTTTTAGACAAGGTAACAAAAGGAACATGTAGAACTATTCTGAGATTAATACTGCCAGATAATTTTAAAGAATTAGAAGGTTAAGAGAATCAAACCACAATTTCTCATATAGTTAATAAGCAAATTCCACTGTATTTGACACTCAAGAGCTTTCTTCTTGGTACATACCAATGAACTCAAGGTGGGAAGAAAGAAGTAGAAAACTAGTTATGAGGAGAACTGGGTTTTAGTCCAAGTTCCATCACTAAACTGTTACTTGAATCTGTTAACTCTTCTGTAGAAATAAAAATATCCGGTTCTAGCCAGTAAGTACAACATTATAAAAATCAAATGAGATCATGTACATATGAAAGTAGTCTAAAGTTTGATCCTATTAAACATGGTTTTTCTAGATATTTATTTATATACCTGATTATTCCAAAAAGATTTGAGATAGCTTTTAATAAAACTAAATTCATTAAAAAAAGAAGAAAAAGAAGTCAGGCGTCTCTAGGTGTACATAATAACTCTATTGGAAAATCTAGATGAAAAGAACACATTAACAACATAAACTTAGCTGAGATTCTAGTAGCCAAAACAAAAGGAAAACATAGTGGGTTACAGTTTTATTGAGTGCCACAAAAAATTCAAGCTCTAAATGAGACACATATTTTTCTACCTCAGTGCTACCCCAGTGAGACATTAATACCTATATAAGAACGTTCACGGAGCATTGTTTGAGACAGTAGAAATGTCCTAAATGTTTGTTCATCAGTATGTGTGTGTGGGGAATGTTTAAATAAACGTTATATTTATACAGTGAAACACAATGTAGCTGTTAAAGACACAAGACACATAACTATATGTGTGTTTATCTGTCTATGGCAGGGGTGTCCAAACTTTTTTCAACGTTTTTCACCAAGGGCCATATGCAGTAAAATACACAAACAGCTGGGTAACTCACTCGAGGTGAAGTACATATTGCATCACCTGGTTTATTTAAGTAAATTAAATATATTTTTGGAATTTGCTGCAGGCCAATAAAAAATGGATCGCGGGCCACAGTTGGCCTGCGGGCTGGTTTGGACACCCCTGGTCTATGGTATACAAATAATGTAGGTCTCACTTGCACAAAAATACATGATAATAGGTGTCTGCATAAACACAATGAAAAAGAATGGAAGGATCTATAACAAACTCTTACTGCTGGGGAGGGATGAAAATGATTTTTACTTTTTATTAATACTAGGGACCTCTACCATTTGAATGTTCACAACCATATATTTGTTTTACAAGTTAAGAAATATGTAAATGTTGTATATCTAAGTAGTCATTATATTGATTCTTAATGACAAGAATATAACTTTAAATCAGTTCCATCAAGGCCATATATAGAGAATAGGTATAAAGATAATGAATAAGCTTTAAAAATTCTTAAAGTATTAACCTTTTAAAACTAGCAATTTTCAGCTGCTAGAGGAGAGCAGTGTGCCAACTTAAACATCGACTTTTCTGAACTTCAGTTCTTTATTTGTGATTCTGATATGCCTCTTTCCTAAGAAGCATGCGTTCTAGTTCAAGTGCGAATCGCTGCACTGAGTGCAATCACTGTCACTAACAGGAGCATGCTATATCCCTTAGGCGTGCTGAAGAAGGGGGAAAACAGAAGTCATGTATCAATGTCTTGGAACACACATCTTGAATAACTCAAATTATTTGGCTATAAGGCTAAAAACTACACAAGTACAAGTATATAGACAGTACCTGTATATCCCTGCCAACAAAGAACTTAAGAAGGAAAAAGATGACAGAACTCTATTAAGCTTTCAGAGTGGACAAGAAGCTTCGTGAAAAATACCTTCCTTCTCCTATCAAGTTTCAGCTTTGGGAGAGCTAAAAGTCCTGCTACTACTGGGGAATTTGTTTTTAATACAGTTAGAACGCAAATTAGTTATGCAAATCAAGGTTGAGCTGTAATTGGAATAACTATTAACTTGGGAGTCAAACTTTTATATGTGTTTCTGATACTGGCCACCCCAGGACATTAGGAAACTAATGCAGCAAAAGAGTTTCAATGTGTACATTTAATTTGTAATTAAGGAAGGGAGAGGGGAAAACATAATGCGCAGTACTGGACTTAATGAACAAATCAAAATAAAGAAATCAGTATGTGAGGCATTTTGGGAGGCAAAAAGGTACTGGAAAAAGAACAAAAAGTACCATTCACACAAATGCTTTTGATCAAACAAAAGCGGAACTCAAAGTACTTTATAACAGATTTAGGTGACAGATAAGAAGAGATACCTAAGTGTCAGATGGAGCTATCACCAGAAATGGAAACCCAGTAATTTTGCAAAAGAAATCTTTGCTTGCTGTGAGCAAAGAAAAGGTCTTAATTTCAGCACTCCTTATGTTTTCATTATCATAATTCACTACACTACCTTTTATACTAGAAGGAATAATTGAGTGTACTAGTAGACTGCAACCAAACCTCTCCACCCCAATCACGAAACATTAAATATGATTTTTAAAATGCTAGAAGGAAAGATGAAGTGTTACCATAGATGAATAATGACACCATTTAGGCCTTAAACATAATAAAAAAAATGATTTTTTTTTAATCTGAAAAAATCTCTATTAACGTCATATATTATATGAAGACTAAAATTCTTAAGTAGTGGTTCAAAAAACTTCTAAGACTCTCCAACATCTGCATAAAACAAAGGGCCATCTAAAGAGTTTACATACTTGAGCAATCCTACCTAACACCCTGAAGAAAATACAGTGGTACCTAGGTTTTCGAACGCAATCCGTTCCAGAAGACCCTTTGAGTTCTGAAACGTTTGAAAACAGCACTCAGCGGAAGCCGTGTAACATGTTTGACTTCTGAGACGTGTTAAAAAACTGAGGCATTTACTTCTGGGTTTACGGTGTTCGTAAACCGAAATGTTCGTCAACGGAGATGTTTGAAAACCGAGGTACTACTGTACTTCTGTTACAGAATTTGCATATTGAACAGTAAAGGAAATATAATAATGGCAGTTGAGACTGAGAAAAGAGTTGGCACTTATGATTCCTTTAAGGAGAATGCAGACATTAGTTTTTCATCTCACTTTCCAAAACAGAAATATCTATTACTCACTATACTGTCCACTGCTAGTTTGGTAAATCGGAGTTGGCACCGTTACAGTGGTGATGGCAGGTGCTGAAGTCTCCTCTTCAGATTTCTCTTCTTCAATCCTTGGCACTCCTGGTGCATCAGAAGATAAGTCATTCAAAATTTTCCTAGAAAAAAAGAAAATTATATTAATTAAAAGTAACAGTTATTGGCTAAATACAAATAATAGGAAAATATCAGAAAACTGGTAGAAAGCTGCTAGTGTTTACCACAGAAGTTTAAAATAAAAGAATTTATAAGAGTAAACTAAAAAAGAAGCAGGGATCTATGTCAAAATGAAACCAAACAAGGACTAAAATAAACTCAGATGAATTTTTCTGAGTTTAAATGTAAACAAATTTACATTTAAATGTAAATTTTAATGTAAAGAAAGACTGTGATTCAAAATCCAGGAGCAAGTAAAGAAGAGCTTAATAAAATTGACTATAGACCGAAAAAAAAAAAAAAAAAATCCTTTTGCATGGTAAAGAACACGAAAAATAAAGTCGAAAGACAATCAACAATACTAGGAGAAAATGTTTATATATATTACATATAAACGGCCAATATCCCGAAGATACAAAGAACTCTTAAAAACTGAGGGGGATAAAAAAAGATCAAAAACGGATTTTAAACTTTTTGACTATAATTGGTGATGATATAAAGAAAATATAACAATATGTTCTGTTAGCAAAGCTGTAAGAAAACAGACACTCATACATTGCTGTTGGGAATATAAAATTTGCATAACCCTAATGGAAGGAATTTGGTAACATCTAACAAAACCAAATGTGTTTAACACAGCAATCTTGCTTCTAAGAATTTACCCTTAAGATGTACTTCCTACAGTACAAAGATACATATGCATAAAGTTATTCATGGCAGCACTGTTTGTAACAGCAAAATACTGGAAACAATCTATATGCCTACACACAGGAGAATGGTTGAATAAACTATGGTTCATCCAAAAAATGGATACTTTTGTGTAAGAAAGTGTCAGAAGAAAATATACATGTATCTGCTCATCTGTTCAAGAAAAAAATCAGAGAGGATAAACAAGACAGAGTTTAATGAGATTAGTTTTCTACTGGGTCAGGTGGGAAAGAAGTAAAAAAGGACAGAAGAAATGAGTGGCGGGCACTTCTGTGTATATATTTTTTGTACAACTGTGACTTTTGGAACCTTGTTAACGTTTCACATATTCAAAACAAAGTATCAACAAGGATGGGGAAAATTCTAAAAATGGAATACAAACAAAACAAGTGAACCTTACCATATTTCAAATGAATAACGATCACAGAAGAGGGAAAAAAACAAACCCTAAGTCATCTTAAATTTCTAACAATTGAATTTGAATTGCTAACTTAGCTTTAACAGTCTATCAGAACTCTACCTTTATATTATCGTCACAAATTACATCTTCATACAGTTTGCTCATTAACAGATTTATAATTATTGTTTTATGCATTTATCTTTCAAATAATATAGGAAAAAAGAGGAGTTACAAAGCAAAATTACAGTAATCCTGATTTTTATATTTACCTGTGTAATTACCTTTACAGGTGTTTTAAAAAATATTCTATTATCTCTTGAAACATTTTCTTTCTCTCAATTTCCCCTCTGGAAATTCTGTAAATTCTACTATTGAAGCACCTTATTCTATCTATTCTCCATGACATTTCACCTGTCTTTCACATTTTCTACCTATTTCTGTTCTCCAGTCTGAGTTACCTTCTAAGTTTCCTTCCAGTTCACCAATTCTCTTATCAGCTACTTGTATCTAGTTTATCACACTTACTGGTTTGTCATTGTTTTTTAATTCCCTGGTTTGTATTTCTCATTTCCAAGATTTTTTACTTATTCTTTTCCATATCTGCCTGTTTTCATTTAGTAAACACCTATTCTTATTGTAAGGATGATTTTCTCTCCTTTATCTTTTTTGTGAATGAGAAACATAACTGTTTTAAACAGTTTGTGGACAGATCACACTTTTGGATGTCACTGCTGTGGAGCACTGTTTCTCAAACTTCAGCATACAATGAAGCACTTGAAGAGCACGGTATACACAGACTCCTGGGTTCCCTTCCCGAGATTCTAATTCATTAGGTATGGGGGAGGGGACCAAGAATTTGCACTTCTAGGAAGATGCTGATTTATCAATTTGATCTATGGATCACATTTTAAGTAACACTGGTTTCTAGAGCAACGTTTTTCAAACTGAGGTCAAAACCCCTATATGAGCCATGAAAACAAGTATGTTACAACCAACAAAACACAACAAAGAATAGCTGAACATCACACATAAGTAGTTTTGTGGAATTTCTGCTTCAGAGGCCTATATAAAGGTACATATACAGATGTGTATATCTGTACACACACACACACACACACACACACACACACACACCTAAGTATATTTATATATGAATGTGTAATTGTATGCATATAAGAATATGTATAACTGTATGTAGGTATATACAGAACTGTAAAGATATATATCTTATTGTGGATTGTGGTTAAACAAAAGTTTGAAAACGACTACTCTAGACCTGCCTGCAAATAAATCTACTTCTCTTTTGCATGAGGCCAATGATCATTCTTAGCCTTCTCTTTCCAGTCTCCAGATGCTCCAGACCACCTTGGTCATTTTACCCTTGGAGATACAGTTCACTTTCTCTTAAAGTCCATTCCAGATGTGGTGCAAGCAGTGAAATTACTAACATTGACCCTTGAACGAGAGGGTGAGGGACTCCCTGCCTGTGCAGTCAAAAATCTGCTGCAACTTAAGTGAGACCTCTGCATGTGAGGATTCCCAAATGTTAGCTGACCCTTGAACCACATGGGTTTGAACTGCATGGGTCCACGGGAAAAATCTGCATATAGATGGACCTGCACAGTTCAAATCCGCATTGTTCAAGGGTCAACTGTAATTCCTTCCCTTAATCTAGACTCTAGGTTCTTACCAATGTAGCCTTTCAGTATATTGGCTTTTTGGGCAACTATATCCCACCAGTAATAATTAAAGAACATAATTATCTTCTTAAAATGAATTTACTCAGAATCCTATACTTTAAATAACAGATTTTAAACTCAAGTTCAGAAGTTTTACAATTATTGCCAACATTTCATCCTACTTCAGTCTTTTTCCCTTGGCTGCTATGATCTTTAAAAGTACTTATGCTCCCATCCATTAGGATACTTACCTGTTAAGGTTTTGTCATTTGCAAATTTGATAAGCATGGCTTCTATGTCTTTCAGCTAACTTGCTAGTAAAAATACCAAGGCAAGTGAGATTAAGTGAGAGCTCTTCAAGGACTTCCTCTAGGTATAAATTAAAGCTGGGTTGTTCCAATAAAAACCCATCTTGCATTATCAATTAATCCTCATTTTTCTAACCTCACAAGCATATCGTAAGGACTTTGTTATTAGAGATCTTGTTATAATCAAGACACAGAGGCTAGGTGTCAAGAATTCATAAACTTAAAACAAAATAATGGTACCCCACTGTGGAAGTTTGACTGTAAGGGAAGATACCATAATCTTTCAAGAAAGTAGCCCTTTCTCTACATATGTGTGGTTTCAGGCATCTTCTATTTGATTATTAATTAAGGTGTTATTATTTAAATGATATTTGCTGGGATATAGGCTACAAGTCAATTAAGGCAAATAAAAGATTTTTTTTTCAACATACAGCTCATATTTATAAGGTCTACAGCTAAGATTTGCGTAGAATTTATATACAGACAAACCACATCACTGTTTCTTAATACCTGGTTGGATGTGCTTCAGGATCAAATGTGTTACATACTAACATGAGATGTACTTCAAAGTTAAAATCTAAAACTAGCTATATTTTAAAAAGAACTTATGAGTATAAATGCATACAACACATTCTTGGTAACATAAAATTTCTTAAGACCTCAAAATCAATTTATTGATATTCACTTAGGATTCTTAATTTAATTGTGAAGATAGTGGAAAAAATATTAACCATCGCTTTGAAAAATAAAAATACACATAAAGTAATTTAGATTAATAACAAAGAATATTGTAAGTTTGAAGTTTATTAAACTCTTAAGTAAGCTTATGAAAGTTTGTGAAATTGCTCTTCCTGGAGATTTTAAATATGAAGCCAATTTCTACATATAAAAAAAATGGATTTGAGGGGCCGGCCTGATGGCTCAGGTGGTTGGCGCTCCATGCTCTTAACTCCGAAGGCTGCCGGTTAGATTCCCACATGGGCCAGTGGGCTCTCAACCCACGGTTGCCGGTTCAACTCCTGGACTCCCGCAAGGGATGGTGGGCTGCGTCCCCTGCAACTAACAACGGCAACTGGACCTGGAGCTGAGCTGCACCCTCCACAACTAAGAGTGAAAGGACAACAACTTGACTTGGAAAAAACTCCTGGAAGTACACACTGTTCCCCAATAAAGTCCTGTTCCCCTTCCCCAATAAAATCTTAAAAAAAACTAAAAAAACTAAAAAAAATAAAAATATAAAAAGGTTTGAAACGAGACAAAGCCATTACAAACAACAACAACAAAAGGCCAATATCCCTGATGAACATAGATACAAAAATCCTCAACAAAACATAAGCAAACGATTTCAGCAATACATTAAAAGTATCATACACCACAATTAAGTGGGACTCGTTCCTGGGATGCAACGTTGGTTTAATATCTGCAAATCAATTAGCGTATACACAATGTAAACAAAAGATAAAAATGATAGTCATTATCAATAGATGCACAAAAAGCATTTGACAAAATCCTGCATCCATTTATGATAAAAACTCTCAGCAAAGTAGGAATAGAGGGAACATACCTCAACATAATACAGGCCATATAAGACAAACCCACAGCTAACATATTCAATGAAGAAAAGCTAAAAGCGTTCTCCTTAAGATCAAGAACAAGACAAGGATGCCCACTTTCACCACCTTTATTCAACCCAGTATTGGAAGTCCTAGCCAGAGCAATCAGACAAGAAAAAGAAATAAAAAGTATCCAAGTTGGAAAGGAGTAAGTAAAACTGTCATTGTTTGCAGATGTTATGATTATATAGAGAATCTGAAAGACCCCACCAAAAAACTATTAGAACTGATAAATTCAGTCAAGTTGCAGGATACAAAATTAATATCCAGAAATCGGTTGCACTTTTATACACCAATAATGAACTGTCAGAAAATTAAGACAACAATGCCATTTATAATTGCATGAAAAAAAAACAAAAACAAAAAAACACAAACAACCTAGGAATAAATTTAACCAAGGAAGTAAAAGACCTGTACTCAGAAAACTGTAAGACACTGAAGAAAGAAACTGAAGAACACACAAATAAATGGAAGAATATACTGTGTTCATGGATAGGAAGAATTAACATGGTTAAAATGTCCATACTACCCTAAGCAATCTATAGATTCAATGCAATCCCTATCAAAATGCCAATGGCATTTTTCACAGAACGAGAACAAATAATTTTAAAATTTACACGGAACCTCCAAAGACCCTAAATAGCCACAGCAATCTTGAGAAAGAAGAAGAAAACTGGAGGTATCACGCTACCTGATATCAAACTATACTACAAGGCTATAGTAATCAAAACAGCATTGTACTGGCATAAAAAAGACTCATAGATCAATGCAACAGAATAGAGAGCCCAGAAATGAACCTATGCCTATATGGTCATTTAATCTATGTCAAAGGAGGCAAAAACACATACAGTGGGGTGAAGACAGACTATTCAATAAATGGTGTTGGGAAAACTGGACAGACACATACAAAAAAATGAAGCCGGACCATCTTCTTATACCATATACAAGAATAAACTCAACAAAGGCATAAACTCTTTAGACACTGCTCCTAGTGATACTTTTCTGATCCATCTACTTGGGCAAGGGAAACAAAAGAAACAAATAAACAAATGGAACTACATCAAAATAAAAGTCGCATAGCAAAGGAAACCATCAACAAAACAAAAAGACAGCAGCATACTGAATGGGAGAAGATATTTACCAATGATATATCTGATAAGGGGTTAATACCCAAAATTTATAAAGAACTCATAAAACTCAATACCAAGAAAAAGAAAAAGAAAGAAAAAAATCCAATTAAAAAACAGGCCAAAGACCTGGATAGACATTTCTCCAAAGAGGACAGACACATGGCCAATAGACATATGAAAAAATAATCAATGTCACTACTCATCAGAGAAATACAAATTAAAACCACAATGAGACATCACCTCACACTTGTCAGGATAGCTCTCATCAATACATCAACAAATAACATGTGGAGAAAAGGGAACCCTCGTGCATTACTGGGACTGCAAACTGGTGCAGCCACTAAAGAAAACAGAGGTTCCTCAAAAAATTGAAAATAGAACTACCTTATGACTCAGTAATTCCACTTCTGGGTGTTTACCCAATGAAATCCAAAACACTAATTTGAAAAGATATATACACCCTATGTTTCCTGCAGCACAATTTACAATAGCCAAGATGTGGAAGCAACCCAAGTTCCCGTCAATAGATAAAAGACATTGTGGTACCGTGTTTCCCCGAAAATAAGACCTAGCTGAACCATCAGCTCTAACTGCATCTTTTGGAGCAAACATTGATATAAGACCTGGTGTTTTATATATTATATTATATTAATTATATTATGTTATGTTATATTATATTATACCTGGTCTTATATTACATTAAAATAAGACTGGGTCTTATATTAATTTTTGCTCCAAAAGATGCACTAGAGCTGATGGTCCGGCTAGGTCTTATTCTTGGGGAAACATGGTACATATATACAACGCAATGTTACTCGGCCATAAAAAGGAATGAAATCTTACCATTTGTGACAACATGGATGGACCTAGAGGGTATTAGGCTAAGTGAAACAAGTCAGACTGAGAAAGACAAATACTATATGATCTCACTTATATGTGGAATCTAAAGAACAAAATGAACAAACAAACAAAAAACAGACTCATAGATGCAAAGAACAAACTGATGGTTGCTAGAGGGGAGTGGCCTGGAGGACTGTGTGAAAAAGATGAAGGGAGATTAAAAAATACCAACTGGTGGTTACAAAATAGTCACAGGGACGTAAAGTACAGCACAGAGAATATAGTCAATAATGTTGTAACAACTATGTATAGTGCCAGGTGGGTACTAGACTAATTGGGGGATCACTTCATAAAGTATATAAATGTCTAATCACTATGCTATACACCTGAAGCTAATATATAATACTCAAAAAACAAAAAATGGTTTTGGTTCATCTTGGAGGCAAGGCATGGACCAGGCAACTTCTACAGCTGAATACAAAAACTACAGTAAGGTGCTCCTAAAATTAAGGGATATCCACAAAACATCACCCTGAAACAACTATTAAATTAATAAACAATGGTACAGAAATGGTTTGCAAATGTGTTGCTAAGTAGATAAATAGTATCGTCTCAGAACTGACATGTAACTGGAAAATGCTACAACCTTATCAAATGTATTCCAAACTTTTTAACAGAAAAGCAGCAGCGGCATAATCCACAGAAACAGAAGCAGAAAAAAATATCAGTGTTTTTCCAGGACTGTGCAGAGTAAGAAGTGCTCTCATTCTATATGATAAGCTTCAATTTATTTTGAGAGAAGTAACTCAAGATGAAGATTAATAAGCTATATGGTCCTGAACTGAGCAGCTTATTGGTCTTCAGACATCTCTGATTCTAAAGTCTTTTAACAACTATTAAATTCCATACCTGTAGGAAGGCCTCCTTGAAAGAATTTCTCTTCGTTTTTGGGAATCAGTTACACTATCCACTGACTCCTGTGAATCTTCGCTTTCTGCAATAGTTGAAATCTGAAAATAAAGAAGAACTTTATCTTGATAATCAAATTTAGTTCCCATACAATTTTTATGAATTTTAAAAAGTCAAACATAAAACATATATAAACTTTACACATCCTTCAGTAGATTAAAAAAATTAGTTTTTATGAGAAATAACCACACCAATCACTTTCCTTGTCCCTTTACTTATTCTGTAAGCCAGAGGACCTAAAAATTTTGTCAAAATGAAACTTTTGTGATAGCCAAATTCAGCGTAGTCTCTTTTAGGACTTCATGTAATCAATTCTGAATGCGTTAATATTATCTGTCAGTTGTTTTTTTATAGTTGTTAGAAAAAAACTATCAAGTAAAATAAGGTTTCTGACATGAAGGAAAGAATAAATGACTAAATATTTGGTCATAAGTCTATATAGTGACTATACAAATATTTTCCTTTACTGTGTAAACACTTGTGAATATCTTTACAATTGTACAAATAAGATTGGTGATCCCCACCATGTTCCTGGTGGTTGTTTCTAACAAGTTAGGAAGAAACTTTCTGCTTCATGTAGAATGCTTCAAAGTTGGCTCTACAATTTTTATTAAGCAAACACTCAAGGTAAACAACTGCATTTCTGGAAAGTATCCCTGGACTGAAAAGTAATGATGGTAAGTTGAATAAAGATTTTACATGGGATAATAATAATACTAACTAGCATTTACCGACAACTTACTATGTGCCAGTTGCTTTGCTAAAGCACAAACGTGTTATATTACTTAATACTTGCTAATACAGTAACATTAGCTACTGGATGAGTACAATTACTATATCCATTTTATAGATGGAAGGACTAAGGCACGAAGAGGTTAAGTAACTTACCCAAGTCACAAAACTAAGAAGTAGTGAAGCCACTGTCAGTACTTGGCATCTCAGTTTTAGACATCCTTGTAAGCATCAGTACTCTATTGGGTCCAATCTCAAACCAGTTTTGTCAAAAGCAGCAACCCAGAGGTGTTTTTAGACCATTTTTAGACTAGAAGTTCATTCACTTAGGCAAACTTCTCTGTCAAATTTGTACTCCCAAGTTTCCCGAGTCTACTAAGTAAGACCCTCTTGCTCTTTCCTGAACTAGGTGTGCATGATGCTGTCAGAGTGAGAATCAGATTTAACCAAGACAAAAGGGTCTGTGTGGGTTAGCTCCAGGTCGCAATTTATGGCAATGGCAAAAAGAAAAAACACATTCAGAGGAACTTGAGAAATCCCAAAGGTACTCTGTATGTGGTCTGAGCCTAGGGGTTCCGGAGAATGGGCATTCAGTTTGACAGGGCTTTGTGATATGCACTCACTTGATAATGAAATTAGGGAAATCTAATAATCACAAAATATACCTATAATAAAGTAATACGCCTCATCCAAACACTTTAAAGTGTAAGAAGTATAGTCTCAAAGACCTAAAAATTAACAAGTAACACTTAAGGAATCCAGAAATGACAGGTAAAAAGATGGGCAATGCTGAATTTAGTCTGTGATTCTCTCTGCAAAGTAATAATGCTGTAGTTACTGTCAAAGGAGCCCACAGAACAATTTCCCACTGATCTGTGGCTGCTTTAAGTAGCCCGCTCAGCAAAGTCTGCACAGACTTTCTCATAGATGATAAGGAGCTATGAAAAGGCCTCAGTAGAAGGTCAGAATTTCAAGGAATAACAAAACTGAACTCAAAGTGGATAGTACTGTGACAGGTGTTTAACTCCATTAATACTTCTCAGAACATTAGTTCCTTTATTGTTCTTTCTGCCTTCTTTCTTTGACCTTCATCCTTACAACTTTCTTTTAAGGACACACAGTGACTTAGGCACACTATTCCCAAGTTGAAAGTCATGAAAACATCTTTAAAACATGCTACATAAATGACCCATAGACCAGTTTCAAAATGAAATAAATTCATGTTGTTTTTTTATATATAACCTTTGATTTTGATTTAAACTCAGTGGATCCATTGCTCTTAGGAGAAAAAAAAAGCACCCCCATCCCCCGATCTAATAAAAGATTTTGTCAATTCAGACAGAATAATTAATTTACCACTATATAGTAATTACTGAGAGCTATGAAGCCAATTTCTACGGATTACCTACCAAAAAAACAGAAAACAAAGCCAAAAACCACTCAGTGGTCCCACATTTCTTAGACAAACAAAAATCATGTCAAAAATCCTTTTTGCAAATGACTCTTAATTATAGTTTAATATATATTCAATAGACTACTAACAACCCTATGGAAATGATACCCCGTTTAAGTATCATAGACTACTCTCACATCTCACTGACACAGATGCCTCACCGCCTGTCATCTCTCATAAGCCCCTTCCTGAGTTCCTTAAACAGGTCTTTCACCTTGGCCACTTAAGATTAAATAAGTCAAGAAATTTTAAGGAAGCCAAATCACCACTGTATTTGTGAAGTTTTAGATCTACATTCTCAACTTTCTTTTAAACCTACACTTCCTATTATATGGGGGGAGGGGGGAGGAGAACGTCCTATTTTGAGGTTTTTTGAAATTTCAAAATAAAATATCAGCGAAAATCAAAGCAATGGTAATATTAGATGTTTTCTTAAATTATATGCGGTTCCCTGGAAACTAAAGTACTTTTCTTGGGTTGAGTTCACACTCATGGTTTAGGTAGTTTTTTAGTCACTGGATCAAGTAGTTTACTAAAACTCTAGAGCAATGATTGCCAAACTGTTTTGATCTGAAGATCTCCCTTATAAATAAAATTTACATAAGCTTATATATTTCTTATTTGTAAATTTTAAGTGTTATTTATAGCAGAAAATAAAATCTTAAAGATAGCTTACTAAATAAAACAATTAATTTTCATTTTCATCTACCAATCATATAAACTTTTGATGAGATTTACCTAGTACATTTTCATCTCCCTGGCCCTCAGTTACTGTATGCTAATTAAAGGTGTTATAATTTCATATTTTAACAGATAAGTTCAACACCTATTAAAGCTCTAGAAGACATCTGAATAGTTTTAGAAAATTCTATTTCCAGGTTTTAAAAGTATATAAATTTATACTGTTTGCAGTTAATAAAAAAAGTATGTAAACGTTTCTAAACTTTTATTTCCAAAATGTTTTCTCTCCATAGCACAAGATTCTTTCAAAAAGCAGTTACTCTCACATACATGTCGTTTTCTCCCAGAAAGGGAATTTCCCCCCGCCCCCCAACTAGGTAATATAATCCCTTTCAAGTCCTTGCTCGTCCTCATTAAAAATAGTGGAAACTTTGGAACACTTGGCTTATGTGAAAAACAAACTCATCCTTACGTTAGATAACTCATATTGCTACATGATAACCACTGAGTCTCTGGTGTACAAGAGATTTTTATTGTTGCTCCCATCACATTACAAAGTATTGTAAAGATTCTATCAAAAAGTTCATCTCCAATCACTGTCCCCTTTGCTCACTCTCTGAGCCACATCTTCTTTCTACTCCTTGATATGTGAAGCATACTCTCACTTCCGAGCCTGTGGACCTGCTTCATCTGTATGGGTTAGCCTCCTTCACTGCCTTGGGCTCATCACGTTCCCTGAACATCTGACATAAATTAGAACTCCCTGCTCCCCAAATCATTCTCTATCCCTTTCCCCTGCTTTAATCAACTTCCTAACTCTTATCTTCACCTGACATATTTTTTCACTGTCTACGCTTAAATGTGATCTTCATGAGAATAGAGAAGTATTATTTGTTCACTGCTGTCTGTCAAAGAGCCTATACCAATGACTGGCACATAGCATATGATCAATAAAAATTTACTGAAGGAATGAACGTAATAGTTTAAGGTAACAATCCATAAGCCCTCTCTCTGTCTGACATATTTAAACTGCACTGTATTAAAAATGCATCCAAAGCCAACAAATGAAAAGTGGGGATGCCACTGTTACTGTCTATACATTTGTGTCACTCCCATTGTTTTGGGGGATTCTCCTCACATAGTTTGTAAGATCTGACTCATATATATGTGCACACACACAAGGACAAAGGTAGGGCACCATATAAATGGCAAGCCATATAGGAAATATTAATACAGCTTAGTTTCTAATATTCCTGGATTAAAAAAATATAAACAGAAGTCCTAATATCTTACTCTCACACCTGAGAGTTGTACCTTATATATTTTGGAAATGCTGTTCTGGAATACTAATAGTCTCTCATCTAGAAGTCTGAGGGGCCATTTCTCTCCTTGCTTGATCACCTCTTCTGATGTAAACTAGTTCCTAGTTATTAATGCTAATCACTGTAACCAGCTGAAGTGACCATTAAAGTTTAATAAAGTCTCCATGGTTTAGGCCCTTTAAAGAAAAAAATACTATATTTGTGTCTCTATTTGTAGAATTCATGCTTTCAATTGTAAGCAGAGCTCACCTTAATGGAAAATGTGTTCTTAAAAAGATGAACACATTTCTATAGTTAAGGGCTGTATAACCCCTAAGTCCAAATTATTATTATTATTATTATTATTGCTGCAAAGTAAAGATTAAAATGAAGACTACAGCAAAGAATTAAGCATCATCTATTATAACCAAAAGTTGTAATCTTAAATTTTGTGGCTATAATTTGGTAATTTTTGTGTGCTCTTTACAGATAGATCTCCTACTACTATAAGTGAAAAAGAAAAAGATTAATGTGAGTTTGGAATCTAGTCTTCTGACTAGCAGGTTCTTTCCACTATTATCAAGAAGAAAATATAAGTAGGGAATGAGTAATGGCATAGCATGGAGAATAGTAAGGTAACAGTCAATGAAAACAAGAAACAACTGATAAGATAGGAGACTATAACTCAGTCAGTGTGATTCCACAGAAACATTAAATTCTTTGGTCTTTACCTGGACAACACTGTCTCCCACTTGGTAACAAATTCCAATCCCAGTATCTTTCAGTATGGAAATTCATACAATTTAATGATTCACATGAAAACATTCTTTTTTTCCACTAAGTGTTTAAGGAAACCAAAAGCCCAAGGACAGAATGAAGCAGAGGTGGGTAACAGCAGCTCAATACCCAATAGTATAATATGGCTGACAAAATCTAACATGTCCTTTCAATGTTCACAGAATGCTTCCAGGACAAAGGAGGCACTTCTCCCCTCTACAAATATCAATCAGTCTGGCTACCATACTCAATAAAAACACAACGGGTCACCCATGAGAAAAGAGATGGTGATGAGGAATCAGAGCTATACCACATAATAAGTGGTTATAGAAAAATAGGCAATTGTTTAGTCCGGACTTTTTCTTTTTAAATGGGAAGGGGGCGGGAGAGGGGGAATAGGAAGTGGTCCAACAGGAAAGGAGTTAAACTTGGTTAAATAGTTTCTGAGGATAGAACTGGGTCCACCAGGTAAAATTATAGAAAGGCATATTCTGGTTTATCACAGGGAAGAATTTTTTAGCAATTACCCCTAATTATAAATTGATTACCTTAGGAGATAGAGCATCTTTCCTTTGAAAGTGTTAGAGTAATGCTGGACAACCATTTGGAGGTGGGGAGAAAGGATATATAAGGAAATTAAGCAACAGACTAACGGCTAGGTAAGTAACAAGTTTGGCCTAGACCTACAAGATCTCTCAGGTTTTTTATTCAAGCCTGAATTCCATGTTTGTAGAGGACAGACATAAAGAATAATTTCTCACCTTCCTTTCTAAAAATAGTTCTCTCCAAATCTAGGACCTATGACTCACCTGAGTTCCGGAGAAAAGTCTTTTTAAGTCCTTACAGGAAGACTGTGAAGCAAAAAATATGAAATGGGAGGCTGGGGTTATGGCCTACTTGAATGAATGTTCAAATCTTTTCTTTTTCTTCAATAAGCTCATTGCAAATGTATACTGCTGTATACTGCTCTAGGTCTTCCCTACAATTAAGTAGAGCAGTCACCTTCAGAGGTCTATGTGCCTTTAATTCCTTTGGATCCAACCCAAAGGTACACTCTCTCCCAAGAATAAGGTAACGTGTAGTATAATCCCTGACTAGTAAGACGCACTTTCTGAATTTCAAAGTTATATACTCCAACTTAGAACCCTAAACATAGCTGGTTTTACAAATGCTTTATGTGATCTCTAAATTCAAATATCTTAGGTAAGGTTATTAATTTTTGACAAGTGTTTTTTTCCCAATTGCATGTTTAGAAAACAATTACAGTTACTATTTTTGTATCTCAATTTTCCTTAACTGAGGTATATCAGTCTCAGTCTCTCCCAAACATTTCTACTTTATCCCATGTACTTAATGATTTTCCCCAATCAATTCTTATTCTTCTACAGCTTAAGAAAAATATTTTTTCTTACACATCTATTCTTGGGTATGCATGTTCCTCTACATACATTGACTATACAGATGCAGAATATTCCTTTACTATAAAGTAAAACAAAAACTCTGAACTATATATGTTCTTATTTTCATAATTAATGAAAGGAGAGCGATATGGCTATAAACAACAGTTATGAAAGCAGATGCAGAACTTTTTATACACATACCTGAACTGTCTGGACTTGTGGAGACTGAATAACTGATGGCTGGGCCGCCTGAATAACTCCATGGACTTGAACTGTCTGCCCATTGGGAAGCTGTACTAACGTGACGGTGGGAGCAGATGATGTTGCATGTGCTGCTGGCATAGATACCTATGGTGTCGAACATGGAAAAAAATTACCATCACAGATGCCTTCTAATGAGCACTCAAGTTCAGTGTAAAGCAACGTTTTAGCAGCAAAAAGATGACCTTTCTGCTAGGTAAGTACTTCATCGCTGTGAAAGAAACTAATGATTAATATTCTTAAAAAGAAAAAAACCCACAAATGCTTCCCAACCCCTTTTCAACTCCTTCCAAATGAGAAAAGCCCAAATAGTGTAATATCAAAATACATAACAGACTTCCTCTGAACACTAAATACCACTTTGTTTGTATGCTGCTTTATATTTTCCCACCTGCTTTCATACCCAATTTCTCATTTTGCTCTTCAAAGAGATGAAGACTGGGTAACGAGGATTATCTCCACTTTAGAGACAGAAATGTCAAGTGTTCAAAGAGATTAAGTAATTTACTGAAGGTAAAGGGATATGCTAGAATTGAAGAAACATAAGTCTTCATAATATCATGTTAAATAAGCCATGTTCTCATATATAACTGCTCTCAAACTTGGACAAAACTTAGCTACTAAGTCTAGAACAAATATACATTTTATAATATACAGCACAGCTTCCATTTTAAAGTAATTATAAGTATACCTTTCTTTAATGATGAAGTAGTAATAGGTATTATAATCTGAAAATTTCTATTCCCCCCTCCAAATAAATCACTAAACTGGTACTAGTTGATATTTTAAGGATTTATTTTCCTTTTGCAAGAATGAAGGAGCAGAGGTGAGAAAATATAAGAGAAACCAATTTTTTCCTGAGGAACAAAGAAGGCAATTTTAATGAGTCAACATCCAGGTACAAAAGGCTGGTAGATCAAACCTGTCTATCAGATGGTACTTACTGTTCCTATGTTGTACACATTTGATAGTAGGGATTTTATTTGCTCACTTGGGGACCCATGTGCCAGAAACTTTGAACTCAAACTACAAAAATAAGAAAGACATAGATCCCTGCCCTTAAGGGGTACGTGTGTGAAGAAATGGGGACAAGAACACAAATAAATATAATTCAGTGAAGTAATAAGGTTTATGAAGAGAAAAATGACCACACTGAGGAGAGGTACCCCATCCTCCTGAGAGGAGAGAGGGCTTGGAAGAATCTGAATCTGAAACCAAGAATACAAGTTAGGCATGTTATTACAACTTGAACGGAATTCCAGGCAGAGAGGGCAGCACTAGCAGAAGCGAAGAGAAACAGCATGGTCTGTACGTGGTAGCGAGTGATCACCTAAGTGTTACTGCAGGATGCAGGACGTGGGGAGAGATGAAATAACAGGGAGGCAGGGGCCAGATGGGCTAGTCATGAAAAATTTTCTATGTGCCACATGGAAGAACTTGCATTTTATCCTGAGGAGATTGGGAAAGGCACTGAAGGGTTTGGAACTCCTGAATATCACAGTGAGGTTGCATTTTAGACAGATCTCTTTAGTGGCAGTCTGAAAGATATTTATTTCAGAAGAAAAAAAAAAGTAGAGGTGAGGAGACCAATTGAGAAAGCCTATATGGTAGTGAAGGTGAGATAATGAAGGAGAGAAATGAGGCACTAGATGTGGCAGGGATGGGAATGAGAGAAGTGATTTAATGAAAATTCAGGAGACAGACCAGAAAGGGCTTTATGGATGATTGGTTGAAGGACTTGAGAAAGGAATCAAAGATGACGCACTTTTGGGTGAGAATTGGCAGGCTACGTTGTCAACTCAAACAGAACACATGAAGAAGAAACTTTTGGGTGGTTGTGGTGGTGGAAGATGATAGAATTGCTCTAACATCTGAACATGCAGAGATGTTTAGCAGGCAGTCAAATATTTGACTGTGAAGCTTGCGGGGAAGATCCCTACTGAAGGTAAGAGGTTAAAACCATGAGTTTCCATCTTTGGACAGTTAGGCAGTCCTTCTTTATTAATTACTTTCTCTCTGGCCACTACAAATCTTGCTTAATTTTACCTGGTTCTTAAAATGTGGTCTGTGGACTACCTCCATTAGTGTTACATAGAGTGCCTGTTTATAAGGTCAGAATCTCTGATAAATCCAAGGATACTTTCCCCTACGCTGAACCACAACCCGAAGTTATCCAGAATATCTCATCTCAATTCCATATAAAAGCTCTTCTAATATTTGAAGCAATTATTATATCCTCTTCTGAGTATTCTCTAGGATAAATATAACAAGCTAACTCAATGAATAATCCCTTTTCTAACCTGATCATTCTACATGACTCCTCTCATTATAAGTTTATAAAATACAGACATACAAAAATATTTTAAAATAATTTATATTCCTACCACTCAGAGACAATCACTGTTAATATTTTTGCAGTAGATTTAGGTGTTTTTTAAAGGTACATATATACACTCAATTTTTATAATACACTATCAAGGAATCTATTTTATCTTTAGAATCCATTATAAATATCTTTCCATTCCATTAACAGTCTTCTTTAATGATTTTAATGACTACATAATAGTAAAAAAGTATGTAATTTATTTAATAAATTCATTATTACATAGTTAGGTTTTCAAATTTGTTTACTGCAAGAAGCTACAATGATCATCTTTTTATTCAACTCTACTTAAATCCAAAAATTTACATTCTTGGGAGAATTTGAGATCTTGTTCCTCAGCATATATCATCAGTTTGGCTGAAATAAACTCTTATAAAAATTTTTTAAAAATCACATTTTCATAGTCAAAATCAACATTTTTTTTTCACTTAAAAAAAATCTCTGTAAATTCAAAATGTAAAATAACACATCTCACATTGTTTTAAGTTGATATTCTTCCTTTACTAGTTAGGCTGGATGTTTTTTTCTGTTCATTGATAAAATCATAATGATCTTGGATTTGAGAATTTTACTGTACTTTTTTAGTATTAGAAACTGAAAAAAAAAATAACAGGTATCAGAATTATGAGAGGAAATTATGTCAAAAATGTATGATATATGTATTAAGCACTTGGAGAGCAAGGGGAAAAAAACTATATGAGGAAAAAAAATATATATATATGTAAATGGGAACTAGCTTTCCTAATACTCGAATATCATGTCATTCTGCTTTTAAATGTCTTAAGTGTTAGAGGACTGCTTGATAATGGCAAATTGAACGTGTGCATGCAATTTTGCTCCTTCCTGAATTCCCAATTAAACTTTATGAAATTGATTTTATTTTTATAGGTATAATCACATGAGCATAGGAGAATGGGAAAGATTAAGAATTTTGAAGGCTGGAAAGCAGAAGGATGAATGGTATTGAACTTGGAAGACCTCAGAAAGCCAACTCATGAGGCAGACGTAGAGAAGGCCTGATTTTGCACCACAAAATCCTTAAGAGGCTCAGGATCTAAGACACCCTGGAAAGTGGAGTGAAAGGAGTGGCTGAAAATAAGGAAGGCTGGTTGAGAAGCAATTGGATCCCCTCAACTTCCTGTGGGAGAACAACTAGTGTATCCCCCGCTGACAAGAGAACTGGAGATTTATTTTCTGGAGGGTCTCTTGACTTAGCCTAACACCATGCAGTGCTGAAGGTGGGGCACTAAACCCCAGTCTCCTTCTCACACTCGGCTCCTAGGTCTTTACCATACAAGCAGGGTATTACTAAAGCTTTCTCTGGTGACCCTGACCAACGCCAAGGGTCAGAAGAAAGACTTAAGACACTAACCAACATTGGGAACGCCAGTCACCATAAAGTGAAGTTCACAACTCATAGATGTTAGGTCCCAAACATATCCACAGAGTTTCCAATATAGCTTTTGGGTTCCCTATTTTTAAACCTGAGCGGACAACTACAAATTATTAAACATTTAAGGAGAGCTTCTAATATGAAAGATGGAGACCAGAACAAATGGAAGGGAAAGAAAGCTATTCAGAGGGAAATCTATGAGGGGAGAAGAAAACTTAAAACCGAATTAATATTTTCAGCAATAAGAGAAAAATACTGCCTTTGTGAAACATAAACATGATGCTATTAAAACACAAAAGGACTATTCCGAGAAAACAAACTCTTAGAAACATGATAGCAGAAATAAAAAAATTCAACAGATGGGTTGGAATGTGAAGTTGAAGAATCTCTGAGAAAGGAGAGCAAAAAGACAGAGATAAAAAACAGGAGAGAAAAGATGAGAAAATCAGAGAAAACAGTCCTACCGTGTTTCCCCGAAAAGACCTAGCCGGACAATCATCTCTAACACGTCTTTTGGAGCAAAAATTAATATAATACCCGGTCTTATTTTACTATAAGACAATATATAATACAATATAAGATCGGGTCTTATATTAATTTTTGCTCCAAAGACGCGTTAGAGCTGACTGTCCAGCTAGGTCTTCTTTTCGGGGAAACATGGTATAGGTATAACATCTGGATCACAAGGATCCTGGAAAAAACAGAGAAAGAAGAGGGGAGAAAAAAATCAACCAAGTAATTTAAAGAGATACAAAATAAGAAATGGATTTAGTCTTTTCAAACAGCAACACTAGAAGTTGACTATGGATCAATGCCTTCAACATTTGAAAGAAAAATGACTTTCTTATCAAGAATTCTTTACCCAGTCATACTTGCTCAAGAAACCTCTGGAAAACATGCTTTCCTATATCAAGAACACAAATTCCACAAGAGAAAGATAGTAGGGGTAAAGGAATTCCCGGAATGACATTATTTAGCAGACTTAGAGGACACCCAGGCCAGACAGAATAGTGAGACCCAACAGAAAGGTTATGTTGAGGGTTGGCACCATCAAGATCTCTGCTGGCAGCGTATCTTCTTACCAGAGGGCCGAACGCTGGGATGAGCCCCGATTCTTATCTGTGTATGTTTCCCTGATGAAGTCCTGGCTCTCCTGTGCTCCTGCATCCACCTCACCTGAGTACATTTACTTCACCCCCAAGTGTCTTCTACTCCTGAGGGCTGGAGGTGGGTCCTGGTGATCTTATAGAGCAGCCCACCCCTTCTGACTATATTCCTGCTGGAGGTCCAGTTTTTGGCCCCCACTTCAGCTCAATATGGTACGCTGTCTATTTACCAAGGTCCCATTCTTGCTCAGCGACTCTGCTGGGAAAACTGCTAAACTCTTTGGGAAGGTGAAGCTCAACATCCCATAGCCTCTGCTAGGATTATTTTCTCCTGGGAGCCTTTATCTGAAAGAGGCAGTATCATACTCTCTTACCTTGCTGGTTAATGTTTGTTATTCAGTTTTTGTATCAACCACCTTTCTTACTCATATATATGCAAATAGTTAATAAAATATTTGCGGAAAAATACATAAGGAAAAGAAGGATGAGAGAATATAACTGTAGAGATTGAATCTTTTAGTCAAAATAAAAGAATTATGAATTATATTTAAAATACACAGGAAACAAAAACTACTATTATCCTTGAAATTTACCTGTTTGCCCATTTATTTGCTTATCCTATTTTTCAGTTTAAGCATATGCAATCTTAGCCTTTCAGATTATCTGCATTGGCATGCCCCAAAATAAATCTGTGATATGAAAAAAGCAGTCATATTAGGTTTTCTTCTCTTGTTTAATAGACAATCTACCCATCAGTTAAAATGTAATTATCTTTGAATCATGTCACTACAAATAGGGTATTAGTGCTTAACAATACATTTTTGTTATGCTACTGAATTAATACTATCATTCCTAAAATTAGGCAAATACTAAGTAAACAGAATTTTGATAGTCTGCTCAGTCTCTGTATATCTCCGTAATAAAAACTAAATTCCCTTGTCTGAAACATATTCCTCTTGGAAGAGACACAACTTGGAATCATTCCATGTATTTTATACCTGGGCTAATGTGGCAATCTGTGGCTGGGCTTGAACTGTCATTTGCTGGTTTTCAGCTTCTGTTACAGCTGCATCTCCACTCTGCTGGTTCTCTGCTCCAGATTCCATGGTCATTTAGTCACCTACAATAATATGGAAGAGTGTTACAAGCACTACTGTGCTTTGCGCTTTTGTGACTTTGAAGGCAAATTTCAAGTTATAAATAGGTATATGTGGTTGTTAGGTTAGCAAATGCACTCAGAAATCTAGTTAAAATATAATGTAGCTGAATTATTATAAAAATTTGCTGAGTGTAAAAGTTTTAGTCCCTTCAAAAAAGAAAAACCACCTTCCTTTTCCCTTGCTATTTCTTCCCAATGATATTACTCCATCTAGATGTAAGAAGGGATTCCTCTCTTCCATGAATCACCCCTACTAACAAAGGGAGGAGGGGTAGTAGCGAAGTTATAATTTTTTCAAACTGTACCAAGCAGGTACGGAGAGAGGGTAAAGAATGTAAGTGAGCTGACGACAGGACTTATGAGATACTGGCTTCATATATATAGGGAAGAAGTGGAAAAATTATAAGCTACTTCCATAGGAAATTACTGGTGGTAGGACAAAATAAGCCCAAGTTTCAAGAGCCCAAGTTGTAGGATATCAAGATAGAAAGGTGGGCTAAATAGTCACAGAGCCAAACTAGAGGCCCCAAACACTGAAAACTTTAGTGTTCTGATTCCTCCTCCTATGTATAGTATGCACACTATACACACACACACACTAAAACAGTTTTACAATTTTGTAACTGCAAAATTCTGGATTAAGTTAATAAAGGCTGATCTTTTTTTACTTTGGGACCCTGCTTTGCGAATGGCTAGTGTATCTGTTGGGTAATGTGGCACTGGATTGCAGAAAAAGTAAGTGGAGGGCAAGTCCTAGCAGCAGCAGCTACACGTAGGTTAGAGAAATTTCTGGTAACTGGGGAAGCGATCATCTGTAGAGAATTCACGATGAAAAGGATCACTTCTTACTTGTGTACTACTGCTATCATTCCATGCCTAGCATATTACCTGTCAAAAATGAATTTATTAATAGTGAGGACTACTTACAGTGATTCCATAAATAACACAAAACCCCAATGCTTTTCCAGAATTTATTACATTTATTTTATAACTCTGAAAATTGATAATCAAAATTGTCACGGACCCTTATGTGATTACTACATGCCATTAGAATGTATCACATACTAATACATTTTGCCATCATTTACAGGGTTCTATAAAAAGAAAAGTGTTTTACAAGTGACAGCTAAAAATGGAAGTGAAAATATCTTTGGAAATGAATATAAATAATTTAGAAATACAGAATCCATGAAACGGATGACAAAGCAAAGGTCAACAGACCTGACTACATAATTATTTAAGACATTCATATAGCAAAAGCCACCAAGACAAGTGCACAGGGAGAAAATATCTGCCACATATAGTTAACACAATAACATCTAGAATACAGAGAAAGTACTAGTCAATAAGAAACTTATTACTGACTAGTTCACAAAGATATATATATACGTATATATATATATATATTCAAGGATAGTCACTGTAGAATTTTTTCGATAACAGCAAAACACTGGAAACAAGTATCCATCATTAGGAAGACCATTAAAGAAATTAAAGCAATAAAAAAGAATGAAGTCTATTATGTAATGACACATCAAGCTTTCCAAGACAGACCGAGTGAAATGGTGAGTCATGAAATATACTGGAAAATAGACCCCAATTTATGTTAAAAACAAGTAAAACATTGTTGTAAAGGTGTGTACATGGAAAAAGATTTGGGAAGCTTAGTGTAGCTTTGAGTAGAGGGAAATTTAGCAGAAGTGTATAGTCTGATGACTTTCGCCTTACTTTTTACATATTTTAGTATTAATCTTTTTTCTTCTGCAAAGATTTAGCATTACTCATACAATGTAAAAACTTTTAATACCAGAAGTCATGGATAACATTTTAAAACTATGACCCAAAAACTGTATTTCAATCATGATTTTGAGATACCTATTGACAAAATATTTTAAATTCAATACTTTTTATATGAAAGTACTGTCTTTGTTTAAATTTTGCCTAAATTGTTATCCATTTCCAAAGAGTAAAAATAACTAATTTTTTAAAAAGTGATGAAATAACTTTATTATCACTTGTGATAATTCACTCCGTTGTATACTTACAATCTGTGTTCTTTTAAACTAAAACATTTAAGACATTGAAAGTAACAGAAAGCAACATCAACAACAAAACAGTTTATGTATCCTAAATGTTGTGCACACTTGTGGTCTGAAATAAAATGGCATGTGAAAGCAAAAAACCTAATCTTAGTAAGTAAATGAATCCATTAGAGGACAGTACTGAGTCAAGCCAAATAAAAGCAGAAATCCATACTTTTCTCCATCTTCACCCCTAAGTCATCATTTTAATGAAAATGAAGATAAATACAAATTTATCATCACAATACCTCCTTTGCAGACAGAGTATATGAAACTGTTTTTAAAAGACTTTATTTCAAGCCACATTTTTTTTTACCTATGTTGTCATCCATATAGTTTCACTCCACCATTTAATTAAAAGCAATCTAAGGTACAGACCATATTTCTTTTGTTTTTGTTTAATACATCTGGGATACTTAAATTTTTTTTTTTTTAACATTTAAGGTATAGGGCATCATTACAACTTTTTGTTTCAGAAACTATTTATGAATATATAATAATAAAGGAACAAAACCACTAGCTAACATAAGTAATTATAGTTACAAGGACTCATTCAAAACAGGAATGCGATTTGCATACTTCTTCCCTCCCCAGCTACATAATATATTCCTTCTTTTTAAAACAAAGTGTGATATTTACAGTGGATAGGATCCCTCCCCCATGTCAAGCGTCAGTGTTTCATTACCATTTCACTCAGGCAGACTACTGATCTTTTTATCAGAGGAGGGGACAGCCTTCTTCATTTTTATAACTCTTAGCTTGCGTAGATATCAATGACTGGAGCAACAGTACAAATACTGTCTTTCATCAGAAAATTCAGGTCTTTCTCAAAGTGGAGGTGAGAATAATTTAAGGAAAAACAATCTCTATCAGATGAGAAACTCACTGACTCTATTCTTTGGTTTTCGCCTGGAGGGTACTGAAATAGCAGTCTCCCAAGTAGAATAAACTAGCATTTGATGTGGGTATATTAATTTTGGACTTTGAAAACTTTTGTTCTTTTTGCTTATATCTTCACGTGGGGAGAGAAGAGATGCTATGGTATCATGTGTACAATATTTTTCTATTAATCCAGCAGCAATCTAGCCAGCAGTGCAGTATGCAGACACAGGACCAATTAATAGAGCAGGTTTCCAAAGTTGTTTGAAGAAAGGAAATTGTTAATCATTATACAGTCAATGCTTTTTGGGGATGCAAAACAAAAACACTGAACAACATTATAATAAAAAGATCACGTACATCTGAACACAGAATGTTCTACAAATATTGGGCCTGGAACATTACAAACAGAATAGATCTCAGAAATCACTGAAAATCTAGTATTAGCTTGATAGTTTTGTGATTCTTGTTCTTCAAATAATTTTGAATTTTAAAAATTTATTTGGGATTGATATATTTAACACTTGGGGATTTTCATGATTTATCCCTAAAAATTAACATAATCCTTTGGAAATTATGAATTTATAGCAAATTACAAAATAGTGTCATTCCTAAAACAAAAAATTTAAAACCACTTCAGAAAGATACATACCATTTTGCTATAATGGTCTTTGGAGTTTTACTTCTTAATATGAAAAATAAAACACAAAGTGATTCTGTAGTATTATTCACCCAATTTTGAGACAAACAATGAATGCTGCTATAAGTAGTTGAGAAAGGGAACCTAACACTTGGTGGAAAGCTGGATCTGTCACCAATTGTTCACTGGACAAATCAAACTTTTTGTTTCAATTTCCTCATCTGTAAAAACAAGGAAGATGGATTAAAAGATCTTTCTATTTTAAATGCTCTGATCCTAGGAAATGACACCACAAGATGCATATACACCACACACACATAATTACATAGGCCACTTAATAAAATAATGTATAAAGAAGTATTTCCTTTTACTATATAGTAATATAGTAAAAAGAAACTAAGAATAGGTCATCTAGCCTCTTGAACGTGGGCAAATACAGAAATGTTACCATTTATACATATAAAATCATGATAATGCAACACAACTTGAGATAATTAGCAGTAATTTTTAAAAATGTTACAAGACCAGACAATTATTCAATAAAGATTCTCTCATATGGTGGACAGTGTCTCTTTTACTCATTATATTGCTCATCATAACTACTATTACAGTTATCATATAGTTTAATAGTCCTTTTTCTTAACTTTCCTTTCCATCTTAGAAAGCTTCAAGAAATATCTCTGACTAGGGCTATATCACTTTTGTACCCTTTACAGAGTAAAGACAGTAGATATTTAAAGTTTAAAGTGTAGTTTAGATGAACAGCCCAACAAAGTACCAAATGGGCGCTTCCATGACATTTAAAAGAGAGTATGTTCTGCAATAAATAAGAGTGATGGCATGCCAAAGAGGTACTGAGGATGAATACAGTATTGATAAATATGGGGAGAAAGGAGAACTTTTCTGATAAGAAAAACGGTAGGAGAAAAGGCTTAAATTATGACGAGAAATGACAGAGTCAATGGCTAGTGTCAGATTTTGTATACAAACAAAGAGAAAAGGAATGATAATACATAATGGTCACTCCAAAGCAACTACTATGGCAAAATGAGAATGTCTCTTAAAGTAAGTTACTGGTTTCAGAATTTTTATATTGCAATGGATTTTACTTCTACCCTATATAGTAATATATCCTGAGGGAATTCAAATGAATAACTCGTTCACTTTTCTAAAACCAACAATACTTCAATTTGAACAGTTTACATTATATACATTGTAACTACAGTATCATATCTGAGCACTTTCAAGTAACTGGGGATAAAGAAACAAAACATAATTTTAAAAAACTCTGCCCTTGTAAATTTATATTCTAGTGTGTGGGAGCAGGGAAAGTAAACAAGTAAAATGTAGAATAAATCATATGGTGAGAAATGTTGTGTAAAAAATAAAGCTGGGGACGATGTTGGAGAGATTTTCAAGATTATAAAAGCTGACCAGTGAAACCCTCACTGATTTAAACTACCATTTAAATTCACTTACTCAGCACTTCTACAGAAACTATGTACCAAGTCAGGGACAATTTTCTGGCAGCATTATTTCCATATCTATTTGCCTATACCAAGCTAAGTAAAACTCATCAAACAAGAAAGCAAGCCCGTATCATTAGTTTTGCTAACAATCATTACGAAAAAGGAAAGAATGATGCAAATCTTCACCTTGTTCTTTTTCCTTAAATATTTTGACCTTTAAGTGACCAAGTCCTTACAATCCTAAACATTCTATTTCAAGTTCATGAAAAATAAACCTATCTCTTCCACAGCCTAGTCTACTTTTTAATCCCTTAAATCTATGACCATTTTAATCCAGTTTAGGAGAGTAAGTAATTCAAAGAAATGAATCGTGAATTTTGACTCTGAAGAAATAATGTATTTGTAACTAACAACATATGAATACATGCTGATTTTTAAAATGCAAATGACCTTAATTATAAATGAGGAACAACAACAACAACAACAACAACAACAAAACCTCCCTTGCACCCTACCTACACCAAGCAGATTCCTTCTGAACTCTTACGGATTCAAAAGTCCAGGGATTTAAGGAAATTACCAAAGCAGAAGTCTTAACCAAAGAAGTCTTCAGGGTAACCATAGCAAAAGGCACATTTGGGCACATGATTTTAAAACTAAGCAACTGTTTTGTCATACTCAAATGTATTACCAAAAAAATTTTGCAGAAGTATATCTATAAACATCTATGAGCAATACATACTTTCTACATAGTTACTTGGTACCTGTTATTTAGTTTTTAGGATATTGTAACTGTTTGAAAGACTTGCTAATATTCTTTAACACCTTGGACATGTCTTACTAAAGAAAGTGGCAAAATGCTCACGTGCTATACAACAGATTTTAGCTTTCCAGAAACCAATAATTATGTTACATTGTCTCTTTCCCTTTACTTTTTCTCTCCTATAATTTTTTGGGGGCTGTTAATCTTTAATATGTATCATTTATCTTTATCACACAAGTACGTCCAATCTAGCAGAACTGAGACGTATGGAATCAATGCTGGCAATTTAGCAATGTTCCTGGTTTCTGACGCTAATCATAAGTAGTCTGTTGGTATTAAATACAGCATATTTTCACTGAAACCAGATAGCAAAACAGCATATTCAGATGTTGTATGTGTATATATACATGTATGTATATATATGTACACACACATCCCTCAACACACATATCAACTTCAACTAGAAAACATTGGATTAAACTGATCACACCCTAACAAAATAGAAAACAGGACAATGTGATAAAACAAACTGGTGTCTTTATCAAGCTAAGTAAATTCTGACAGTTTTCAGGAAGTTTTCTCTGTTCTCTTGCCAAGGTCTATTCTCCCTCAATTAGAGAACAAATCCATACCTCAGCCTCTAGTCTAGATATTAGAGGAAGGCAAGAAAAGTTATATATGAAGTTAATTCTCTGTGTTTTGAATCAATATGATTTAATCATTTGTAAGACAAATAAAATCTTGAAAATGTGTTCATACATTTTTATAAATTCTTTGTATTAATAGTAAATGCCAATATAACCCAACCACTACCAAAAAAGAAGGCAGCATATAGCAAAGGGAAATCTTTTCAATGTTATTTAATGAAACTAATTACCTGGTTTATGTGTTTATTGCACTCAACTCAGAGAAAATGCTTTAAGTTCAATATTTATATTTTGATTTATTGCAGTTTTATGATTACTAGTATATCTGAATGCTAATCTTACTAAGTAAAATTATTTTTAAATGTATAGCATGTGCTATGAGAAAGACACTGTCCTGAAAGGAAATACTTAATAGCAGTGAATTAGAAACATGTTATTTGATTTATAGAAATGTATTGCATGATTTATGACAGCCATCCTAGAATATGTGACTAATTCTATGGTACCTTTCAATAAGAAAACTTTAGTGCTTTCTCAAATCAAAGTTATTTTTTTTTAAGTATTGGCAAAATATATATGCATTGTTTTCCTTCATGGCTCTGAAATAAGCCTTCACATATCTGGTAACCAAGAGACAAAAAGTGTTGCTTAGCAAAGCAGCAACCATGACTATGCATTATTTTAGATAACATTTTATCCCATCTCTTCAAGCCATTCTTTCCTTGCAAACACCCACCTGATATGATGTTTACAGATTTTTACACCTTAAGCCTTTCAAAGGAGTGATCCTATATACACATCTACTCATAAAGTTCTACTAAATGGATTTTTGGAGATTTTTTTTCAAGGAAAAAAGGATTATACACCCCCTACATATAGTTACTTTTAGAAAAGCAATTTTTGTGTTGACTAAAGAGTAAAACTGTCTTCAAATTTTAAGTTCTGCTTCAAAAACTAGCTCAATGCTGAAACTGTAAGGACCCACAAAAGTTATGCCCTTTAAATATTTATACCTTACTATTCCATTTACTGAACAAAAGCTGAGGGACTATGTAAAAATCACTATTCAAAGGGAAATGAATGTCCAAGTGTTTTTAAAAAATAAGTTCATAAAATCAGTATTTATTATTTTGACAGTTGTTTTAAGCTAAGTTTGAAATGGTATTCTTGGTGAATTATTTACAAATTAGACATAAAAGAGTGAAATTTTAGTTTTCCTGAAGTGAGACAGCACATGTTAGTTATAGTAGGAGTCGTAAGACAGGAAGGAGTTCTGGTTTTAGCTCTGACTTCACATACAGAGAGTAGAGATGTTAAGAAATTTGTAAGGAATTTACAAGACCATTCAGGGCTGTACCACACAGCCTTCAACATTATAAAAAGTGAAGAATTCTCTGTGTACTTGGCAATGGACTATTAAGCAACATGTTTATCATTTTAATTATGTTTTGCTTACTACAAAAACTCCAAGTGTTCAAGGCACCAAAGGTATACTGGAACTATATTTAAAAATTAGCCATGGTTAATCCACAAAGCTGATAGATGACAGACAACAACAAAGATTTTATGTACAGTTCTGATAAAAGGCTTACTTCAAATTTAGGTATCTTTATCTTTATCTTTAATCCTGAAAGAATCAGCATCAAGTCCAACCTTTCAGGTAGATGTACTAGTTTTTTACCAACCTGGTACTGACTTCTGGTAAAGTCATTTTGACTAATACAATTTCATGCTATTTCTTGTTTCAGAGGTAGGAAGTGTTGGTAAAGCATCAGCATTAATAAAAACTCAAAGTAGAAAAACTTATTTTTAAGCTATGGAAAATGAACCTAATTTCCTTGGCTTTTAAAAAATAAATCTGTAATTTCAGTAAGCTTTAATTGTCTAAAGCATATATGTCCGCTTTCTTTAATCTGTGCAACTCTAAACGGGCAATATTTTTAATTTTGTCTTTCAAATTTGTGACCCAGCAAGAATGAATCATTCATTAAACAAATAAATTTTCTGTGCCCATTACATAGTAAGTGTTCTGCTAAAAACTATAAGGACTTAAAAAAAACCCAGCAACAGACAAGAACCTTTCTCTCAATGAGCTTACAAGCTAATGAGACATAAAATATGTATTATATATGGGCAAGTATAAACATGTGTTGAATAACAATGATTTAAAACCATAAATTATTTTGAAATGTTAGGAATACAATGACTTGTGTAAAAAAGGAAAGCATGAGCTGGCCATTTGTGGTAATTATACTGATGCAGACCTGAGCAATAAGATAGTGAAAGCAATATATTTTTTTCAAGACTGTGGCTAGAATACTTCCTTCCAGTGAACTTTTATAAACCTTAACGACTGTTTAGGAACAAAAATTCTAGTAAAAATAATAAAAGCTAGAACCTTGAAAATTATCTTCACAAAGAGATGATGCTACAAGAGTGATGAAGACTTGCTTCTATTGTTATTACTTGCCCAGGGAAAAGGCTCTAGCAGCAAGTAAATTATTCAAATTCTTTAGAGCTCAGTTTAGCCATCTGTAAGAAATGAAGGACTTACTACTTCCTTCATGGTAAAAGTTTATAAAATGTGAATTACCCAAATACAGTACAGTTTATGAGAAATACACTACACCCACAACAAACATTATAATAAATTCTCATAAATTATTCTCAAAATATAGTACTTTAAATTAAAATGCTTCACTTAAAGTTGTTATTTTTTGATTTTTGTCTTTGCTTCTTTTCATCAGTTCCTCCAATTAATGGATCTGGACAGAATACAGGGAAGACCAGAGGAGGTGGGATATAACTCCAAATATAAGTTAGTGGCTTTAGTTATTTTTCATTAAATCATGGTGTTTTGTTTGCCCGGGCATTTAGCGATACTTAGAAAATGTTTGCAATAATTAAGAATTTATGATGTCCAATATAGGACACCAAAAGCACATACCACAAAAAAATAAATATATGAACTGAAAATCATCAACACTAAAAAAACTTTTGTGCCTTAAAGGACACCATCAAGAAAGTGAAAAGACAATCCACAGAATGGAAAAAAATGTTATAAATCATATATCTTCTATCTAGAATTGTAAGAACTACAGCTCAACAGTAAGAAGACAATCCAATTAAAAATGAGCAAAGGATCCAAACAGACATTTCTTCAAAGGAGACATACAAACGGCTGATGCATACAAGATGCTGGACATCACCAGTCATTAGGGAAACACAAATCACAACCACAATGAGATACTACCTCTCACCCACTAAAATGGCTATCATGAAAAATACTAAGTGTTGGTGAGGATGTGAAGAAATTAGAACTCTCATACACTGCTGGTGGGAATGTAAAAAGGTACAGTAGCTTTTGCAAACAGTCTGGCAGGTCCTCAGATGGTTAAACATGGTTACCAAGTAATTCAGCAATTCCACTCTTAAGTACACACCCAAGAAAACTGAAAACAAGTGCAATAAATGTATGTTCATGGCAGCAGTATTCATAATAGCCCAAAACTCCAAATGCCCATGAATTCATGGATAAAATGTTGTATATCCTTAAAATGGAATATTATTTAGCAATAAAAGGGATGAAAAATACATATTACAACATGGATGAACCTTGAAAGCATTATGCTAAATTAAAGAAACTTATCACAATGAAAACCGTATGTATAAGTCCATTTATATGCAATGTCCAGAACAGGTAAATCTACAGAGACAGAAAGTAGATTTAGTGGTTGCCTCGTGCTGGTGGCATGGAGACATTGAGGGGTGATGGCTACGGGATGCGGGGCTTCTTCTGGGAGTAATGAAAATGTGCTAAAACTGACTGGTGATAGATGCACAACTTTGTGAAATCAATGAATTGTACACTTGAAATTGGTAGACTATATGGTATGTGAATATTTTAATAAAGGTGTTTAAAACAGAATCTACGATATCCAACTTTTAAACTGCAATATAATCTACCATGAAGGAGAGAGCATTAAGAGTCAGGAAATCTACATTTTAGCCCAATTTATCATATCATTCCTGTTTATATTGTTCCTCCAAGTCTTACATGAAATTTAAAGCTTCCTGCCTTACATGTGGAGTGCCTTATAATGTGGATTTATAGTTAATGTAATACTTTCTTCACCATTTGTGAACCCATTAGGTTTATTCTACTTTCATGTCTTCATTTTTTGTTGTCCATGTCACTTCCTAGAATACACACCTCCCCAAGTTCTCCAGTAAAGTATTCCATTTAAATTCTTTTACAAAACTTTCCCTCACCAAATTACCTTTTTAAGCTCCTATAGCCCTTCAAGACCATAATGAAAACTGACATACTGCCATGTATAAGTCATTTTCTCTTATACTATTTTTATCATCTCTACTATACTGTAAGTTCCTTGAGGATGGAAGCCACATATTCAGGCTTTATTGTTTATATCATCTAGAACACTTCATTTAATACCTATAAAAATACCTAACTGAATAAATTTTCTTATGATTATTTCATAAACAGTAAAAAAAGTTGATGGTTAAATGTTCATTGATAAATGACTACATTGTTAAATGGAAGTAAAACCACAGTATTACTGGTCAGAGCAAACAATAAAGCTGCTACTGATACTTTCAAGAAACTAATACCACTTTAAGAGTACAAATAGTTCAGAATAAGCAATATTTTCACTTAATTGATGAAAAACAAAATATTTCTGAGTCTCCCATTGCCAATCACTTACACAAATAGGTATAACAATCCTCAAAAATAATGGTTATTCAGCTTTGGCTAAACAACAAACATTTTTAGTTACATCTATACTGCCATATAATTATAACCAGAAACTCATATGCAGATAACCAGCTCAATCGAATACACTAAAAATTAAAGAAAGAAATCTTTAATTTTTCAGAGAAGATTCACTAATCTTTGGGAAAGACATTTTCTATTACTACTGATATAAATCAACCTTCAGACCCACCCCCACTCCTACCAAGGTCATTACTTAGCTATTTTAACTTCCACTTAATTCTCTCTTCTCCCACCAAATGTCAGTCTTCTCTCCTTTTGGGGGAAAACAAAAAATCAACATCAATTCTTCGGACCTCTTCCACTCCAAACCTTTGCCCCTTGGTAGATTCTTCGAGATCCTAGATTAATCCAATGGCAGGAAGAAAATTAATATGGACTTTTCATTTGTTCAGACAGCCCATCTCATTTATGGTAAACTCCTTTCTTACCTTACGTGAACCCTGAGAAAACAGAAACTCAGCCATTTGAGTTTTCCAAAGGAGTACTACTGTTTTTTTCTTTTCTTTTAAAGTTGAGATTCGTGTAACTAGCCTCAAGAATTGATTAAATATATAAAGGTAATTTTTCATCACTGGAGATGAAAATACTGTCTTCTATTTATCTGTTGGGATAAACACCTGAATATGAATGATTAATCTTTTTCCCCCTTCTTTTTGGTAACCTAGAAGACAAGTGAGCAAAACTCTGGGTTAAATATAACAAAACTTATCTTTATAGGGCCACCTCAA